>NC_060079.1:24515151-24818181 GCF_922984935.1 Meles meles
CTTCCCCATTTCAGTAAATGGCAACTCCTTTCTATAAGTTTTGGCTTCGGCAATAACAACAACAATAATAACATAAAACAATGTGACCCTGGAGAGTCATCCTTCCCTCCCGTCTTTCACACTATCCATCTCTGGATCAGCCCCCAAACCAGTCATTACAATGACCTACGGGTCTAGCAACTGGATGTGCGACTGAATTCAGTCCTGTCCCAGACTTGATAATGAAGTAATGGGGAGGTAGAGCCTTACATCCCCCACAAGCTTCTCGTTTTGGAAGGTACAGATCTTTGCAAAGAGAGTCCAGTCATTGAAAGACCAGGTGGGGGGGTGCCTGGGTGGCTCAGTGGATTAAGCCGCTGCCTTCGGCTCAGGTCATGATCTCAGGGTCCTGGGATAGAGCCCCGCATCGGGCTCTCTGCTCCGTGGGGAGCCTGCTTCCTCCTCTCTCTCTGCCTGCCTCTCTGCCTACTTGTGATCTCTCTATCTCTGTCAAATAAATAAATAAAAATCTTTAAAAAAAAAAAAAAAAAAAAAAAGAAAGACCAGGTGGGTTTAGGTCAGTACCGATAGCCTATTCACTCTCAATTAATTCTTCAACAGCTATTTGCCGAGGAGTTAAGTCTGTGCCAGACCCTGTGCTAGGTGTCTGGGATACAGCTCCAAACAAAATAGGCAAAAGCCTCCCCTCTCTTGGAATTTACATTCCAGTGGGTAAACAGATGGCAAGCAAAATATCAACAAGTAAGTTACATAATATTAGAGGCTGAGAAATCTAAGGCAGGGAAGAAGGATAGAGAATATTTGGGAGAGAAGGCGGTTCTGTGTTCACTGTCAGATAGGATGTCCAGGGATGGTTGCTATGAGCAAGCACATTTGAACAAAGACACGAGGAGCGAGCCAGCGGTGTCTGGGGCGGTGGGTGCTGGGCCTGGGAACTGGCAAGGATATGCCCTCCTCACTCCGGCCCTCCCGGGGTTGCCCGCTCTGCTCCTGTTAGAGGCACAGTAAGCAAGGAGGAGGGTGTGCCTGGAATGGAATGAACAGAGGGCCCTAGGAGGAGAGGAGATCAGAAAGGGAGCCAGTCTGGCTCTGAGAAGGCTTACACACTATAGCAATCCCCGGAAAAATAAATACTCCCAGCACCCAGATTCTGCTTTCTAAATTCAAGTGGGGCTTTGGATAATCACTGATCCCAGAGCTGGGGCAAGAAATGGACATTCTGTCATACTAGAAAGCAAAGAAGCTTTCAAAGACTATGGGTTGTGTCTGAAAGATTAGCTTAGGAGCCAGTGTAAAGAGACTCCCCAAGTTCAAGGACAGGAATAATCTGACTCTCTGCAGTGGATTGAAGTGCATCAAATATGTTAAAATCCATGAGTTTATAATTATACCAAGAAAAAAAAACCCCTCATAGGTCACCTTTACAGGTTGCTAGGGAACCAACTCATTACTCTGAAAACTGGTTTAAAAAGGGAAAGAATCGAGCATTTGTCTTGTCTTTTCTATATGAACTGTATCTCAGGATAGCTAAATTGTTGTTGAGGAAAAGTTCTTCTTTTAGAAGCATCCCAGCTAATAGATGGAGAAATGGTAGAACTAGGGTATCATAATTTTGTAATCCTTAATGAAATAATATATCTGTGATACCTCAATGGCTATAAAAAACTATCAGGGGAGGGGCATCTGGCTAGCTCAGTTGGTAGAGCACGTGGCTCTGGATCTCAGGGTTATGAGTTTGAGTCCCACATTGGGCATAGAGCCTACTTAAAAAAAGAAAAAAAAAAACTATGGTGGGGGAAGCTTAGGATCTTTTATAAAAATTGTATTATTTTTTATTTTTAAATTATTTTAAATTATTTTTATTTTTAATTATCTTTTTCTTTTTTCTTTTTACTTTTTTTTTTGAATTTTAGCTTGTAGGGAAACTTTAAATGAATGGATCAAGCTGTCCTTGTCTCAATCCATTAATCAATCTGAACATCACAAAAGAGGAGTCAATCAGACATCATGTGTTCTTAATGTGATGTAGTAGGAAGTCCACAGAACCATCTCTGAAGTATCCTTGTCAAAAAATGGAAACCAAATTTTTAAAAAGATTTTATTTTGAGAGTTATTTATTTATTTGAGGGGGGTGAGGGGCAGAGGGCAAGAAAGAAACTCAAGCAGACTCCCTGATGAGCCCTGAATCCAATGTGGGGCTTGATCTCACAACCCTGAGATCACCACACGAGCTGAAACCAAGAGTGGGATACATAGCCGACTGAACCACCCGGGCGCCACTGAAGATTTGTAAGTAATCTCTACACACAATATGGAGCTCGAACGTACAGTCCTGAGATCAAGTTGCATGCTCTACCAACTGAGCCAGCCAGGCACCTCCCGAACCTGAATTACTCAAGATCTGACACTCTTCAGGAAATACAGGGCTTAGGGAAATATGTTGGATGACACATTTTAAAAATCAGCAAAATGCAGAATGTGGGAAACTCTATGGGACAAATGACACAGTTTCTCCAAAAATACATTATAAGGAAAAAGAAAAGAAGGCAGGGGAGCCCTTAAATTAAGAGACCTAGAAGATACAGTAACCAACTACAATGTGTGGGTCATGCTTGGATACTAACTTAAAAAAAAAAAACACCTGTAAAAAATTATGAAGAAATTGGGGAAATTTGGACACATTAAATATTTAATAATATTTTTAAAATCTTAAAGGTTCTAACAACATTATGCTTATGCATTTGTTTTTCTTTAAAGTTCCTATGTTTTAGAGACACAATACTAAAATGATAATACTAAAATGTATGGATGAAATTATAAGACGTCTGAGACTTATCTCAGTATAACCCAGTGGGGTAAAGGCAGGGAGAATGGGTGGAATGGAGTTTCCATATGTTGATAATTGTAATTGTTGAAGCTTGGTGATGGCTTATTACACTATTTTCTCTGTTTCGCGTATGTTTGAAATGTTTCAAAATATAAAGTTTAAAAAAAGAGTGTGTTGGGGAGATGCTCACGTGCATAGGAGTCATTAAGAAAGATTTTCTAGGGGCACCTGGGTGGCTCAGTGGGTTAAGCCTCTGCCTTCAGCTCCTGTCATGATCTCAGGGTCCTGGGATCGAGCCCTGCGTTGGGCTCTCTGCTCAGCAGGGAGCCTGCTTCCCTTCCTCTCTGCCTGCCTCTCTGCCTACTTGTGATCTCTGGCTGTCAAATAAATAAATAAAATCTTTAAAAAAAAAAAAAAAAGAAGGGGCGCCTGTGTGGCTCAGTGGGTTAAAGCCTCTGCCTTCGGCTCAGGTCATGATCCCAGGGTCCTGGGATCGAGCCCCACATTGGGCTCTCTGCTCAGCAAGAGCCTGCTTCCTCCTCTCTCTGCCTGCCTCTCTGCCTACTTGTGATCTCTGGCTGTCAAATAAATAAAATCTTAAAAAAAAAAAAGAAAGATTTTCTATGATAATTGGGAATAACGATCCCCATTTTCTAACTACAGGACCAACAAATAAGTCATCCTTTGCCCAGTTTCTCCTTTATTAACCAATAACTTACAGGAGATTTAGTTCCCTAAAGAACTAGGGAAGATAGGCTTCTTTTCATGAATAAAAGGGCTTAGCTTCAATGTGATTAATTGAGGTGTGGGTAGATTTTTCAGGTACCTCAGCAATGACCAGAGCCAGTGCTTGGGTGTAGGAAGAAACCACAAGAGAGACATACAATGCTTCTGCACCACCGTTCTACTGTCTCTCTCAGGTCTTCCTGCCTTTTTCGTACTGCTCTCCCACTCCCAGGAGCAGGGCTACTTTGTCCAGCTGAGGAGGCTGTGCACTGCACAACTCCAGGGATATAGAGAGCCTGTATAAATAGTGGCCCTGGAATGCAGCATGGAATCCCTTAGCAGGAGCCTAGTCACCTAATGCCATCTCTTACTTTGGACTCCTTAGTCTTAACCAGAGCACACACACACACACATTTACCTTGCTTTCAGTCTCTGCTAAGGTCAATGGGTAATAATGGTGTAAATCATATCAGTTTTTGTTTTGTTTTGCTTTTTATTTGACAGAGAGAAATCACAACTAGGCAGAGAGGCAGGCAGAGAGAGGAGGAAGCAGGCTCCCCGCGGAGCAGAGAGCCCGATGTGGGGCTCCATCCCAGGACCCTGGGATCATGACCCTAGCCAAAGGCAGAGGCTTTAACCCACTGAGCCACCCAGGCGCCCCTCATATCAGTTTTTTAAATGGGTATTTTTCTAGTATTTCTACTAGTATCTTTCTCCCAGTGATAATATTCCCATAAGTATTAGTCAAGATAGGCTTTCAACCGCCAAATCTCATAGTTTAACCATATGAAGGTTTGTTTCTTGCTTCCACCATAGTCCAGTATGAGGGTGGGGGAGAAAGGGATCTGCCTCTTGCTCTTTCAGACTCCATCCTCTGTCATCAACTCCTTCCCCGGGTGTACTGCAAGGGAACAAACTGTGAAAAGGCATCTTCATGGCTTCTAACCCAAGCTGGCCCAGATCACCTTGACCCACATTCCATCAGCAAGAACAAGTCAAGGAGCAGAGGACCAAGGTAGGCCACGCTGGTATTTAAGAATAACCAGCTAGTGTCAGCTACACCGTGTGAGGTAGCAATGTCTTCGTCCAATTACATGAACAAGCCTCTACTGCAGAATGTGGAAGCTGACAGTAGAAGTCCATGGCCCCTCAGAGAGGTGAGGGAGAGGGAGATTTCTGGCGGGACACCCTTCTGGCGCTTGTATAACTCTGCAGCTACCTCCTTTCTCCACCTGCCAGGTGGTAATTGTTCTTTTGGAACAGGAAGACTTGGAGAGGGAAGTATACAGTTATATTCCTCTTACTAGCCAGAGGTTCAGGGGTTTTTAATTTGAGGGGGGAGGTCCATGATGTCCTTCAAGAGACTGGTAATTCCGTGAAAACCCTATGTAAAATTTGTGTTTGTGCACAATTTTCTGGGAAGAGGGTCCACAGTTTGGCATTCAATAAATATTCCTTCTAAAAACTTACAAAAGGGTCACATTACTTAATGTTCTCCAGAGAAACAGAACCAATAGGATGTGTGTGTACACACACAGACAGACAGACACACACACGCACACGCACACACACACACACACACACACATTTTAAGGAAATGGCTTACAGAGGCCCAAAATCTTCAGGGAGAGCTGGCTGTCTGGAGACCTAAGAAGAGCCAGTGCTCAGTTCAAGTCCAAAGGCTGCTGGGCTGGAAAATTCCATCTTGCTTGGGGGAGGTCAGTCTTTTGTTTGATTCAGGCCTTCAGCTGATTGGATGACTGTCACCCACATTATGGAGGGCAATCTGTTTCCCTCAAAGTCCACTTACTTAAAGGTTAATCTCAGTCAAAAACCCCCTTACAGAAACCTCCAGAATAATGTTTGAGAATATAACTGGGCAACATGGCCCAGTCAGGGTGATGAATAGAATTAACCATCACGGGAATCCCCACCCACACAAAAGGTAGAGATGAGGAACTACACCTAAAAATTGCCACCATCCTCCTTCCTTCTCTCTAGTCAGGTCCTGTGCTCATCCAGTTTCTGTGCCTGGCCCTAGAATAGCTTACTTATTTTGGTGACATGTAGAAAATCTGCCTAACAACTCCCTTCTAGCAACTTCCATCTATTCTACACTGAAAGAATTGGGGCATGAATTCCCAATTCGGTTTTAGTAAATGTTAAATAATGTTAAAGAAAGCATTACTTTTCTCCTGGAGAAAAAGAAAGTTTTCACAAAATCCTCAGACATGCTGCTTCATCTCAAAGCATTTTAGCTCCCCCCCCCCCCCCCCGTATGTGTCAGTGATAGTACATAACCGGCTAAGGAATGGATCTTTACTGTTTATATCTTACAACCCTGCCTCTAGTCATTTCTCTTGAATAAATCCCCCAGCCAAATGAAGTCCTTGAAATCACAGATTATATTTTATCCCTTTGCAATTCTCTAGTGTTGAAAAGGCTGCTGGCACAGGCAGGAGCGCTGATTAACCGGTAGTGTTGCACATTCTGTTTTATTTGACTCCGCTAATATTAAGCCACCAGCTAGCCCCAGTATTAAAAATAGCCCAGATTTAGCTTTCAGGGTTGACACCTAACTTCCCATCTCTACCTTGCTTCCACAGATAGAGCATCACATAAAGAAAACCGAGGCAGCGTTGGGGCAAGAGACTTCTTTGTGGCTATTTCTTAGCATAGGTAAAGCCTGGTGATTTAATGAAGGTGTTCTCTCCCACCCTCCTTGCCCTAACTTAATTTTCATCTGAAAAGGATGCAATGAGTTCTGTCTGTGAGGAAAGGGCCCTTTCTGCCCCTACTTGTGCTCTAATGCACACAGGTGGAGACTTCCCTTCCTTGCCCTGGCAAAGAAAGGATGTTCTGTTTTATAAAGTACTGAGGGACCGGGATGGGGCAACACTGCTCTATTAATATAAAATGAGATTATTGACCAGCTGTTGTTTCACTGCTTTCAGCAGAGCCATTGAAACATTTGCAAAATAGCAAAGGGTTCTAGATGGGAGAGGCCGTTGTTCATAATCCAGACCACCCAGCGGGCACCTCAGGTATTAGGCTTTGCACCTGACCTGTGTAGAAACTTGGTAAGACATCAAAGGTTTGGCATGATCAGTCCATGTCACTGGGAAACCATGGCAGGCACCCTCATTTTCCTTCCCAATGATTTCCTTTTCCCCATTATTTTCCCCCTCCTCTTGCACAACCAAAGAGCTCTCTAAAAATCTATTGAAAAGAAGCTCTTAGATTAAGTTAAAGTAAAAACAAATCCAGTTAGAAGATAGCAAAAGCTGCCTTGATATAAAATTTGTCTTCTAGAGCCCTAGACCTACTTACATTTGATTTTCATAGACTCATAGAACATTATCCAAGATGGGTGGGAGAATGTCAGGGAAAGGTTTCTATCGGGAGCAGCACCCTCCTCAAATTTTAAGTGCACCAAACCACCTGGAGGATCCTTGTGGATGGGCAGCGGTTGGCGGAATGGCCCAAGAATCCGCATTTCTGAAAAGCAATAAGGAGATGGACAATTTTTTGAGTGGCAAGGGTCTAAATTCGATGTTTTGGAGTGCATTTGTAAATTTGCCCAGGTTATAGAAAATATAGTCTGAGCAGATGATCAAAGTGCAAAACTGTTCTCCTTAAAGCTGAATTCCTTAATAAACGCATTGTTACAGAAATATATGTGAGACTAGAGCATTGCATAATATCCCCTTAAGAAAAAATGATTCTCCTCTCCTTCCTACTGATGGATCATTCAGCCTTGATCACTACATTAGCTGATTTTCTACAGGACACCTACTCTGTACTTGGATCCAGTGTACCAACCTGTAACTACTTCTCCTATGAGATGTGTTCTCTGGGAGTGAAATCTCTGGAAGGCACCTTGGTCTTTTGGCAGGGAGGGTCTGAATCAAGCTCTGGCAATTAGGAACTGAGAGCCCTTGGAAAGTTTTTTTTTGTTTTTTGTTTTTTTTAAGATTTTATTTATTTATTTGACAGAGAGAGAGATCACAAGTAGGCAGAGAGGCAGGCAGAGAGAGAGGAGGAAGCAGGCTCCCTGCGGAGCAGAGAGCCCAATGCGGGGCTCGATCCCAGGACCCTGAGATCATGACCTGAGCCGAAGGCAGCGGCTTAATCCACTGAGCCACCCAGGCGCCCCCCTTGGAAAGTTTCTTAATGGCTCTCATCCTTAGTTTCTGCACCTGAAAGAGTGTGGGTAGTGTAAAAGATTAGTTTTGAATTTTCAAGTGGGAAAATAGGACTATGTCCCTTACAGGATTACTGCAAGCTTTAAACAAGATAATATATGCAAATTACTGACTACATTCATGAAGTAATGTACATAAGCCATGTGAAGAGCTCCATAAACCAAGCTTCAAAACAAACATAGCCCTGAAATTGACATTCGGGATTCTAAAATGTTTTCTGATAAACCATTTTGAAAGGAAATCTTTCCAAAACATTTCTCAGCCCCACTTTGTGTTACGGTGTATATATCTAGTCCAATTTAGGTCTTTCCTTATGACTCAGGGTCTTTATTTTGAACACGAGTGACTGCACTGTCCTGAAACACAGGATGACCTCAGTCAGGGGGATGATGATCTCGGGCTTTCTAACATTCATCCTCCACACCCCTCTCCCCCACCAGCTCCTCCACAGCCTCCATGCACACTTCCATAATAGCACTTACCACACAGAGCCAAAAATATGTGTTTACCTCCTTTCTCAGGGCAGGGGCCAGGTCCTGAATAAATGCTTCCTGTTGAATGAAGATCTCCTCAGGCCCCACTTAAAGGATTGGGTGCCAGGAGCTCAGAAGCAAGGCTTGTGTTCATTCAGATGCTTTCAAATGCCTCCATGTACTCAGCCAAGGGCTAATAGCACTGCTCTGTCTTATCTTTTAGAGACAGCTGAGAACCGAAAAGACATTCCTCCTTAGAACCTTGTGATGGTTTTCAGTCACTGCCGGGCCCAGAACCTTACTACCCTTCTCGTCAGTTGCAGCCCCTTTGGTCTTCTTCCATGTTTGGTTCTGCTTTCATTGGCAGCAAGGACACCGCAGACAGACAGCCCTGGATTCAAACTCTGATCTACAGTTTGATAGCTATTTGACTTTGGGTGAGTCACTTAAATTCTCTGCTCAGTTTCCAAATCTGTAAAATGAGGTAAGAGCCCTATCTGCAGAATTGCTGTGTGTATAGAGATGGTGGTAAAGGGATTCTGAGATGTCCTCTGAGGGATGAGTTTTCATAACCTGTGCTTTGATAATCCCACTAGGGGTAGGGGTAGGGGTCGGGCTCTAAGAAGCCTCTCTGAGCAGTATTAGATGGCTGTGAGCTAGACTGTGTGCATCAGAGCACAACGATATGGAGCTGCACTGTATGGCTGACATTGGTGGCTCTTTGTCAACAACCCTTCTCTCCCCACACTTCACCCTTGCTGCCACAACCTACCTTCCAAGTCTAAATAAGAAAGATGCCAATGTTAGCTTGTATTATTAAGGCACAAGTCTGAATTTAAAGGTAAATGTTCCAAAATTTCTGGGAAACATTTTCCTTTGTGGGGTGTGTGTGGGGGGGGGTGGGCAGGGAGTGAGGAGAAACGCTCCTCTTCTGATCTTTAGATGTAATTACCTGCAGATATAATTCCTAGAGCTATGGCAACCCTCCTGTAACCATGAGGGACAACTCTCAAGATGAAAACCTACAGGCTGTGGATGGCAACGAGGGAAAGACAGAAAATACCTGAGTTGGGTGCTTGATGACATCGTTGTGCCTCTGAATTAACCAAGCCTGAAAATGATACCTCCAGAGATAATGAACCTTATTGCTTAAGTTATATTTAGTTACATATTCTGTTACCTGTTTCTTTATTATACACTCAGCATAAAATTGAAGAGGCTAAACCTTGGAGGTGGGAGGAAGAGGAGGAGGCTTGATGATAGCACAGCAAAAGAGGACATTACAGAAAAGTCACTTCTGTTGAGGATTTTAACTTTTATTGGGTATGCAGTGTAAACCTCTGCTCCACTCTGGGAAGGCTTCAGTAAATTCCACAGTTTCTTACAAATACTTCTGGTGCTGGTGGGTTGTTCTGGAGGATTTGAACAAAGGTTGAGATCTACATCAAGAATGGTGCCTGATGAAAACAGAGACACACCTGGAAATAGCAGTACTTCTAGGTTATGTAAGGATTAGGGAGCATATCTGTCAGGCATCTAGAATGACATAGGACATATGCCATAAAGGATAAATACTATTATTATTTTATGTTACCAGTATTATTACCTTGCTCCTGTGGTAGCCAGCAAGGAGGTGGAAATTAGAGGCTCATGTACTTGGGGGCAGACCCAGTAGTAGATAGACTTTGAGAAAAAGCTCTGGGATAAGGGTTGTATGAAGACAGCATCGAGCCAAGCATCCCTGGCAGGTGGGCTGTTGGTGCCAGGAAAGTCCAGCAGAGCTTCTGTGATCCTGCAGATGGAGCAAAAGACTGGATCCTAGGCCTGGAGGGACGGGAACATGAGAAGTTGTTGTTCCGTGGGTGTAGAGTTTCAGTTATACGAGACAAAGAAGTTCAGGAGATCTGTTGTACAAGAGTGTACGGGTAACACGACTGTCCTGTAGACTTAAAAATGGCTAAGATGGTAAATTGCATGTTATGTGTTTCGTACTACAATTAAGAAAAGAAAAGAAAAAAGCTAGATCCCATTACTAGAATGAAGACCTACAATCCTAGCAGGCTCAAGAGAAGCTTGACTTGTTTGGGTGGGCCGTCCCCCAGTTTTCCGTGATTGGAAAAGGACTGGTCCCAGATCTCAGATTGAGACTGACATTCAACCTTCCATGTGGAAGTCCAGAGTTACAAACGTGTGTGTGTGTGTGTGTGTGTGTGTGTGTGTGTGTGCGTGTATCTCAAAAGTGGTATACATACTCTATGTGTGTATACACCTAACACACAAAATCTCCTTTCTGTGTTTATGTGTGTACATGTATCTCCTTATCTTACCTTATCTTACCTAACCTCTCATAAAGAACCTGGGAGTGTCAACCTAATTTACCCTGACAGCTAACGGGGAGCCCTCAAAGCCAGGGCCTTGCTTTGATCAGTAAGGTGTGGCAGGATGGGCCATTGTGTGTGTTTCCACCCACTGTCTTGCTCTCTCCCATTCCGCCAGAGGAATGGTGTCTCAGATAGGAGCTACTTCTGCAGGCTGGGTCTCAGAATGTGAAAACACAAGGAGAGCAGAAGCAGAGCTTTCTCTGATGTAGTGGGGAACATGCGATGGCAGAGTGAGGAACACTGGTTGTTACGCGCCAACTCAGCGAGTCATTTGTTACTAGGAAAGCCGACTCATAAATCCTAGCGCTGGCCCATGGGCAACACACAGGATCAGGAGAAATAATAAGTCATTGCTGTTTTAAGCTACTCCATTTTAGGGTTTTTGTAAGACAACAATGGATAACTGGGGCTTCCCATAAAGAAGGGATGTCAATGAGAATGAAGGCAAGGTCAGATAAGAGGAGAAAATGAATTGAGAAATACTAAAGGAATGGTTTAGAACTTCCAATCACTAATGATAAAACTTAACCAAAAAGTGGAATTTATTGATTTAAGGTATTGAGAAGGATTCAGGACTGAAATGCTGTCATAGGTTTCAGTTTTCTCTGCATCTCTTGGCCCTAGCTTCCTCCCTGGCTGAGTAGGTTCCCTGGACTCTGTATGGTAGATTCTGGCATCTCCTAGTTCATGTTTCCCCATTTTCAAGTCCAGTAGAGCTTCTTTTTTTGTCATGCTACAGAAGTTTTTTTTTTTTTAATATTTTATTTATTGTACAAGTAGGCAGAGAGGCAGGCAGAGAGAGAGAGAGAGAGAGAGAGGAGGAAGCAGGCTCCCTGCTGAGCAGAGAGCCCGATGCGAGACTCAATCCCAGGACCCAGAGATCATGACCTGAGCTGAAGGCAGAGGCTTTAACCCACTGAGCCACCCAGGCGCCCCATGCTACAGAAGTTTTGAGATCCACTCTGAATAGACTGGCTCAGGTCATAGGTACACCTCTGAGAAAATCCCTTTCGCTGAATGGGGATGGTAGTGATTGAAGAAGAGGATACATTGGTTATGGGTCCTTCTATTGAAGCTCAAACAGATTTTTAAGAGGGAAATTCATTCATTCATTTAATTAAAAAGAGATAAAAAAAATTCATGGACAGTTCCAATCTCAGGTGGGGTTTGATTTAGAGCTGAAGAATGTCACCAGAATTTGCCTATTGACTTTTCAAAAATTATTGCCAGGTGAGACCACTTCTTATGGGGGATTTTGAAAACCAAGGAGAAGTGGGTTTGATAATGATCACAGGCTCCAATCAAATGTGTGGAGTTCTTCTTTTTAGTTGCTTTCTGCAAACAAACACAGCTATAATATACTGGTCCTAGGAGCAAACACCGCTTATAAGATACTGGTTCTGGTGAATGGTCATAGATTTGTGTTTTAAGTTCATCATTGTTCCAACTTCCCCTAGAGACAAGAGTGCAAGATGAATCCAAATTGCTTGAACTTGGATCCTGGCTCTTACACTGATTAGCTGGTGCCTGGGGCAAGTCATTTAACCACTCAGTGTCTCAATGTACTCATCTGTAAAATGGGAAATGACATTATCTACCTACCTTAAAGGGTTGTTGTTAATAATACATGAGAATCACTTAGAACAATGCTTAGAACATGTTACGTGCTCAATCAATGTACATTATTATTATTCTCATGTCTACAGTAAACAAAGAATCATTTGTAGACTTTTTTTTTTTTTTTTTTCAGATTTACGACCATTTTAGATGGCCGGTGTTGGCTTGGTTTAGATTTATCTCTTGGCAGTGAGTGACTGGAATCGTATCTGCTCATATTATGGGTCAGAACATATTATTACAGCATTTTGCTATGTGTTTTCACTGGCTTCCCATCAGTTACTGGACTGTAGTCTTCCAAGAGATATACCTTTCTTTATTTGTACTTCTTTGGTATGAAAGAAAACCGAAGTTCAATTAACAGTCTACAAAGGGAACAAAACAGAGGTTTTTAAAAAAACTACTATATATTTTGCAATCCAGCTTTGAATAGTAAGGGCAGAGTATTGTCCTCTATCTTTTTATCATCTCATTGCATAATCTTTCTTTCTTTCTTTCTTTTCTTTCTTTCTTTTTTTTGAGGACCTTAGAAAAATGGAAATTTCAAAGTAAGTGTGATGTTAGCATTTCATATCATGATGAGTTGTAGGTTACTCATAGCTTCTCCTGGTTATTTTTGTTTGGGTTGTTTTGCGTAGTTGGGGTTGATAGAACAATTGTTCTATGAGTCTGGAATTATCTTGGCTCTAGCTGCCCGCATTCCTAACTGCAGTGTGTCCCTCTGTGAGAGTGGCAGGGATTAAGCTCTGTGGGCACATTATCCACAGCTTTCTCTCTCAGTTTTGGATGCTGTTACATAACGTTCCATATTGATCAGAAAGAGGGGAGAATGGATGGGGTGGGGAGACATTTAGTTGAGTTGAAGTACTTTCACAAGCACTGGGATGTGTAACTTGCATGGGTTTTATCTCCAACTAATGGGTGGTGGGGAGAGGGGTATGATGTAGCCTCATTGCTCTGCCAGTCAGCCTTAAGTTAGTCAATAGATTTCTTGTACAAATACAAACATTTGCTGGACATGTGAGTGAATTAAATTGCAGGGATGGTTTGGGAGTCAGAAATCTCCTGGGTCACTCTATAGATTTAAACAGCTACCTGAGTCTAAGGTTTCTCTAGGGAAATTCAATTCAAGTTGTTTTTATCCTAAAGAAGTTTGATGTCCTAAATGAAGAAACAAAATAATGTAAGTGTGTTATGATGTTCTTGATTTTAATTCAATTTAATATTTTTGAGTAGCCAGCAAGATCTGAGTACTCATAGTATGAAGAAAACATTGGTATCTAATTTTAGTCTCAAAAACTTGAATTTTTGATCCCTAAATATTAATAATAACTGTCTTATTAAGTAATTAAAATATGCTGAGCATTGTACTGCCTACTTTAATGGTGTAGGTATTTAAATCTACAGTTTAACTTACTGAAGCTTTGAAAGTTTAAGAAACACTGTGGTCACAAGTCTAGTGCGAGCCAGTGATTTTTTTTTTTTCCTTAAGTAATCTCTAAGACCAAACGGGGCTCAAACTCATGACCTGAAGATTGAGAGCTGCTTGCTCTACCAACTGAGCCAACCAGGTGCCCCACAACTCTAGTGAAATATGGGAATTGAACACAGCTCTGTCTATGGCAGTGCTGTCCCATGGAACTTTCTGTGGTAATTTTCTGCATCTCTGTGGTCCAATATGGCAGCTACAACGAGGAAGCTACTGAGCATCTGAAGTGAGACTAGTGTAACTGAGGAAATCAGTTTTTAATTTTATTTTAATTAAAATTAAAATTTAATAAAATTTAAAATTAATAGTGGTTGCTCAGGACATCACATTATCTGGCCTATAAATGTTCAAGCTGCTGTGATCTCATGTGTAGTACATTTAGGTGTCAAAGGCAGCAAATGTAAAGAAGTAGTTGGAGAAAAAAAATTTTATCAAAATCAAAATCATTTATTATTATTATTTTAAAAAGTTTAATCTGGGTTTAGTGGACCCCCCTCAAAAGTCATTTAAATTGCAGTATTTAAAGGGAGGCAGACCCCAAAGTTAAATGACTTATAAAATTTAGGCAGGAAAAACTTCTTTTGGAGAATTTCTATTTTGCTTGGTGATTATTAACATATTGACAATGTCGATTATAAGGGACATAGCAATTTGGAAAAAGGAAAAAAATGTTCCTGGAACTGTACTCTTCCTGCAAGAGTCAGATCTCTAGGTATTTTCCAATCTAGGGAATCACAAATTCCCCAAGTATCAGGGACAGAGTAATATGTTTACAATCAAACTAACCAAACTTTTTAAAATTAAGGATTCTATTTATTTATTTGAGAGAGAGAGGGAGAGAGCACAAGCAGGGGGAGTAGCAGAGGCAGAGGGAGAAGCAGACGCCCCAGTAAGCAGGGAGCCCGTTGTGGGACTTGATTCAGGAACTCCAGGATCATGACCTGAGCCAAAGGCAGATGCTCAACTGACTGAGCCAACCAGGCACCCATAACCATGCTTTTTTGCTTTCTACTTTCAGATGTCTCCTGCCTCCAGTTATCTTGTTTTTCATAAAAGGTTTTAGAGCTGAATATTTACAAATCAGCATCTTGAATGCTCAATATTCATAAACAGACTATGTCTCCAACAAACAGTGACATATAAACAACACATAGATGCCTACTTAGTAGAGCTCTAGATGATAACCCCTTTCTTGTCTGACCTCTGGGTTTATGTTTCATTGGGCTAGGTTTTCTCCCAGCTCTGCCAATTCAACAGTCAAGGGTCTTTACTGTAAAGACTAGTTTTCTTGCACTAGTTCAATTCATCATTTCTTAGTAACCAGTCTACCTAGATTTTTTCTTTTTCTTTCAATTGACTACAACTTTACTGTCTTGTGGAAACCCCTTTGTTTGCACGAGATCCAGGGAGAATCTCCATGTGTTGCAGGCCAAAAGGGGGTACATGGTTCTCAGGGGCAAGTGTCCTGCAGGACACAGATACTCGGCCAGTCCCTGCAGATGGCCTGGCTGTAGGTTGTGGAACTATTCCTGGCCCCATCCCTCTTTGTGTCCACCCTCAGAAAAACAAATCACAGACATGGGCACTGGAATCAGATTGCCTGGACTCTATCACCTCCTGATCATGCAGGGGTTACTAAACATTCTTTGGCCTCACACTTTTCATCTATAAAATGGGATAGAAATCGTTTCTATCTGATAATATTGTCATGAGGATTAAATGAAAGTGATCCAAGTAAGGGTTTAGCATACTTCCTGGAATAATTATTGATTGTTGTTATTACTGGTTATTATTATTATTTAAAGATCATAATTGCCCCTCCTTACTATTGTGTGATTTTTTTTATGCCATGAAGAAAAATTTTTATGTTTTCTCCTCCAGTTGGTTAGTTCCAAGTTTTTTCTCTACTCCGGTTTCTGTATTTATTCATCCATCTAACATTTATCGAAGCCCCATAAAGGGCCAGGTACCATCTTAGGGATGGGGACAGAATGTGGAGTGAGACACATTTCCTCCAGGTCCCCATGTTTACTAGAGGAGATAACACAAAAACAGATACCATTCACATGGCTTAATAAAGTCATTCACACCTTAATGTGAGGAACTATTCCTTATCTGAGATGAATACTTGAGAGTGAAAACTGTGACTTGGGGTGATTGAGTGGCCTACAGCGTTTGAGAGAGAGCAGATCTGGCATGCTGGGCACAGTGGGCGCTTCTGGAAGGTCAGAAGGTCTATGAAGGACTGGACACCAGTGGAAAAAAGTCAGAATGCTCAGCTCCAGTTACGATTATTTACCATCTTTTGATTTCTCATTTATAAAATAATGAGAAATAGAAAGGATAGATGATCTCAGGGACTCAGAGAATTACACCTGTAGGAGAAGCCTGGAGATCATCCAGTCCAACCTGCTTCTTTTATAGGTAAGGAACTTGTGACTTAAGAGAGGCAAAATAACTTGTTCCAGGACACATAGCTTGTTATTTAAAGAATCGGAAGTCACTAACCTTCTGAGACAGTGCTCCTCTCTAGGATATCATTTGGTTCTATAGCTGGGATATTGTAAACTTATAATTAAGGTCCAGGATCATGACCTTGAGATATGGAGAGGTCCTTAAGTATATTTGGAATTATTGAATCATGCTTTTTATAACTACAGTATGCTCACTGCAATTTTAACATTAAGTATATTTTACCACATTCTGATTATTTGAGAATTGTATTGGAAGTGTAATGTATGTGTTTTGGGTCCATGGGCCCACCATTACAAAATGAAGCCACTTTATTTGTATTATCTGCTTTATTATGTAGGAGTGCTCACTGGCCAGATCCTAGCCACCCCCCTCCATGTGTTCCCAATTATTTCTGCGAGTTCTCAAGTTCTTCCTCTCTGACTTCTCACCTTACTGCCACAGTGCTGTGTCTGCTGCTACTAACTTTTGAACCAGAGTCTCAGGCTCCACCTGCCCCAGAAAGAGATAGAGATGATCATCTGTGACACAACTGTGTTCTCAGGGGGATTAGAGATGATTTACGTAAATGCCTGGCATGCAGAAGTATTCAGTAAATGTAAACTCTTATTAATTTAAATTTGTTTACCACCAGAGTTTCTAGAAGCACAGCTAGGTGGTTGAATTGATGAATTTCAGTGTCATTTTCTTCAATTTTCTGTATCCACTCTTTGCTTTAGGTGCTCTTAACAGAGTAGTGCAATAGTTAAACGTGATTATGAGAGAAGTTCATCCATTCATTCACTCATTCATTCATTCAGAAAACATGCACAAGATTCAATTATTCTAGGCTGGGGAACACAAATACGTATAACCCATTTCATAGGTTTAGAGGTGACCGTGAGAGAGAAGACTACACAAATTGTAGCAATACAAAACAGTATGTAAATTCCTCTGAGTTTCAGGGAGGAAGATATCACTCCTGGTTGGAAAAACAGTTAACAACTAATATTAATGGAGCAATTTCAGAGCACTTCCACGTGCATTTTAGAACTTGATTCTCACAAGTTCTAAATTGTGAGATCAGATTGGGATCAGATCTCACAATTTAGGATCAGAACTCTCTGGGATCAGAACTCTCATTTGCAGATGAGAAGACAACTCAGGGCAAATCGAGTGGCTTACCTGGGCTTGCTCTGGTAGGAAGTCAGCCCTAGGGTCTGACTGTTCAGGTTCTGAAGTTCTCTCCACTGCATCATACTGGGAAAGCTTCACAGAGAAGTGACTTCATGGACTGAGCATTTAAAGAGGGACAACTTTTGACAGGTAGAGGACCAGGGCTTTATAGGTAAATCAAACAGCCAAGATGTGAAGGCTCAAAAGGCTAAGACATTATTTCGAAAGGGTGAGTAGAACAGGTTAGCTGAAGCATAGTTGTTTGTAGAGGAGTCAGAGACAAGAAAAGTACACTGCACTGTGGCTGGATCACACATGATCTGAACTACCAGACTAAGGAGTTTAGAAATGATTTGACAGACAGTACTAGAGGGGAAGGAGTGTGCTGAATACAGGGAGAACTAGGTAGATCTGGGGGTAGTGAGTCAGACTATGTGGGGAAGCTGGAGGAAGCAAGGGAACCAGTTAGGAGGCAGTGTCAAGGTAGACTTGTGGGTGGCACGGGCAGAAGAGCCAGATCTAAGAAGCACTGAATGATGTCTTAACATGATGACTAGGTGTGGGAGTTGAGAAAGAGGCAAGGAGTAAAGATGGCTCTCAGCTTTGAGTGGCGTCCCTAGGAGAATGGTAATGCCATTAACAGAGTTGGTGTATTTACCCGAGGAGCTGACTTTGAAGGAAAAATCATGAGCTTCCTTTGGTTCTGCTGTGTTTGTGTTGCATTCAGTGTATTGTCGCCTGATTACCCACTGAGAAGGTGGGAGGTGAGTCAGAAGGAGAGAGTTTAACTGACTTCGCGGGCAGAGGGCTCTTCCTTCCTGTCTCTGTTCTGCTCTCCACTCCCCTTACTGTGTCTGATGACAGCAATGCCTGCTATGTGGTAAGCATTCAAAATAAGTCTGGAAAAGAAATCCACATAGAAGACTTGTCGGGAAAAGTTTTAGGGCAAGGGAGATTAGGGTGAGGGAAAAGAGATGGTTGCTAACAATGGGAAACACCAAATTTGAGTCACTGGATATAGTGATTTCCCAGAGATTAAGGACTCCAAGGCATGGTGGCAGCTCCAAGTGGCAGAAATCTGGTGGAGTTAACAATATGGAGTGAAGAGAGACTCTGGGGCCAGCATGTCATGTTTAAGTTGCTGGGAATAATGGCAAAGAGTAAAAATGACTGAGTTAGACCCAGACAAGAGAGGCCCCTGCTCTGGACCCTGCCTTTTAAAGGACCTCACTCTGTCTCTCTTCCGTATCCCCCCTTGCACTACGCAGTTCATGGGGCTAAGAGGTCATGCTCACTGCTTCTAGATCCAGCTCTAGTACCAGAGCCCTGGGATGCCTGCTCAAATACACAAGCCTGCATCCAGGGGCTACCCAGGCTCCTATCCTCGGCCTGTCCTAGTAGAGATACACAGTGCCACTACTTTGCACACTCCAGGCCTGAACAATGGCCAAGGATCATCCCTAGAGGTGAGTAGGGGGATGTAAATAAAGTTTTGGGGGTAAGTGGCAGAACTTGAACTTCGCCGGTAGGGGTATGCACATGTGTGCTATTCCCATGTGGGATGGAGCCAGGAGATGCAAAAGAAGGGAAACAAAAATTGGGGTGGGGGGGGTTGGCTTCCAGCCCTATTTGCATGCTCACATTCCAAAGCAGAAGTCCAAGGAGTCCGGGAATTTAAATTCAAGCCCAGACTTCCAAGTTGTAAAGAAAGTGCATTTGTCAATGTCAAATGTTAGAATATATTTTATTTAATTCTGTAAGTTTAATTCACACCTTCTCAATATTTATTTATTTATTTATTTATTTATTTATTTATTTATTTATTTATTTTCAGTAGGCTCCACACCCAGCGTGGAGCCCAACACGGGTCCTGAACTCATGACCCTGAGATCCAGACCTGAGCTGAAATCAAGAGCTGGACACTCAACTGACTAAGCCACCCAGGTGCCCCTATATCTTCTCAATAGTTAGATGTACTATGTAGACCTCCATTTGTGATTCTATCCTCATATGTTAGGGGTCTTCAGAGTCAGCAGGTTATAAAGATCTCCCCATTGTGAGTCTTGAGCTGCCTTCCCCTTTCTTGACAACCACCACACTTTTGGGGTGATAACTTGTTTTATTATCTGTCTCCTCTGATAGACATGAAGCTGTCTGGAGGCAGAAAACAGGCTGTCTTGTTTACAAATAGATCCTAGTGTTAGCACAATGACTGACACATGGTACATACTCACTAAATATGTTTAAAACTCTAAAATGATGAAAGACTTACACATTTGATGACAGCAAAAAGGGTGGAGAGAAGTGATGGAAGAGGGTAAAGTAACCTTTAAAGAGAATGCCTTGCTAAATTATAATAGAAATAGAGCAGCAGTCTGGAAGTTTCTTTGCAGTCAGTCAGGGAGACTGGCCAATACACACTTCTGTTGCCTTAAGAACTAAAGTTAGAGTTTCTATTCATTCTAAATTTTAGGTGTGTGCTATGGTTGTTTCTTTTCAAATGAGTGGTTGGATCAGGATCAGATTTTATAACATGAGGGTCTGGAATTCTCAAGGGACTGATACACTGAAGTGCATTTAAAAATGCCAACTGACATTTAAAAATGAAGAGAAAACACAGCCTTTTGGTTTCCTTTGAAAAACTGGACCTTTGGCAATGGTGGTCTGAAGTCTTTAAATGGGCCTGTGTTTATCAACAGGCCACATCCTACCACTCACAAAACAAATGCCACCGCCACTGTAAGGCCTCTGAATTCATGACACCTGGACCGCGGGGTCTTTAAGGGCCCTTTGCTTGGGAAAAATGTCTTCTTTAACCTCTTTAGGGTTATATTTCTACCAACCTTTGAATTACCTCAGTATCATTTGAATTGTACTATAATGTTGCATACCTGCTTATATCTGCCATAGATGCTGAAACTGATTATCTCACATTTAATCAAAGAAACCCAACTGCTCCAGAAAGCCACTTTCTGTTAGTGTTCCTGATCGAAATTTCCTGTCATTAGTCCTCCGATGACCCGAAGGGAAGATACTAGATCGGAGAGTCTGCAGATGAGAATTTGACTGCTTACTGAAGGCTGAGAAGATTATGTGTGGTGATGGAACGAGAGGGGTTTGGGACACGGAAATGCAGGAATTGCCAGTGTGAAGGTTGCAGAACCGGGTTTGGGAGGATGATGAAGAAACCGAGAAACAATGCTACAGCGCTGATTTGTTCAAGTATTTACTGAATATTCACAACGTGCCAAGAACTGTTTTGACGCGAGGAATTCAGCAATAAACCAACAAAAGTCCCTGCTCTCACTGAGAACACTGAGCTTAATTCCATTCTCACTGAGCTTAATTCCATTGCAGTAAACCAGGTCGCATATACATAAACACATACATCGCAAATCTACATGTCAGATGGAAATAATTACTATTTATAAAACCAAAGCAGAGCAAGGGAACAACGAATGAGGGTGGCTGCTATTCCAGGAGACCCCAAAGAAGCAAGGAAGCGAAGCACAAACCGTCGATTGGTTTCTAATTTTCTAGGCTACTGGGAGCAAGATGCACCTCCCAGGAAGCCCCGCCCCTCCCTCCCAATAGGGCGCCAGGTGCCATCTCCTGGAGAGCCCCTCCCACTTTCCCGCCCCGGGGCTGCCTTGGGGGCGGGGCTTCGCGTCCGGGCGCACCAGGCGCCCCGCACTGAAAGCCGCGCGCGCAGAGTTCCCGGCATTCTTCCCGTTCTGTCAAGGCCGGGAGAATTAACCCCACTGGTACCTGGCATGCTGGGAACTGTAGTTTTTGCCCGCAGCTCCGCGTCTCAGGGGGCAGTAAAAGCCGCTCGATCCGGCTCCATGGCTGGCACATGACTTGCATCCTCCAGAGATTGTGGGGAGCCCCTAGGGGAGGTGGGAGTCATCCCGAGAAAAGTCGGGTGGCGTCCAGGCGGTGGCCGACCCGGCCACGTGACCCCAGCAGGCCCGGCGCGCGCGACTCCTCACTGCTGCCCCGCCCCGCCCCGCCCCGCCCCGCCCGGCAGTCGGCCTGCGCCTCCCCCGGCGCTGCTGCCACCTCGCGCTCGGAGGCGTCACGGAACGTGCTCTCCTCTCCCCCTCCCCCTCCCATCCCCTCCCGCCCTCCCCCACCTCCCCCTCCCGCGCCGAGACTCGCCGCCGCCGCCGCAGCCGCAGGAGTAGCCGCCGCCGGAGCCGCGCGCAGCCATGGCCGAGAACCCGGGCTTGGAGAACCACCGCATCAAGAGCTTTAAGAACAAGGGCCGCGATGTGGAAGTGAGTGTGCTTCCGTGGTCTGGGCCCGTCCGTCTCGCCCGCCTGGCCGCGGCGGCCCCACGGCGGCGGGGAGGGGCGGGGGACCGGCGCCGGGCTGGTTCTCGCCGGCTCGCGGTGGGTCGGAGTTGGCCGCCGCCTCCCGTCACCGCGGCGGCGGGCTGGGCGGAGCGGGCGACGGAACCGCGGGCCGGGCTGCAGCCACCCTCCGGAACTGCCGGCACCGGGACCGGGAAATGCCGGGGTTTTCGGCCCCGTCACGCGGGCGCGGCCTGCTGTCGGCGAGGAGGGGATGTGGAACTGAGGCGGGGTCCGCGGGCCGGGGCCTCGCGGGCCGGGGATGCTGCCTCCCCTGTCCGTCGACCGCACCTCGTAGGGGGCAGCCGCGACTCGCGCCGGCCGCCGGTGCAGCCTCCCGCCCGGCGCTGCCCCCTCGGTGTCTCCCGCGCTGCCGCACATGGAGCTGGGGCTGTGCGGGTCCCCGCGCATATCTCCTGCGAGCCGGGCCCAGGCGGGCGGTGGCGGCCCGCCGAGGGGGGTGGGGACCAGCCGGGTAACTGACTTGTTTGAGGGTGGTGGATGGGGGAGGGTAGGATGCGCCAGGACCATTTTCTCATATTCCAGTGCTGTCCTTTGGACCAGTCTTGATAAGCTATTCCAGCTCGTACTCCTGTTACTGTTGGCATTTGGAGCAAGCTGAAGGTGGACAATAGTTTACCATCTATTGTGTTCAGGCTTTGGAAGAGACGTTGTTCGACCTCCGCTCACAGGACCTGTTTTCTTAGCCGTTCTTGTAGTGGGATTGTGCATGGGATAATAATTTCTTTGACATATTCTACCGGAATAAATTGGATACATAGCTTCGTACGGCCTTGTATATATCTCTTTCTTCAAGCCGGTACAATTTCCATGTGGTTGCAAAACTGTAAACATCTTGGTCACTTGGTTCGTTGCTACTCAGCACGTTGCCATTGTTTCATTAAGGTGACATTAGCAGGTACTATTTGCAAACTCGGCTTATTGAAGCAGCGCTAGAGGTCTCTCTGCAGCTACTGAAAGCAATGTAGTATACAGCACAAACTTCCCTGGGACTCTGACCTCTGGAATTGTTAGGGAGAACGTGGTTTTAAGTCCACAGCGTCCTTTTCTAATACGAGGTGACATGATTTGCAATTTTGCAATTCTTGATACAGGGCCAGTGTAACTAAGAAGTGTGCATTTTTCCTGTCTTAGAGAAGGTGGTGGAGAAACAGTCCGTGTTCTGTTTTGTAGAGAAACACACAAAACCCAGGCGATTTTTCAGAGCTACAAAATTAAATGCTAATTGGGAAAAACCCATGGAATTCCCATTTGAATAACACAAAAGTCATCTATCTCTATCCTGGTCATGGTTAAATTTCTTTTGCGAGAAGTATTTTTAAGCAAAAGTGAAACCTAGGAATGGCAACAAGACATTTTGGAACTGCCTCCTATTACTGGTCCACTTGATGATAGTTAATTTTGAACTTTTCCCATCAGTAATTGTTTTTGAAGCTTACCACTATTACAAAGAAAAACTTACGTAGTTTGAAAAATACTCATATTGTTTGTACCAAAGAACTAATAACATTGTTTCCTCTCTTGGATATTGGTACAGGGTTTTGTTTTATTACTTGCCTGTATTATTGTGTTCTGGGAGCTCAGTGCTACCTGGTAAGGATTCCTGCACTTAATAGGTATGCAATAAATATTTGCTGATGATCAGAATATAATTAATGACTTCTGTATGCATGAAATAGAGGCATTCCTGCCAAGCTTTTTAGCCTGAAAATAGTGGTCATAACATTACCTTTCCCAGGATACATTAGGGTAACTAAGGCATGAAATAGACATTCAAATGGTAGTTCTATGGGGTGGACACTATACTAAGAACTTCATGAGACTTCATTTAATCCTTATAAGAACTTTATGAACTAGGTATAGCATTATTCCTACTTTACAGGAGGAAAGTACTTGAGGGGAGGGAACGTGACAGTGCTTATGTAGCATGTACAATTTCATGAAGTGGGTATGAGCATTCATTCACTAATTGTCAATTCGATGTCTAACTGTTGGGTCTTGGGCATGCAAAAGAGAAAGGTCTTGCTCAGCCTGTACCTCAAGGAGTTTACAGTTCAGTGGGGTAATAGAAAAGTAAACTGATAATTACAATGTAGTACATCAATAAGTATATTCTGAGAAAATTCTAACTTGGGGCTGAGCAGTGGGGGGTGGGGTGGGGGTGGGGGAGGTATGTTCTGGTTGATTTCTAGTGGATGAATTGGAGTAAGCTGATCCTGAAAGATGAAAGAACCTTGACCCGGTAAAATGCAGGAAAAGGGAGGGCACAAGGAAGGGGCATTGCAGGCTTGTGGGAGGAGTAATTCAGCAATCCTGAGAGAATGCTGTAGGATTGCTGAGAGAGAAGGGAATATGACTAAAGGGTAAACTGGGGTCAAATGTGATAAGTAAGTGTCTCTGTTGTGGTTTTAGGTATAACCAAGACTAGACACTGTGTCTAACTTAGTTTTATCCTTTAGCAACTGTGTTAAATCAGAAACTTACACAACAGTTTATTTGTGACTTAAATAGTTGTGATTATCAGGCTATTTCAAAACAGTGAGATGCACTTTGATGAGATGTGATTCCTACCTTTTCATGTGTAGGATAGACAAAAGATAAAACATAAAATATACAACCAGCTGATATGTAAATAAGTTACTATGTGCAAGTATAAAATACATATTTTCTAAAGAAAATAAAAGTAAAGACTTATGCCTGTTCCATTCACAGGAAATTGTGTATGGGGAGAGGGTGGAGGAAGAGCATAATTTCATAGTCAGTAAAGAATGGCTTCATAGAAAAGAGGTTGGTGAATTTTATAGGAAGTATGTGCTAAACTTGAACAGGGCACAGAAGAAATTCGTGAATGAAAACTCAGGCGAAAAAGAGGAAGGAATAGTTTAGGGAGTGAAGAGATGAGACTTCCATATGGCCCATGGTGGTCTGAGAAATATGTCTTAGCAAAGAGTTGCTTGGACACTTACAGGGAGAGCTGAAGGAATTTATTCCAGAGTAGAGTTAGAAGGTACAACATGATTAGAGCAATTGAAAAAGGTCACTGGCAGTAATATCTAAAATTAGTTCTGGAGGAATAATGCTCTCATCCCATATGTAAGGAGGAATTTTCAAAAAAGTTGAGATTGGGGATGGTCATAACATCCAAATAGGATTTGAACTTCTCCTCCTCCTCCTCTTCCTTTTTCTTCCTGTTCTTCCTAAAACTGAAGTAGAGAAAAGGGATAAAATGTGTCCTGAGGTCTGTAGGTACAGATAAGGGAGGGGAGTAATTATCACAGATAGCAGTTCGGAGCTTGAGTAGGGGGAATGGATTTTGTAGCTAAAAACCAGGGAATAGATTGTGAAAAGGAAATTCTTAATTATCTTCATGTGCTTTGGAATGTGTGTTTTAATAGCAGTTCTTTTTATGTAAGGCATTGTTCTTGGACTTTTTTCCCTTTTACGAAAGTATTTAAAACTTTACAATCTACTTACAGAAAAGTGCACAAAATGGAAATTTTCCATTTAATGAATAGCTATAAATCAAACATTCTGGTAATTGCCACCCAGGTCAACTTTGCTTTTTCTTGCCCCTGTACACCTCAAGAATGTAACATTTTTTATCAGTAACAATAACTAATAATAATTATTTTTAAAATCTTAACATTTATTGTTTGCAATTTACCTGTACCAAGTATTTTATGTGGATTATTTAGTCTTCACAACAATCCTGAGAAGTATGTACTTTTATTATCCACATTCACTGCTGAGGAAGGTTGAGGCCCACGATTCTTAAGTAACTAGCCCTACATCATGGGTGAGGGGGTGTAAGCGGCAGAACCTAGTCTTCTAGTTAAGCAGTATGACACTAACACCAGAACTCTTGCTCATGTTCTTTGCCTGCGTGGAGCCTTAGACCTGACTTGTATGAAATACATCTGAAACTTAATTAATGGGAAAAGTATTTAAGAAATCTTGGCTATTTCACAGAAGCTCCTGTGTTGGTGTTTTAGAACCTTGCTAATAAAAATTTCTGATATCTTAATTATCATTTGGTTTATTTGTCTTTTTCACTATAAAAAGTTTCCTTATTAGTAAGGAGCTAGTTAGTTGGTTTTACCAAGGATGTAACAACCCGTATCCTTGGGCTTAACACTTAAACTTTATGCTTAAGTTTCTCATACTGGGGATAATACACATTTTCTCATCTGCAAATCTGACCAGCATTACCAAACTTGCTTCTTTTTCTGGACCCTCTGTTGCTAAATGGTATTACCTAATTGCTCAAGCTTGAAACCTATCCTTGACTCCCTTCTCTTCCTTTCCTTCACTTTTCTGTACTGGTCAGTTATCTGAAGAGCCCTCGTAATTTTACCTTTGATATTGACCTTATTTACTATAGCTACACTAGTTTGGGTCGCTGTCTGTCCACCTGTGTTAAATATGATAGTGCACCTGGTTTCCCTGTCACCAGTATCTTCCCTTCCCATTGTATCTTGTGGGTTGATTTTTCTGAAAAGTTTTCTTGTGTCGCTCTCTTGGTAAGATCATTCCTTAAAAGTCCTTAAGATGCCACACATAATTCCTTTTTTCCCAGCTGTGATTAAGGACAGCACAAAAAAAAAATCAGTATGATTTTCTCTCCATGCCTCTGCACACACTATTCTCTGTATAGCTTCTTTTACTGTCGGTTTAGTGGGGCTCACTCTAGCAAACTCTTGTTTCACTCAGACTCCTTCCTGTATCTCTGGAACACAAAGATTATAATTCTGCCTAGGATACCATGTCATCCTAGTTAAAAACAAAAAACAAAACAACCCTTCAGAAGTTCTCTATAGAGCCTTTCCTGACTGACCAATAACATACTTAGTACTGTTATTTTCTAGTCTTTTCCATCTCTCTAAAGCTTTCCTAAGTGAATTTTCCTTTACCTCTTTGGGATAAAGTGCTGTGATCTACAACAACTTGTGTGTGTGTGTGTGTGTGTGTGTGTGTGTGTGTGTGTAGCTGTTAAAGTATGTGGGCTCTGGGGAGGTGGGTGTGGGTATGGGCTAACCGGATGATGTTCATTAAGGAGGGCACCTGATGGAATGAGCCCTCGGTGTTATGTACAACTGATGAATCACTAAATTCTATCCCTGAAACTGATAACACACTATATGTTAACTAAATTGAATTTAAATAAAAAAAAATTTTTTTAAAGAAGTATGCGGACTCTGTAAAGAATCTCACTGAGGGTAGAGAGCTTGGGCTGTGAGTGGTCATTTAATGACCAGTTTTTAAAATTTAATAAATACTCTTGAGAAGAGAGACTAGATAATATACCTAAAAACACTGTACATTTGGGAGCGAATGGTACATTGTGATTCTAGGACATCAATAATTTCTTTTGGTGTTGACTCCATGGCATTGCTATTGTTGCCTAGCCCTCCTCTGACTGTCTGTTCTGCTGTATTTTTGTAACATGAACTAATTCATACTTGAATGCTGAAGAGGAATTGAAGAATTCATGTTGGTTCATATTTGTTTTTTGAGTTTATTTTTACCAGCACATTAACTGTTTAGCACTCCCGAGTAACAGCACTTGAACATAAACATGGGAAGTACAGGAACATTGTTGAACACAGCAAGTCCAACAGTATGCACATGGCCCTTCACCCATATTCTGCCTCTAGGCCCCATTTAACCCGGAGTTCTGTCTTAAAGATGCTTATTGCCCTAACCACCTTGATGTGTTACCCTCTTTTTTCTTAATTTTGCAGACCATGAGGTTTTTCAGGAATCTATATATCACACAGCATAGAGGTTATAATTATCTTTTCCTGAATTCACTAATGGCATAGAATCTCTCCTTGTCCTTCTGCCTCATTGATTACTTCTTTTTAGTTGATTTTGCCAACTTTTCGTCCTACCAATTAAGTGTAGGCATGTTTAGGATTCTGTCTGTGACTCTGTTCTCTATAGACTACTTTTCTTGCCCACATCAAGCAGCTCCCTTAGTTTTAACTATCATTTCAGTGTGGGGGACTTAAATCTGTTTTAAGCATCTGCTGGAAATTAATCAGTCATATGAGCATCACATCAGCTCCTTAAGCTCAAAGTGTTTAAAACTATGCTCTGCCCTTTTTTTTTTTTTCTTTTTTCTGTTTATGGCATTATCATCACCCTCACTGTGACCTGAACTTGAAACTTGAGAGACTTCTTGGACTCCTTCCTCATCTTCCACATTCAGTCAGATGCCAGTCATGTAGCTTGAATCTCTGTGCTGTCTCTGGATTTTGGCTCTGCCTCTCTATTCACTGCCTCCTGCCCACTTTTGGGCTTCATACTTATCATGTGGCAATTTAAAAGTTGCCCCCAAAGTGGTGTTCTTCCTCCAGTCCATGAGATCTTTCAGGGAGTCTGATAACTGATTATTTTTCCAGGCTCAACTTTCCTTCCCCTCTCTCCCTGCCCCTTTAAGCTCTAGCAACACTGGACTTCTTATATGCTTATACATAATCTGGAATCCTGCCCTCCCGTGCTTGCCAATGCTATTTCTATTCTCAGGGCAATCCTGCTGACTGGAATATCCTGCCCTGCCTCCTGTTGCCTGGCTAATTCCTACCCCTCTCTAAATACTCGACTCTGGGTTTAGCTCTTAGGAGAAACCTTTTTGGATCTCTCATCTTCCCAAGTTGAGTTAGGTACCATTCTTCGCTCCTGAATATATATCTTTCTCATTGCAGTTACACTAATGTATTTCAATTATGTTTTCTCTCTTTCTCCTACTAGATTGTGAACTTTTTAAGCACATAGACTCTATATCTCCTTTGCCTGCTTCTTATTACAGTGGCTGGAACAAAATAAGCACTAAAATATTTCTTGAAAGACTGATCTATAATAGGTACCACCAGCACAATAATTTCCTTAGAATACATTTTTGAACTGATGCTTTTAATCTTTTAGTGCCTTTTCCTACTGCTTTCCAAATCAAGTTCAAACTTTTATTATAATAGGTAAAGTGTTGGGAGGTTAAGACACATGCATACTGAAATAATTTTAAATTTTTTAAATTATTCTATTTTATTTTTTTAAAGATTTATTTATTTTAGAGAGAGCATGTGAGCAAGTTGGGGAGGGGCAGAGGGAAAGGGAGAGAGAGACCCAAGCAGACTTCACACAGAGGGCAGAACCCAACTTGGGACTCAGTCCCCAGACCTCACGGTCACAACCTGAGCCGAAACCAATAGTCAGACACTTAACTGACTGTACCACCCGGGTGCTCCTCTTGTTTTTTAATCATAGAAATATTCTAATATGTAGTAAGGTAGAGAGAATAGTATAATTCCATATGCACATCACTTGAATTTAATAAGTAACGGTTTGCTCTCTTTCATCTTTTGTTCCATCTGTATATATAACAGACATCATGACATTTTACTCCTGAAGACTTAAGGCTACTTCTCTAAAAATAATGCATTCTTAAATAAATACCATATCATGCTGACACAATAATTTCCTAATAATGTTTAATCTAGTCCACATTTTAAATTCCCCAGTTGTCCCTTACTCTTTCTTCCTTAACATTTGGTCATTAGAACCAGGATTAAACAAGGTCAGATAACATTTGGTTGTTTCCTAAGTCTTCTTTAATCTAGAATAGGCTCCTCCCCCCATTTTTTTTTAATTGTAGTGAAATATACATAACAGAATTTACCATTTTAACTTTTTTAAGTGTACAGTTCTGTAGCATTAAGTGCATTCACATTGTTGTGTAGTGATCATCACTACTCCATCTACAGAACTTTTTCGTCTTTCCTAACTGAAATTCTGACCTCATTAAATAGTAACTCTGCATTCCCTCTTTCCCCAGTTCTTAGCAACCTTCCCTCTACTTTCTGTCTTTTTAAATTTGACTATTTTAGGAACCTCACATAAGTAGAATCATACAATATCTGTCCTTCTGTGACTGGTTTATTTCTCTCAGCATAATGTCTTCAAGGCTCATCCATGTTGTAGCATGTGTCAGAATTTCATTTCTTTGTATGGCTGAATAATACTCAGTTGTATGTAGGTACCACATTTTGTCCATTCATCACTGATGGAGTTGGGTTGGTTGGCTGTTGTCCCTCACCATTTTATAAATGCTGTTAATTTGTTGAAGAAATCAGGTCAGTTTTCTTTTATTAGGTTGAACCACATGAAATTTCCATTTTTGAGTCAAGTTATCGTCAAATATCATCAATTTCATATGGCTCAACCTAATAAACTGTCCTAATTACTGGATATGTCTGTTTCTTTGTGATATTGCTTAACTTGTTCCTCCTTTGTTTTTTTTTTAAGATTTTATTTATTTATTTTACAGGCAGAGATCACAAGTAGGCAGAGAGGCAGGCAGAGAGAGAGAGGAGGAAGCAGGCTCCCTCCTCCTATTTCTTACCACCCTCTAGATTTTCTGTAAACTGGAGGTTAGCTTTAGAGGCATGATTGTCTTCAGTTTAAGCATTTTTTATTAAAAAAAACAAAAACCAAAAAACTTCCAGTGGTGATGCTGTGTACTTCAGACTATATCCCTACGGTGATACTAAGATCAGTGAGAGGGTTCAGATAATAAAGAATAGATAAAGATAGTTTAGATAAAGATAGTTCAGGTAAAGACTAGGGATGCCTGGGTGGTAAATTTAATAAGTTGGTTAAGTGTCCAACTCTTGATTTCAGCTCAGGTCATAATCTCAGGTGAGATGGAGCCCAGTGTTGGGCTCCACATTGGGCGTGTACCCTGTTTAAGATTCTCTCCCCCACCCCACCTCTTTCTTTCTCTCTACCCCTCCCTCCCTCTCTTGAATTTAAAAAAAAAAATAGTTTAATGTTACAATGTCATAAGCACTATATTTGGTGAAATGAATTTTAGTTATTTGGGTGCAATGTGATACAGACTGGGTAACATTTGAAGTGAAAGAATAACCTGACTTCTTGGTACCCAGCAAAGGAGTTAGAAAATGTATCTGGAGAATCTAACTTCAGAGTCAGTGACATTCTCTTTCCATGACTGTTCCTAAGTTGACTTTGGTTTCTTAGCATAGAGTTCAGCTATATTCAGCTATATTCACTTCCCAGTCTCTGTTCCTTTACTTTGAAGATAAAGCAATAGCAGAATCGTAAGGAGGATATATCTGTACTATGTGTAGTTTTGCTATTAAGAAAAATTTTGTCACAGCCTAGGATACCAACATTAATAGTTAAAATATGGTAAAAATAAATCAAGACTATACTTACTTGGAATTAGTCTTTCCGAATGGTTATTTTTTGTGGGCTGTACATTTTATTTGTTTACATATCAAACTTTCTTTTATTTTGAAATGTCAGTGTTTTCTGTGTCCTATACATTTCTCTTCTTTCTTAGTTAGAATCTAATTTACTTATTTTCTTGTTTCTTGAGAATTACCATTATGCATATGGATATCAATTTTTACTTTTATGTAAGTAACACCTTTTGGTTCTTAAATTTATAGAATTTTATCCTTAATTTCTGTGTTTGTGGAGTTCTTGCTCTTCATAATTCTTTTGACTGTCCTTCCCTTGCACAGTCAGCTTTCTCTTTGATATTGTCAGCGTGTTTACTTATAGTAGTTCTCTTCCCTTTTAATTTGATTCTTTGTATATCCTAGTGACTTGGATAATAGATGTATTAAACACATATTTATCATTTGCTATGGGCTGGGCAGGCATTGATAATGCCAAAGATAATAAATATAAACAATATTGTCCTTACTCAGTTTAGTCGGAGAGACTGATAACTAAGTATACTCTTGAACAACATGGGGATTAGGAATGCCCACCCTTGTGCTGTCAGAAATTCACGTGTAACTTTTGATTCCACAAACACTTAACTACAGATACCCTGCTATTAACTGCAAGCCTTACAGATAAGATAGTCAGCTAACACATATTTTGTATATGTATGTCTTATATACTGTGTTCTTATAATAAAGTGAGCTCGAGAAAAAATGTTAAAACCATTAGGAATAGAGAAAAAATAAATAAAATGGTAAAAAACAAAAACAAAACAAAACAAAAAACCATTAGGAATAGAAAATACATTTATAGTACAGTACTGTAAAAAAAATTGTGTGTAAGTAGACCAGCATAGTTCAAACCCATGTTGTTCAAGGGTGAGCTATACTCTGTGTATAGCATGGTACAGGTACATAATTTGCAAAGTACCATGAGAGCATGGCAAAAGGGAGTGACTATACCTGGGGAAAGTGAATGAAGTTATGCAGAAGATCACACTTGAGCTAGGTCTTGAAAATGAGTAGGAGTTTGCCAAAATGAAAGAAAAATAATGAAAAACAGTGACTGTGTCATGGAGTCTTAAGTCGTGATGTGTTCAAGCAGTAGTTGATGTGGCAACCTTTCATATATTCCCTTCACTTGGAGACCACATTCTGTTTTGACCTTTCTTTGCAAGGTACTTTTCTGCTATTAGATATCTTTTGGGGAGATTTTTAATCTAAGTGTTCCTGCCTCCTTTGGTTAATTAAAATGCCTTACTCTTGGGGCACCTGGGTGGCTCAGCGGGTTAAAGCCTCTGCCTTCAGCTCAGGTCATGATCCCAGGGTCCTGGGATCGAGCCCCGCATCGGGCTCTCTGCTTAGCTGGGAGCCTGCTTCCTCCTCTCTCTCTCTCTCTCTCTCTGCCTGCCACTCTGCCTACTTGTAATCTCTATCTGTCAAATAAATAAATCTTTAAAAAAAAAAAAAATGCCTTACTCTTTCTGGTTAACACAAAGCCTATCAAATGCAGTCCCTGGCATTTAAATCTTAAATGAGCTGATAGTGGGACCTAAGTTGTTCGCCTTGCAGAGGTGCTATGAAGGAATCTTTCATTAATTCCTGCCACTTAGATCTGCAGAGTTGTTTTCATCCTGAGTTTTTCATAGATTAGATTCTACAGCTTTTCATTTGGTTCTGTGAATTACTGTATATTTTTCAGTAAACTCTCCTGCACTCCTTCTCCACCTTTGTTTCTTAAACTAACTCAAGTCTGTTTTCATGGTTGGCAACATAACTCTAATTTAAGGTGACCAGCTGTCCTGGTTTGCCCAGGACTGAGGGAGTTCTCAGGACGTAGGACTTTCAGTGTTCGAACAAGTAAATTCCTGAGCAGATCTTAAGTTGGTCACTTTATTGTAATTGAAACAGTTTGGGAGTAAAGATAATGAGTTTGGGGAACCAAATGTTCAGATGGAAGTATCTAGTATGCAGCTGAAAATAATGTGTGCAGAACTAGCTTGCTTTGGTTATTTCACTCAGCAGTTTTTTGAAATCTGAACTACGTATGAGAGATAAAACAGTGAATACGATGATAACCAATAACTCCCTATGTATAAGGCACTATGCTTCTTGGAATAATAATAAGTAATTCTCACATAGTTGCCATTATGCAGGTGAAGAAAATGAGTTAAGAAATCTGCTTAAGGGGGAGCCTGGGTGGCTCAGTGGGTTAAACCTCTGCCTTTGGCTCAGGTCGTGATCTCAGGGTCCTGGGATCGAGCCCCACATTGGGCTCTCTGCTCAGCAGGGAGCCTGGTTCCCCCACCCCCTCTGCCTGCCTCTCTGCCTACTTGTGATATCTCTCTCTCTCTGTCAAATAAATAAATAAAATCTTTAAAAAAGAAAAAAAAAAGAAAACTGCTTAAGAACATACAACTAGGAGGAGGCAAAACTGGAATTCAATCCTAGATTTCCTACTTTAAAGCCCTCTTCCCTTAATAACCATTCTTCTACTCTGCCTCAGGATCCCTACTCAAGGAATTTGTGGATTAATATGGAAATGATGTAAAACCAAATAAACACTTACAATGGAAGTATGTTGAGAAAACAGTGGGCACGTAGGAAAGACTCACCATGCGTCAGTCAGAGAAGGCTTCATGGAGATGATTGTCCTTAAGATGAAACTGGAAAGTGTATAGGTCTTTCTTTGGTAGTAAATCTTGGATGGGCCTGGAGATAAGAGACAGCATCATATATTCTGGGGAGTAAAGTAAATCAGTATTTTTTACAGGTGGAGTGATTGGAAAGTTGGGTAGGATAGGCAGGGTGGGCAGGACCAGATTGTGAAAGACCTCTCCTGGGTTTTGTGCATCTAAAACCATGGCTTGGGGCACCTGGGTGGCTCAGTGGTTAAACCTCTGCCTTCGGTTTAGGTCATAATCCCAGAGTCCTGGGATTGAGACCCGCATCGGGCTCTCTGCTCAGCGGGGAGCCTGCTACCCCTCCCCTCTCTGCCTGCCTCTCTGCCTACTTGTGATCTCTCTCTCTGTCAAATAAATAAATAAAATCTTTAAAACCATGGCTTCAGTTGCATCATAGGAGATAGATTGGTGAGGGTGAGAAGGGAGCTAGAGAGGAACAGTGAGAAAACGCTCAGAGGTCTCAGAGTTGAATGGTCTGACTAACAGCGCTGGCACCGGGGTCCAGAAGCAGGAAAAGATTGTTTATTTGGCATATGTTAACCTTCTCTGTGTGTGTGGTTTGTTTTGTTTTGTTTTAAGATTTTATGTATTTATTTGAAAGAGAGTGAGAGAGAGAGAAAGAGCCAGCGCTTACGCACAAGTCGGTGGGGTTGTGGGCAGAGGGAGAGAGAGAAGCAATTCCCTGCCAATCAGGGAGCTTACGTTTGGCTTGATCCCAGGACTGGGAGATCTAACCTGAGCTGAAGGCAGTTGCTTAACCAGCTGAGTCACCAGGTGCCCCTTGTGTTAACGTTCTAGAACAGAGGTTAGCAAACTTTTTTTTTTTTTTTTTTGTAAAGGGCCATAATATTTTTCAAAGCGTAAATATTTTAGGCTTTGAGGACCATATTATTTATGTCACAACTATTCATCTCTGCTGGAGCATGAAAGCAGCCATAGATGATAGTTTGCCAACAGATGAGTGCGGCTATTCCAATAAAACTTTATTTATAAAAAGCGGTGGCAGGCTAGATTTGTCTTGTGGGCTGGATTTGGCTCAAAGGCTGTGGTTTACCTAACCTCTTTCTAGGATGATATGGCCAGTAGTGAAGACTTGGAATATAGTTCAAGCAATGGTATTTAGTGATTAAGATGATAATGTAGATGAGGGTTCTTGGGTATAAGAAGAAAAGAAGCTAGGGGAGGAAAGAACCCGAGGAAGTACATCATCTTAGGGCTGTAGTGAAAATGCCACTAAAGAAAAGTAGTGTATCAGAACTTAGGGGAGAAGAGTTTCCTGAAGGAGGGTCAGTAGTTGCAATATCAATGCTGCAGAAAGGAGAGGTATGGTGAAGGACCTGGAGTAAGCCATTCATTTTATTTGGCAATTAGGGCCAGGGAAGTGGAAAACTTAGACAGTGGAAGAGGCTGGGAGCTAGATTATGATGGAGTGAGAAGTGAATTGCTGTTGAGGTAGTAGAACCAGTCAGTAGAAACTCAATTTAAAAATGTAGTAGCCGTGGGAAGGAGGAACCAGAGGTTAGCGTGCAGAGGAAGTAGGGGTAGAGGAAGGCTCTTTGTTGTTTTCTATTTGTTTACACGCATGGAATTGACTGTTGTTTGTAGGCTGAATTGAAGAAGCCAGAGCAAAAGAGTTAAGAGGCTGGGTAGAAAAGGAATAAGTGCTTGTGCCAGGAGTAAGCAGGGAGCTGTTAGGGAGGTGATGTAAGAGATTGTTAAGTTGTGGTTGGATTTGGAAGTGCCTCAGGTAGAAACCACTTGAAGAAGAACAGACAGGAGTGAGGATGGGCTGAAGTATGGTAGGGAAACTGAAACAGATTATTTCTAATAGCCTCTATTTTCTTTGATATTGTTATCGCTAGAGAATAAAGGGTCTAAGAGAGGTAGTACCTGAAGAAAGGGTGATTTGGGAAATGCAGGTTATTTGAGGAGGAAAATACCTAGGAATAAAGGCCCAGCTGAGTAAGACTATATTGTTATTTTGTAATAGTTGTAAACAGTTTTCAGTTGATTGTATCAGATTTAGTGTAATTGCATTTTAGATTATAGTTAGAATTGTTAAACCAAATTCAGAGTATAGAGGTCATATTCAGTTGAATCATAAAAAAATTGAACTAACAGGAATATTAGGATTTAATGAGTCCAAATCCCATTTTCCATAGATGTGGAAACTGAGCACATAGAGAAAGAATGAATGTTGTCCACTCATCTGGATGGTAACCAGGGATTTTTTTTTTATTCCAGTACTTGTGTTATTTAACACAACACACTTAAAGATGACAAAAGCTATACTTTATTGATTGACTGATTAATTGATTGATTATAGGCTCCACGCCCAGCATAGGGATTGAATTTATGACACTGAGATCAAGAGTCGAATGCTCTACCAATTGAGCCAGCCAGGTGCCCCGACAAAAGCTATATTTTAGAAAACTTTCAAACATATACAGAAGTACGGAGAATGAGATACTGAATTACCATGTACCATTTTAAAACAGTTACAGTTTATGGCTGTTTTCGTTCATTTATATCCCTTACCACTTCCGTCTTCCTTTGGATTATTTTGAAGCAAATTCTAGACTTTTTTTTTTTTTTAAGAGAATGAGAGAGAGCAGGAGGAGAGGGAGAGAGAGAATCTTAAGCTGTCTCCATGCCCAGCTTGGAGCCTGAAGCTGGGCTCAGTCTCGTGACCTTAAGATCATGACCTGATCAGAAATCAGGAGTTGGATACTTACCTAATTGAACCATCCAGGCACCCCCAGGCATCATTTTTTTATGTGTCAGTATTTTAACATGTATGTCTAAAAGTTAGTTTGATTTTGACACCAATTCTAACTTTGGAGTTTTTCCTCACACCAAGTAATTTCTTCCATACCAGGAGTGTGTCCTATAATTCAGTTCAGTTCTGACACTATGTACCTGATAACATCAAATCCCACAGGTTAAAGGCTTAGTTTTATTATAAGATTTCATGTTTGTCCCCTACCTCCTTGATCTACCAGGTATAGATTGGAGGTTCTCACAATCTACTCCTCCTCCTGTTTAATATGCTGGAGTGACTCACAAAACCCAGAGAAACATTCTACTTACTAGATTACCAGTTTATTATAAAAAGATATAACTCAGGAATGGCCAGTGAAAGACATGCTTTCTCTTGCAGAGTGCCATTCTCCGTGTACCTCCACGTCTTCACACCAGGAAGCTCTCTGCACCTGGTCATTTTGGATATTTATGAGGCATGCTTAATTAAATCATTGGCTATTGGTTACTGAAGTCAATCTCCAGCTCCTGTCCCTTCCCTGAAAGTTGGGGTGAGTGGAGGGACCAGAATTTCCAATCCTCTAATCACATGGTTGTTTCACCTGGCAAATAGCTCCCAGCCATAGGTGACCTAGGGGGGCTTTCCAAAAGTCACTTCATTAACACAGTGAAAGACACCTTTATAGTTGTCAACACTTAGGAACCCTTGAGGGTTTTAGGAACTATCTGCCAGGAACACTGCATGGAAACCAGATATATATTTCTTACTATAAATCATAGTATCACAGTAAGACGTATAGTATTATCCTACTTAAAAACCCCAAAACAATGTTTGTCATATCATTAGCCAATTAAAAATGTACCTTCTTTTTTATTTTTTTAATAGATTTTGTTTATTTGAGAGAGAGAATGAAAGAGCACAAGCGGGGGGGTGGGGGGCGGAGGCAGAGGGAGAGGTAGAAGCAGGCTCCCCACTGAACAGGGAGCTCGATGTGGGGCTCGATCCCAGGACTCTGGGACTGTGACCTGAGCTGAAGGCAGATGCTTAACCATCTGAGCCACCCAGGCACCCCAAAAATGTACTTTCAATATAAAATTTCAAAGTAAAAATACTTGCTATTATATCATACATTTGGAGACCAAAAGACCCTTCTTGGTCAGTTGTTTGGGGTTGGGTGTGACATAGGAAATAAATAAACAATATTTTAGATAATTTTTCCCTTCTCTACTCCAACTAAAAAGAGAAATAAGGGAATAATCTTACCTCTGTCACAATAGGTCGATATTAATGTAGTTAATTTTTATGAAGGTGGAATAGAAATTGTTACAGAGGAGACTTCATGGAAATCAAGCTATCTCTGTGTTTGCAATATTTTAATAGTGATTTTTCTTTCACTTTTTTAAAATGAAAATGACTAATGAATGCTCTGCATTATCAGAAAGATATTAAAGTACTTATGTGTCTTTGAAACGGTTTGATACATTCCAGTTTATTATACCTTGACTGTTAAGAAAACATAAAAGTTTTCATATCAAAAGTAGAAACATTAGAATTATAGAGAGATCAAGTGGGACAGCAATGAATTTGTGTAATGGTTCTTTTTTTTTTTTTAAGATTTTATTTATTATTTGACAGACAGAGATCACAAGTAGGCAGAGAGGCAGGTAGAGAGAGAGAGAGGAAGGGAAGCAGGCTCCCTGCTGAGCAGAGATTCCGATGTGCGGCTCTATCCCAGGACACTGGGATCATGACCTGAGCTGAAGGCAGAGGCTTTAACCCACTGAGCCACCCAGGCGCCCCATGTGTAATGGTTCTTATATATTAAACGCTATGTTCTGGGATGCCTGGGTGGCTCAGTGGGTTAAGCCGCTGCCTTTGGCTCAGGTTATGATCCCAGGGTGCTGGGATTGAGTTCTGCATCAGTCTCCTTGCTCAGCAGTGAGCCTGCTTCTCTCTCTGCCTCTGCCTGCTTGTGTGCATGCTCGCTCACTCTCTTTCTGACAAATAAATAAATAAAATCTTTAGGAAAAAACCAAACCAGTGTGTTCTTTCTTTGCATTCACTATCTCAGAATTGCAAAGCTGGTAAAGATTCAGCTTTTCTGGATGTCTTTTTGATGTATACAGAGGGTGTTAAGGTAGATGTTGTCATTTTTCTGTATTTAAGGTAACAGTAGAGAGACGGGTAGAAAGCTGAACAGAGTATGGAGGAAGGTAGCTGGACAGGCATTGAAATAACTAGAGATTGGATAGTGTCTTCATCTTACTCTTAAATTCACATGTGCAAGAAAAAAAGGAGTTAGTAGCCTGAAAAGGATGATCATGTTAGCTGGGTATTGGGCTATAGATGGTAGAGGTGCAAACAAAGATGATAGAGAACTATGTGTTATACAGAGTTAATCTCAGCTAGCAGAGAGCTAGGATCTTTTTGTAAATTTGAAGCTTAATTTGCTAAGTTGAATCTAGTTCCAAGAATACCATTCATACACACATACACATTAAACATATATTATATAACATATAATATATATTATGTAACATATTATATATATATCTTGGTTTTAGAATAAGGTACAATTAGGAACATTTATTGAGGCTTTTTTTAATACTTCATAAAAACAAATTTTTAATTACTTCAGCATCTGGTGTTTTAAACAAAAACATAGGAAGTGGGTAGAATGTTTTGGGAATGGTGCTGCATAACACTGATTTGTGTACTAATTCATATTAGTAATTATTCACTTATTAGTTAAACTTGTAGTATAACTAACTAGTTATATTATGCTTTTATCTTAAATTTATTTGAGGGGGGAAGGGAAGATGAAAATATAAATCATGATTTTTTTTTTTTTTTTTTAAATAGAGATTTTTTTTTTTTTAATTTTATTTATTTGACAGAGAGAGATCACAAGTAGATAGAGAGGCAGGCAGAGAGAGAGAGAGGGAAGCAGGCCCCTGCTGAGCAGAGAGCCCGATGCGGGACTCGATCCCAGGACCCCGAGATCATGACCTGAGCCGAAGGCAGCGGCTTAACCCACTGAGCCACCCAGAATGAGAGAATTTCAGCACATAGATATATTCACAAATTTTAGGGAGAAAGTTTATAAACTGATAATTCCCAGTTAGAGCTATCACACTCTTTAATTATAAAATGCAAATTTACTCCTGTATGAAAATAAGTTCTCATTGACTGAAATCCTGTAGTAAGAGTGACAATAATTTGATGTGCCTGAGTACCGCAGTTAAGTGACTTTTGGTTTTGGCCTGGGTAGTGATTTCATGATTGTGAGATCGAGCCCTGGGGATCTACTTAAGACTCTCTCTCCTTCCCCCTCTGCCCCTACCCCCAAATCAATCAATCAGTCTTTTTTTTAAGTGGCAATAATTTAAAATGCTTTCTCATTCCCCTTGGACAGTTTACAGTTACTGTCATGGACTATGGCTGCAGGCAGCAATGTGGTGTTCAGTTATGCATTGCGTTTTGGGAACCTTGTTTTTGCTGGAATAAAGGAGTTTGTACTTAAATGTTTAAGTTCTATAAGGGCTCGATATTTGCTTTTTGTTTTCTAAACTTTGTGAATGTGGGGCAAATACAAACACTTTTCTTCATCCTTTTGAGCTTTGAAACTTTGGGAAAGTGGAATATTTGAGAGACTTGGAGCTAAATTAATCTAGATTTGGAGTATAGAGGGAGAAAAAACATGGACTATATACTGTGACTATGGTATAGTGCAGATAGCATTGTCACTGGATATGACTCGTGCAAGTTCAGATTTAACATTGGTTGTGTAGGATACCCTTATGGTATTGTGGAGCAGAGGGAAATAACGAATGAAATAAGATTCCTACTTTCACGGGGCATTTAACTTCGTAGGGTAAATAATACAGCTAAAGGTAACTATAAGGCAGAATGCAGTGGTTTAATAAAAGTAGATAGTTTGAGAACACAGAGGAAGGACAGGTGAATTCCACCTTTGATGATTTGGCAGAGCTTTATAGCAGAGCTGACATGAAGTGGACCAAACGTTTCATGGTTTGAACAAGATGTTGAATTAGAACAGCAGAGAAAAACACATTTTTTTTCCTTAAGCTAATTTATTTGTGAGCATGTGTGAATGAATTTCCCTCTGATTCATTGCACTGACCCAGAGCATTACCATGAAAGTCTCTGTTTCCCATTTGGTGTACTGCCCTGGGGGCCAACTGAAGACCTACTAGGTGGTGGAGTCCTTGCAGTCTTGTTCCTTAATCTCTGTGTACTATATAAATATTTTCTGTGTGTGCCGTGATGTGAAAAAGATCAGGATTTAATTTTTTTTAAGATTTTATTTATTTATTTGGCAGAAAGAGATCACAAGTAGGCAGAGAGGCAGGCAGAGAGAGAGAGAGAGAGGAGGAAGCAGGCTCCCTGCTGAGCAGAGAGCCCAATTCTGGGCTCCATCCCAGGACCCTGGGATCATGACCTGAGCTGAAGGCAGAGGCTTTAACCCACTGAGCCACCCAGGCGCTCCGAGATTAGGATTTTAGATTAATTTTAGATTACTTAATAGTTCCCTCCTGGTCATATGTTCTTTAATATATTGTTTAGCTTTTGTCAAAAATAGTTAGATAATACTTATAATAAGAACACATGCTGAGTACATTGTATTAGTTACCAGTGCAGTCTTCTGATATATTAGATATTAGTGTTTAGGGGGGCCCCCCAGCCAGGTTTTTCACTTTCATTCTGTGATTTTGTATTTATGAATATGATGGCATTAAGTGAGGATGTGATGATGCATTTAGGGTCATGACTAAACTTTAAAAATAATGTGACCAAAATATCCCTCCTTATGCTTTTCCTCTTGGTGAACATAGTAAGTACTGGACCTGTTTCTGAGAGAAGTATGTATACTCTTCACAGCAGAATGGGTATGGGGGAGGAAGGAAGGTTGGGCAAATCTGTGTAGGGCAGGGACAGCTTGAGAGGAAATCTAGAGCTGCCTTCCTCTCCCTTCCTCCCTGAAAAGGGAGAAGGAACCAGAAGACAAACTTAGTTTTAAAGTTTTGAATTTATAACCCTGAAGAAATCAGGCGGCTGGATACCCAGGCCTAGGTGTTACAGGAGCACTCTAGTTGTGTGATTGTTGGCAAGTGTTAAATTCATGCTAGGGCTCTAGATACTGGGGCTAGTGTGACATGAAATACCACCTCCTCCACCCGCAGTAGTATCGGAGAGGAGAAACTGGAATTCTGAATTTCTTACATCACAGAAGGAGGCACTAAGATGATTCTAGGAGAGTGATAGTTTTGTGCCACAGATTTTCAGAACACGTTACTTTGTGTGTGTGTGTGTGTGTGAGGTGAAAGATATCTGGTGCCTAGGGGTGTTTTAGGGGTCTTCAGAAAAGATTCAGCACCCTCTTAGTCTTTTTGTTCAGTTCTTCTGCTTAATATACTTTAGTAATGTTAGTTTGGCTACATAACAGTACTGTAAATAAAATGATCACTTTTGCTTAAAATAAATGTGACATTAATTAAATGTCATGTAAACATCATTGTAAGTTTTATTATAACACTGTTGAAGGTTAGCTATTGACCACTTACAAAATTTGTTTAATTATAAGGAATATGTATCAACTGCCAAGTGGTGATAAGCAATACAGCCAGTACATAATACAGTTTTTATTAGGAGAAAAAAATTAGAATGTTATTGGTAATTATATATTATAGAGAAATTAATCTTTGAAGGAAATTAATTTAGGAAGGGTTTTACATAATTTGAGCATTTCTCAGTAGGATAATGAACTTGTTTTAAATTAGAGGTAATACACATAATCGGTAATATAAATTCAAAGGAGAAAATGACACGTCACCCTCACTTGCCACCTCTCTTTCTGCAAGTAACAACTGCTTTTAATAAATTTTATTGGGGTATATTTATCCATCTTAAGTATTTAGCCTGATGAGTTTTGCAAATGATTACTTCCTTGTAAGCGCAATCACAGTCAAGATGTAGAATATTTCTGCCTCCTTCAGAAGTTCCCTCATGTCCCTTTGCAGTCCTTTCCTCCAGCCCCAAGCAGATACTAATCTGATTTCTGTCACTCTAGATTAGTGTGCTTTTTCCACAATTTCACGTAAAGGTAATCATAATACATACTCTTTTGTGTCTGTTTTTGTGATATAACATTAATTTTTTTTGTTCACTTGGAGTTCAATATTGTTAGTTGCTGACACATATTCCACTGTATGAGTGTATCACAATTTGCTTTACCATTCACCTGTTACGGACATTTGGGTTCTTTTCAGTTTCTGGCAGTTATGAGTAAAACTGCTGTGATACTTGTTTACAAACAAATGTGGGTTTTTTTCTCTTGTTGGATAAATACCGAGGAGTAAAATGCCTACATTATATATAGTAGGTGTGTATTTGGCCTTATAAAAAACTTCAAAACTCTTTGGGACCCCTGGGTGGCTTAGTCAGTTAAGCGTTTGTCTTCAGTTTAGGTCATGATTCCAGCCAGGGTCCTGGGATTGAGTCCCGCATGGGTCTCCTTTTGCAGTGGGAACCTGCTTCTCCCTCTGCCTCTGCCTCTGCCTGCTGCCCACCCCGCCAACTTGTGCTCTCTTTCTCTAACAAATAAATAAGTAAATAAGATCTTTAAAAACAACAACAACAACTTTGGAACTCTTTTCCAAGATGGTTGTAGTATTTTACATTCCCACCGTAAGTAATGTGAGTTCCAGTTATTCCACACCTTCACCAATACTTTGTATTGGCAGTCTTTTTAATTTTCAGCATATAGTGAGTATATGTTGGTATCTCATTATGGTTTTAATTTGCATTTTTCTGATGACTGATGATGTTTAGCAATTTTTTGTTTATACACTCACAATTTTTTGTTTATATAGTATCTGACTCTTGTTCATTTTAAAAGTTGGGTTAATTTTTCTAACTACTAAGTTGAGTTTTTTTATAAGCTGAAGATAAAAGTTCTTTGTCTCATACATGTATCATGAATATTTTCTCTCAATCTCTTGTTTGCCTTTTCATGTTCTTAACAGTGTCTTTTTTTTTTTTTTAAAGATTTTATTTATTTATTTGACAGACAGAGATCACAAACAGGCAGAGAGGCAGACAGAGAGGAGGAAGCAGGCTCCCTGCCAAGCAGAGAGCCCGATGCGGGGCTCGAACCCAGGACCCTGGGATCATGACCTGAGCTGAAGGCAGAGGCTTTAACCCACTGAGCCACCCAGGCGCCCTTAACAGTGTCTTTTGAAGGGAAAAGGTTTTAAAGGTTTGAAGCCCAATTTATCAATTTTTCTTTTATGGTTCATGCTTTGTGAAACATTTACCTACCCCAGAGTTTTTCTTATGCAAAGCTTTTTTTTTTTTTTTTTTTTTTTTTTGCCGTGTTTCCTTCTGAATTTGTTACTTTCATTTTTTACATTTAGGTTCATGATTCATTTTGAATTAATATTTGTGTATACCATGAGATAAGTTCTTACAGCACTTCAGTTACTGTGGCACTTTTGTTGAAAATCAATTGACATGGGCGCCTGGGTGGCTCAGAGGGTTAAAGCCTCTGCCTTTGGCTCAGGTCATGATCTTGGGGTCCTGGGATCGAGCCCCACGTTTGGCTCTCTGCTTGGTGGTGATCCTGCTTCCTCCTCTCTCCCTCTCTGCCTGCCTCTCTGCCTACTTGTGATCTCTGTCTGTCAAATAAATAAATAAAATCTTAAAAAAAAAAAAAGAAAATCAATTGACATGTATACATATGGGTCTCTTTCTGATCTCTGTTCAGTTTTATTGATCTATGCCATTATCTCACTGTCCATCGCTCTAGCTTTGTAGTAAGTCTTTTTTTTTTTTTTTTTTTTTTTTTTTAAGGAGCAGTGTGTTTGTTATAACCCCATTGTTCTGAGAAAACATTTTATAGAAAATATGGGTATGATTAAGTTTTGAAGTCAGCTTTTGTAATCTTCTAACCTTGTTCCTCCTTTTCAGGATTTTTTTTGGCTATGTAACCGACATCCGTAGAAAACTTTACCCAACAAGGTTAGAATATACATATACATTCTTTTCAGGTTTACAAGGGACATTCTATAGGCTAGATCACGTTAGGCCATAATGAAATCTCAATAACTTAAAGGATACTAAAATCATGCTAAATATGTTTCTTGACCCCAGTGGAATAAAATTCACAAATTATGTGTGAATCAAACAGCACACTCCTAAGTAACCAGTGGGTCAAAGAAATCACAAGGGAATTAGGAAATGAAGAAGTTAGAGAAGATTAGAAGAAATTTAAGATGAATAAAAATGAAAACACAGTATGTCAAAACTTACTGGATGAAGCTACAGCCATGCTCAGGAAAATGTATAGCTATAAATACCTGCATTAAGGAGCACCTGGATGGCTCAGTTGGTTAAACATGGACTCTTGGTTTCAGCTCAGGTCACGATCTCTGGGTCATGTGATCAAACCCCATGTAGAGCTCTGCGCTCAGGGCAGAGTCTGCTTGAGATTCTTCCCTCTCATTCTTTCTCTCTCTAAGATAGATAAATAAATAAACAAATAAATAAAATGTTTAATACTACATTAAAAATGAAGTATAAAGTGAACTTATAGCAAACAGAAGGTCAGAAATCGTAAAGATTAGAGAAGACAAACATGAAATCGAGAATAGAAAAACAATAGAGAAAACCAGTGAAATCAAAAGTTGGTTCTTTGAAAATGTCAACAATATTGACAAACTTTTAGCTAGATTGATGGGGAAAAAAGAGAAGACAAATTATCTTATAGAAATAAATCAGATAATAAGGGAATACTGTGAACAATTATATGCCAGCAAATTACATAACCTAGATGAAATGGAAAATTCCTAAAAAGATACAAACTACCAAAATTGACCCAAGGGGAAATAGAAAATCTGAATAGATTCATAACAGGTAAAGAGATTGAATCCATAATCACAAAACTTCCCACAAAGAAAAGCCCTAAACAGAAGGTAGAGGGAACATTTTCCAACTCACTCTGTGAGGTCAATATTACCCCATTGCCAAACTGGATAAATGTATCACAAGAAAAGAATATTACAAACCCATGTCTCTTATGAGTATAGATATACATGTCCTCAGGAAACTGGGAGCAAACTGAATTCAACAATATATTAAAAAGATTATACATTATGACCAAGCAGATTTATTCCTGGGATGCAAAGCTAGTTCAATATATGAAAATCAGTCAGTGTAATATGCCATATTGATGGAATAAAGGACAAAAAACCCCACATGGTCATCATAATAGGTATAGATATAGCGCTTGATAAAGTTCAGCACCCCTTCCTAAGAAAAATATTCAAACTAGGAATTGAAGGGAGCCTCCTCAAGCTGATAAAGAGCATCTACAAAATACCTACAGTTGGCTTCATATTAATGGTGAAAGATGGAAAGAAAGCTTTCCCCCTAAGATCAGGAACAAGACAAAGATATTCATTGTTCTTCCTATTCAACATTGTACTGGAAGTTCTAGGCAGGACAATTAGACAAAAAAATAAAAATTTTTTTAATGAAAAAAGCAAATTGAAAGTAAGTATAACTATTCTCTTTTTCAAGATTACATAATCTTGTGTATGGACAATCCTAAGGAATCCACTAAAAATCTACTGGAGCTCTAATATGAGTTCAGCCAGGATATATAAGATCACTGTATACCTAGCAGTTGTATTTCAACACACTGTCAATGAACAATCTGAAAGTAAGAAAACAGTTCCATTCACAAAGAATAAATACTGAGGAATAAACTTAACAAAAGTTTAAGACTTCTAATTAAAAACTATAACTTCATCAAAAGAAATCAAAGATCTAAATAAATGGAAAGACATTGTGCATGCATGGATTAGAAAGAGTTAATACTGGTAAACTGAGATACTCCTTACATGATCTACAGATTCTATGCAATTTCTAGCAGAGTCCAAGCTGGCTTGCTTTTTTTCTTTCTTCTTCTTGACAGGTTGATACTAAAATTTACGTGGATATAAGTGACTCCAAATAGTCAAACAATATTGAAAAAGAACAAAGTTAGAAGACTCCTATTTAGCAATATCAGAACTTAATACATCCCTACAATAATCAAGACTGTGCAGTACTAGCATACGAATTAAACTGTACCTCACAGCATATACAAAAGTTAATTCAGAGTTGATCAAAAATCTAAAGAACTATGAATGTCTCAGGAGAAAACAGGTATAGATCTTCATAACCACAGATTAAGCAGTGTTTTCTTAATATGACACTAAAAACACAAGTGATAAAAGGAAATATCTAATTGAACTTCATCAAAGTTAAAATCTTTTGTGCCTCAAAAGACACCAAGAAAATGAAAAGGCAGCCCACAGCTGGGAGAAAATCATATATCTGATAAGGAATTTTTACCTAGAATATATAAAGAACTCAGTAGAAAGACAGTCCAGGGCGCCTGGGTGGCTCAGTGGGTTAAGCCGCTGCCTTCGGCTCAGGTCATGATCTCAGGGTCCTGGGATCGAGTCCCGCATCGGGCTCTCTGCTCAGCAGGGAACCTGCTTCCCTCTCCCTCTCTCTGCCTGCCTCTCTGTCTACTTGTGATCTCTCTCTGTCAAATAAATAGATTTTAAAAAAAAAGACAGTCCAGTGGGTACCTGGCTGGCTTTGTTGGTGGAGTGTGCAATTCTTGGTCTTGGGGTTGTGAGCTCAATCCCTACTTTTGGTGTGGAGATTACCTGAAAAAAATCAATAAAATTTTTTTTAAAAGTCCAATTTTTAAATGGGCTAAGGATTTGAGTAGAAAATCCTCTAAAGAAATTACACAAATGGCTAATAAGCACGTGAAAAGATTTTCAATATTATTAGTCATTAGGGAAACATAGATCAAAACTACAATGAGATATCCCTTCATACACATTAGAATGGCTTAAAGAAACAATAAATAACAGGGGTTGGAGGAGGATATGTAGCAGTTGAAAAACTCATATACTTCTGGTAGGATTGTAAAGTAGTGTAGCCACTTTGGAAAACATTTTTGCAGTACTTCAAAAGATAGAATTGCTGTATTACCCAGCAATTTTACTGCTAGATAAATACCCAGGAGATATGAAAGCACAGGTACACAGATGTTCTTAGTCACATTATTTGTAGTAGGCAAAATGTGGAAACAACCCAGTGTCCATCAATTGATGAATGGATAAGTGGTTATATTCATACAGTGGAATATTATTCAGTAATAAAAAAGTGAAGTACTGATATGTGCTACACCCTGGATGAATCACAAAAACATTATGCTGAGAAACCAGACAAAAAAAGTTCACATACTGGGGCGCCTGGGTGGCTCAGTGGGTTAAGCCGCTGCCTTCGGCTCAGGTCATGATCTCAGGGTCCTGGGATCGAGTCCCGCATCGAGCTCTCCGCTCGGCGGGGAGCCTGCTCCCCTCTCTCTCTCTCTCTGCCCGCCTCTCTGTCTACTTGTGATCTCTCTCTGTCAAATAAATAAATAAAATCTTAAAAAAAAAAAAAAAGTTCACATACATGATTCCATTTATATGAAATGTCCAGGCAGTCAAATTCACAGATACAGAAAGTAGATTAGTGGTTGCCAAGAGTTGTGGAGAAGTACAGAGAATGATTGATAAAGGGTGTGTGGTTTCTTTTTATGATAATGAAAATGTTGTAAAGTTAGGTAATAGTGATGGTTGCACAACTCTGAATGTACTAAAAATGAACTGAATTTACCCTTTATAGAGTGAATTTTATGGTATGTGCAGTCTCTGAATAACTGTTATTAAAAGAAAAAAAGGTAAAGTACACCTAATATTAGCACAAATTATGTAATGTAGGCATTTTCAGAATGGAAAATTATATATAAAAGGATAATGTGGAGTTCTGGTATTTAGATTCTAAGTTGTTGGGTTGGGTTTTTTTGTGAAAGGGCAATGTTGTTAAGTTTCAGATTCATAAGCTGTGAGTCTTTGAGAAAAAAATCACTTAAGATATGTCATCTTTTTTGGGAAATTCCTCTAATACTCCAGGGCAGAACCATTCGGTGTTTCTATTGATCACAAACAATGTAACCCATACTTAAAGGCTAAGAAAAGATTGAAAAACAAATTGTAGCCAACACTATTCTAAAGTGGAGTATCTTTAATGGGATAAAATATGTATCTAGAATTCTATGTCCCTGTGCAGCTAAGTCGGCCTTTTCAGTCTGCATCCATCCCAGGAGGTGTTCTCTTCTCAATATGCAGTCAAGGGCCTTTTAATGGCTTTCTGCCATAAAAATTCCGTGTTCAGGAGTAGTAATAGGATTTAAAATGGAAAATAGAGATCACAACCTGTAGAAAAGGAAAATAAACACTGATGACTACCTACTTTGTGATACAAACAGTGCTTTTGTTAATGTTTATTCTCATTTAATTCTCAGAACCATTTTTTAAGGTAATTTAATATCCTACTTTTGAAAGGTGTTATAATCAATGGATAAGATAAAAACAATGGGTGAGACAAGATCAATGAGAAAAATGGTAAGCTCCGTTTTGAATATGTTAAGAGACTTGGGGTTTCTTGGGGAGTGATACAGGAGGCACTTCAGCTCAGGAGAGAGTGTTGAGCTTAAGTTTTAAGGTGCTCAAATTCCCAAGGGTGTTGGTTTTTCAGAATATACCAAAACCTGTTTGTTTACAAATACAGCAGTTTATTGAAAGTATGCTGACTAAAGGGAGCCATAGTTGAAGGGATGATTCAAGTCTGGCATCTGAAATTTACATCAGCTGCCTTTCCTCCTCAGAAACTAAGCTTCCTTAATACATTCTCTCCGTCCCCATCACACATTTTATTTTTTATGGGTAGCATCTTAATTTTCTTTTTGATTGTACACAGACTGATCAGCTGGAGTAGATAGTCACTTTAATTTTTAACTAATTTTGTATTTTGGGGGGGGCTTATTCTTGATGTCTTCACATATTAGTAGTACTGTTTTAACAGCTTATCAACCAAAAGTAATGGTTCATTACTCAAGATTGTGTGGTACTGGCCTAAGGATAGGCATACAAATCAATGGAATAGAACTGAGAGTCCAGAAATAAACTTTTACATTTACAGTAAATTGATTTTCAAGGGTGCCAAAGCAATTCAACAGTAAAAAAGTCTTTTCAATGAATGATGTTGGAACAACTGAACTGGATATTCTGATGCAAAGGAATGAAGTTGGACCCCTACCTTACACTATAAAATTAACTCAAAATGGGTTGAAGACCTAAATGTAAATGTAAGAGCTCATCCATAAAAAACTGTAGGAGGAAAAAAAATCTATTCAAATCTTTGTGATCTTGTATTAGTTAGTAGTTCTTAGCAACGACATCAAAAGCAAAAGCAATCACATAAAATGGATAAATTGAACTTCACTAAAGTTAAAAATCTTTGTGTTTCAAAAGACAACATCAAGAAAGCAAAAAGAAACCCATAGAATGGAGGAAAATATTTGCAAATCCTACTGATAAGGGACTTATATCTAGAATATATGAAGGACTCTTAAAAAACTCAATAGTAGGGGTGCCTGAGTGGCTTAGTTAAGCATCCAACTCTTTATTTCAGCTCAGGTCATGATATCAAGGTCCTGGGATGGAACTCTGTGTCAGGCTCCCTGCTTGTACTCATGCACATGTGCTCATCTCCCTCTCTCTCAAATAAGTAGATAAATCTTAAAAAAACAAAAAATCCTCGATAATTAAAAGACAGCCCAATTCAGAAATGAACAAAGAAAGTACTTAAATAGACATTTCTCCAAAGAATATATATAAATGGCCAATAAGCATATGGAAAAATGATAAATACCATTGATCATAGGGAAATATGAATCAAAACCACAATGGGTTACCATTTCACAAAATGGATTTCACAAAATACTAGGATGGCTAAATAGTAAAAACATATTAATAAGTGTTGGTGAGGATGTAGTGAAATTGAAACTCTTGTCATTGTTGGTAGGGTTATAAAATGGTGTAGCCACTTGGGAAAACAGTTTGGCAGTCTCAGAAGGTTAAACATTAAGTTACCATATGACCCACTAATTCCAACTCATATGCCCAAAAGAAATAAAAGCATATGTCACCATAAAATTTATTCATAGTAGACAAAGAATAGAAGGAATCCAGATGTCTATTAGCTGATGAATAGATAAATAATATGTGGCATATCTTTATAAGGGAGTATTATTCAGCAGTAAGAAGGAATGAAAGCTAATTAAAAAGCTAACATGGATAGGGATGCCTGAGTGGCTCTGTTGGTTAAGCATCTGTGTTTGGCTCAGGTCATGATCCCAGGGTCCTGGGATTAAGCCCACATTGGGCTCCTTGCTCAGTGGGGAGCCTGCTTCTCCCTTTGCCTGCTGCTCCCCCTGCTTGTTCTCTCTCTCTTTCTGACAAATAAATAAAATCTTAAAAAAAAAAAAAAAGCTAACACAGATAAACCTTGAAAACGTTACACCGAGCAAGAGAAACCAATCACAGAAAACACATACTGTATAATTCCATCTATATGACTATCCAGAAGAGGCAAATCTATAGAGCCAAAAAGTAGATTAATGGTTGTGTAGAATTGGAGTGGGAAGGAGGGTAGAATGGGGGGAGGGTGACTACTGAAGGATACAAGGATTCTTTCTATAGTGATGAAAATAACTCAAACTGATTTTGGTGATGGTCACACAACTCTGTACTAAAAGCTTCAAATGGGTGAAACATATGGTGTATAAATTATATCTCAAAGCTGTTATGATACAAAAAGAAAGAGTAGTGGTTCCATGATACATTGAAATTACAACCTAGACTATATACAGGTAGAAAAAACAATATACTGTACTATTTTAAACACTAGATATAAATATAAATATTTCTCTATATTTAAAGATGAAATGTTTCCTATTATGTGTATTCTGTCTGTGACCCTACTGAAAAGTTACACTTTAATATATTTCAGAATTCATCAGGAAACAAATCCAGATGATTCCGTTGTTTATATGTAGTTGGTAATTGAAGCCACAGAAATATATGTGACATGCTAGGTAGAGTGAGTAAATGAATAGGCCTACAGGGTTGTAGACAGAACATAGGGAAGAACAACATAGATGAGTGGAGGAAGATCCTAGAGGATGATATGGAAGTTAAGGAGGTGAGAATGAATGGTTAACTGTTTTTCTGCAGAGATGCCACATACGGTTTGTGTTCCATGAATAGAAGGTTGCTGATGATCTTGGCAATAGCAGTGTCAGTAGAACTTTGGTTGGGAGTGGGCTAAGTGAATGAAAGTGAAGACAGTATAGACCACTCTTCCAAGAATTTAGCTAAGGAGAAGAAAATGTAGGGTAAGGAAAGGCTTTTAAAAAAATAAGATGAAGGAGACATGAGGTTACTTATGATGATGGGAAATAGAGGTTGAAACATGGAAGAGAGGCAATAATTGGTGAAGTAAGCCCCCTAGGAAGATTAGAACAAAGACATATATCTCTTGCTCTGTCATTTGTGATAGGATGAAAGGTGACAAGGTTGTCAGGGGATGCGGGTTATTAGGGATGGGATTGGGGAGGAGATTTGGATGTGCATGCTGGGAAGTTGAGGGAATTGCTATTGATGGTTTCTGCTTGCTTCAATAGGAGACCTGGTCTTCTGTTAAAAAGGAGAATATAGAGAAGGGGGTTTGAAAGCAGTAGTTTTTTGTACAGAATCGAAGACAACCTGGAAAGATTTCTGAACAGCAAGCATTGAGATCTTATTTGAGATTAGAGACCTAGAATTGGTAATACCCATAATGGAGGGAGGTTGAGTCTTTTTTTTCCCCCCCGTCTCAACAGCACTTAGCAGCCCAGCTTTTAGAGTGAGAATTGAAGTGACCCACGGTGAGCTTTTTGCCAAGGCAATAAGCTAGAATCACAGGGGCCAAGACTGTTTTAAGTATGAAGTATGTAAGAGGGAAGCAAAACCAAGAGAGGGTTGATAAATTGGGAGAAATTGAAGGAGTTAGAGATTAAGGTAATCTTTCTGGATCTAGGTCAATCTTTTGAATGGCTAATTAAGGGGAAATTGTTCAATGCCTTAATTGGATCTAGGGAGAGTTTTGCTGCTAGGGTCAGAGATTTTTCAAATTAGAGAACACTGTACAGGGTTTAAAATTCATCATATTAAAATGTTGAGCATTTCATAGTTTTTGAATGAAGTGTAAAACATCTAGAAATTATCCTAACTGGACAGGCAGCTCTGTGGCTGGTTCTTGATTGCTCAGAATCTTGAGTCATGGCAAAACTGAAATTTAGGAAAAAAGAAGAGCCTCGATATGTCCCTGACCAGCCTCTTGAACTGGATTATTTAAAGAGTTGTTGAAGGTACCAGGGATATTGTCAAGGCTTGGTTTGGGGAGGAAAATTGAGCTAGCTGCTAGAGTCTTCAGTGAATATGAGGGAGATGGTGACAGAAGTGAGAATGGACACAGGAGGATATGTGGCTAAATGATCTAAGCCTTTTCCACAACTGGGTAGAAGCAGTTGTCTTGCAGTGGTATAGGGTTAGATAAGATGTTGACCTTGATACATGTGGAATATGGGAGCATTAACAATGATGATGAAGATAACTAACATTTATTGAGGGCTTTCTATGCTAGACATTGCCCCTGTAATTCACAGTTAGCATGAATTTGATGTATTTGTTTCAGTAACTCTGTGAGGTATTGTTATTTTATATTTATTTTATGGATAAAGAAACTGAGATATGCTGGTGATATTCCTAAAATATCATGAAGTTTGCATGTGAGGGAGCCAGGATTTAAACCTGCTGACTCCTAAGCAGGGTTTCTAACCACCATGTTGTGCCAGCAGCAGTGCGCTAAGGTAATTTGTCTAATATATATGTATTCCATGTGCATTGAGTAATTTACATTGTTTATAAGTATCTTAGAGGAAAATTGTTCAGTAGAATTTTTTGATGCTTTCTGATTGGTGATTGTGTTAAATGTTTTATGGACATATCCTAGAGTTGTACCCTAGAATTGTGATTCTTAATAATGTGGGTCCTGGACTAGCAACATCAACCTGAAATCTTGTTTGAAACAAATTATTTTTTTTAAAGATTATTTATTTATTTATTTGACAGAGATCACAAGTAGGCAGAAAGGCAGGCAGAGAGAGGAGGAAGCAGGCTCCCCGCTGAGCAGAGAGCCCGATGCGGGGCTCAATCCCAGGACCCTGAGATCATGACCTGAGCTGAAGGCAGAGGCTTTAACCCACTGAGCCACCCAGGCGCCCCTTGAAACAAATTCTTTTTTTTTTTTTTAAGATTTTATTTATTTATTTGTCAGAAGGAGAGAGACCACAAGTAGGCAGAGCAGCAGGCAGAGAGAGGGGGAAGCAGGCTCCCCGCTGAGCAGAGAGCCTGATGTGGGTCTCGATCCCAGGACCCTGAGATCATGACCTGGGCTGAAGGCAGAGACCTAACCCACTGAGCCACCCAGGCACCCCCAAATTCTTAACCCTTACTCCAGACCTGCTGCTCAAGAAATTCTGGGAATGGAGCCCAGAAGTCTTATAACAAACCAGGTCAATTCTGATACAGGCTAAAGTTGGAGAACTAACCCAGAACAAAGTGTAGTATGAGAAGGTGAATCAGAGTTTGAATTAGATGCTTAGAGTAGTATTGAGATTGTAAGCATTTTTCAGATCATATTCTATGAATTGAAATCTGATGGGGAATTATTAATATTAGTTTATGCTTTCCATGGCTGCAGTTTGGTATGTTGATGCTAGACTCAAGTGAGATGAGAGGCAGAATGTCAGTGGATCACAACTATTGACAACTCAAAATGCATAGTACTACACATCAGCAGTATTATTTTCTTTCCGTTAAACATTTTAAAAATATGTAATATTTGATATACAAAAATAGGTAATGTCCATACAAGTTTTGAAGCAGTAAGAAAACAGACATTCATGAATCTAATCAATTTAAGAACTAGGACAAAAATGCCTGTGTTTTCCTCTCTGATCACACTCCTAGCTCCCTACTGGAAATAATTCACTGTCACAAATGTGTGTAAGTCATTACTTTGCTTTTCTAGATTTACCATACATGTCTGTATCCCAAAATAATAGATAGTATTTAGTTTTGCTTGTTTGTTTTATAAAAATGATGTGAAATACTCATATTTATGAAAAAGGGTGGTTTTTTTTTTTTTTTTTTTTTACTTCATGTAATGTTACATCTCTGGATTTGTTCATGTAGCTATAGTTCATTCCTCCTAGTTGCTGGGTTGTACCTCACAATTAATTTATTCCCTCTTGGTAAATATTTGGGTTGTTTTCAATATTTTTGGTTTTTTGCTATCACAAACTGATGATAATGTCAGAATCCACTTGTATGTGTCTCATGGTGCATATATGCAAGAGTTCCTGTAGAGCTATACAGTGGTAGAGAATTGTGTGCCCTTGGTGTTCTTCAGCCTTACCAGATTTTTGCCAAATTGTTTCCCAAAAATTATTGTACCAACAGACCTTTTTATCAGTTGCTCTGCATCTTTATGAACACTTGGTGATATTATACCTATTAATATTTGGCAGTCTTAAGTACAAGATGGTATCTTACTGTGGTCTTAATTTATTCTTTGATTAATAAGGTTGGCTGCCTTTTCATGTTGGCCGTTACCTTTTATGAAATGCCTTTTCTTGTCTTTCTCTTGTTTTTTCTGTTGTCTTATTGATGTATGAATACTGTGTATATTCTGGGTATTTATTCACTATTTGTACTTCAAGTATCCTTCCAGTTTGGCTTGTCTTTTCACATTCTTTGTAGCATCTTTCAAAGAACAGAAATTCTAAGTATTAACAGTGTTCTTTTGGTTTTAGCATTTTTTATGTCCTCCTTAAGAAATCTTTGTCCACTCAGGGATCATAAAGATAATTTTCTTTAAAAATTTAAAGTGTTGGGGGGCACCTGGGTGGCTCAGTGGGTTAAAGCCTCTGCCTTCGGCTCAGGTCATGATCCCAGGGTCCTGGGATCGAGCCCCGCATCGGGGCCTCTGCTCCGCAGGGAGCCTGCTTCCTCCTCTCTCTCTGCCTGCCTCTCTGCCTAGTTGTGATTTCTCTCTGTCAAATAAATAAAATATTTAAAAAAAAAAAATTTAAAGTGTTGGGGCACCTGGGTGGCTCAGCGGGTTAAAGCCTCTGCCTTCAGCTCAGGTCATGAGGGATGGAGCCCCGTATGGGGCTCTCTGCTCAGCAGGGAGCCTGCTTCCTCCTCTCTCTCTGCCTGCCTCTCTGCCTGCTTGTGATTTCTGTCTGTCAAATAAAATCTTTTAAAAAAAATTAAAGTGTTGCTTTTATAAGTGTTCATACAATCTGGAATAGATTTTTCTGGATGGTGATATAGTAGGAATCCATTTTCATCCCTCCTCCCCAGCCCCCCGCCATGGATAATTATTTGGCCCAGCACCATTTACTGAATAGTCTATTTTTCCTAGTGTTCTGCAGTGCCATCTCCATCATATCAAATTCCCATATGTGTTTAGATTTTGGGGGGGTTCTTTCTATTGGTGAATTTAATTTTCTTCTTTAATGTGTGTATACTTTTTACATGCCTTTAAAATTTCTGTTTTTAAAATTATAGCTAAACATGGTTAGTAATCGTAATTTTCCATTAAATATCCAGTCAGTGTTAAAATTTCCTCAGCTGTCTTTTGTATGTAATAAACGTGTATTTGGATTAGTATCCAAATAAAGTCCACTTACTGTGACTGGTTGATGTGTTTCTTAAATTTTTTCGATCTGTAGGCTCCTACTCTATTTGCCAAACCACCCCTTTTTTTGCTTTGTTGCCTGTTGCTAGAGAAATGGGGTTATTCTGTATTTGGCTTTTTGTAACCCAGTGATGTTTAGTGTGTCTTTCTGTTCTCTATATTTCCTGTAAATTGGATATAGGGGCTCAATTTGGTTTGCTTATTTGCCACGATTGACTTACAGATGGCATTATATACTGTTTTTAAAAAAAGATTCTATTTGTTTGCCAGAGAGAGACAAGCAAGGGGATTGGCAGGCAGAGGGAGAAGCAGGGTCCCTGCCGAGCAAGGAGCCCGATGCTCATGACCTGAACCAAAGGCAGACGCTTAACCAACTGAGCCATGCAGGTGTCCCAACTTTTAAAAAAAAATTTTATTGAGATACAATTCACATACATTTCACATACCATATAATTCACTCATTTAATGTGTATTCAGTGGAGTTTTTAGTATATTCAGAGTTGCACAACCCTCACCACAGTCAATCTTAGAATATTTTCATCACCACAAAAAGAAATGTTGGGTGTCTGGGTAACTCATTCAGTCTGCCTCCAGCTCTGGTCATGATCTCAGCGTCCTGGGATCAAGCCCTGCGTCTGGCTCACTACCCAGCATGGAGTCTTCTTCTCCTTACACCCCAGCCCACTTGCATGTGCACTGCACATGCTCCCCCCGCCCAAATGAATAAATCATGAAAGAAACATTATGCCCTTTAGTAGTTCCTCCCCATTTCCCTATCCTCCCTAAACAGCCACATTCCCCAGACCTAAGCAACAATGAATCTACTTTCTATCCATAGATTTGTCTGTTCAGGGCATTCATATAAATTGAACCATGTAATACGTGGTTTTTTGTGACTGGCTTCTTGCACTTAGCATAATGTTTTCAAGGTTCTTGCATGTTATTAGTATATAATGTGTCAGTATTTCCTTCCTTTTTACTGCTGAATGTGCCGTAGTATGGATATATCACATTTATTTATCCATCAGTTGATGAAGGTTTTGGTTGTTTACTCTTTTTGGCTATCATGGACACCATTGCAGTGAACATTCGTGTTTAAGTTTGTGTGCAGACATATGTTTTCCTATCTCTTGGGTATTTACCTAGGAGTAGAATTCCTATCAATGTTGATTTGATGTTTAACCTTTTGAGGAACTGCCAAACTGTTTCAGAGTGGCTGTGCCATTTTACGATCTCAACCGGCAGTGTGTGAGTTTCAATTTCTCCACATCCTCAGCAGTAGTTACCTGTCTGCTTATTTTATCCGTCCTAGTAAGTGTTTGATTATAGTTCTGATTTGCATTTCTCTGACAGCTAATTTTGTTGAGCATCCTTTCATGTGCTTATTCACCATTTGTTTATCATCTTTGGAGAACTGTCAGTTCAGATCCTTTGCCCATTTTAAAAATTGTGTTGTCTTCTTATTGAATCAAAAGAGTCCATTATATTATCCTAGATAAAAGTCCCTTATCATGTATGTTATTTGCATATCTTTTCTCTCCTGAGATGGCTTTTTAGTTTCTTGGGTATTATGTATTTCTACTAGGTGGTACGTAATGTCATGTTCTCTCTTTTTGTGATACTAGCAAGCCTTGATGATAATTGCCTAGATCCATTAATTTATTAACTGTTGTAAAGTGGTGGTATTTGAATTCTATCATTCCTTTTTTGTTAGAATTCTGAGTTTGAAGTTAATATTTCAGCACATTGAAGGTATGATTTCACCGTTTTTGGTTTCCATTGCTTTTCAGAAGTTAGTTTTGTCGTATATTCCTTGAAACATGGATGCCCAGTTGGTGGCAGTCTCAGAGTATCAGCACAATACCCTTTAGGTTTTGTTTTGGTTTTTGCTTTTCGGGCTTTTGTTTGTTTGTTTGTTTTGTCTCAGAGATACAGTTTTGAGTTTTCTAGCTCTATAGCCTCTTGAAAAGGGAATTTTGTATCCTTTTATACTCTCCTACCTCCTTCGTCCTAAATAAAATGTATACATTTGCTTCAGTTGGTATACTTAGAAAAACAGAGTTCCTAGCCCAGGGAACAGTATATAAATACCATACGACAGAGGATTTTTAAAGGAACAGGTTTATTGAGGTACTGTTTGTATATCATATAATTCATTCATTGTTAGCATAAAGTTTGATTTTTAATAAGTTTTACAATTGTGTTACCATCACCTCAGTCCAGTTTTAGAACACTTCCATCACCCCAAACCCTGTCCTTTTCTGAAATTGTTTATTTATTATTATAAAGATTCTTAACCTGCGGTTGACATAGGCTTCTTTTTTTTTTTTTTTTTTTTTCCTCTTAAGATTTTATTTTTAAGTGATCTCCACAGCCAACATAGGGCTCAAACAACCGGAGATCAAGAGCCACATGCTTCACAGACTGTGTCAGGCTTTTCGTAGCTTTAGAACCACCTGAAATTGCATGTCAACAATATGTTGTATAGGTCCCGTGTTTTGAAAAAGCAAAATTTTAGTAAAATGACAGTTATGAATTACTGTAAAAACCAAACCATTGAGTTATCTTGTTAAAGTGAATCCAAATTGTTCCTGTGACTAAAAAGCTTTAGGAAAGGAAAAGATGGGGATATGCTGTTTAAAAAATAAAAATAAATTAAAATTACAATTTCATAATAAAGTTATGGACCTATAAAATATAGCCATTTATAAGGCCCATCTGTAGTGAATATAATCAATAGAGAAATTTTTTAAAGTCTGTTTTCAGACTGTTATGTTTTAAAGATAATCTGTTTTTCTCTGGCTGTTTTCAGAATTTTTTACTTTTTGTTTTTTTCCTTTTGTGTCTTGCAGTTTTACTGTGATTTCTTTTTATTTTCCTGCTTAATGTTGTTTGGCTTCTTCAATCTGTGGTTCAGTGTTTTCATTAATTCTGGAAAGTTCTCAGCCAGTGTCTCTTCAAATATTTTTTCTGTGCAGTGTCTCTGCTATCTTTGTGAACCCACATAAGCCCTGTTTTGTAACGTCTTACTATACCTCTGTTTCTTATCCTTTCGTCTGTAATTATAAAATTTGTGCTTATTTTTCATTATTGATCGTTTCTTCTTACTTGCCTTACAGTTCACTGAATCTCTGTTAAACTCCATCATATATTCTTATAAAACCTATCTGTTGAGTTCTTAATTTTGGTTGTAGTACTGTATTTCAGCAATTATTTTTCACATCTCAAAGTTCTGTTTGGTCCTTTCCCCCCCCCCCCCTTCCAGATCTGGCTCTTTCTTTTGTTTCTTTTCTTTCTTCTTTTTACAGTAATCTCTACACCTAGTGTGGGGTTCAGACTCCCAACCCCAAGATCAGGAGTTACACGTTCCATTGACAGAGCCAGCCAGGTAACCCTAAATCTGGTCTTTTCTGATAATTTCTTATGGCTTGCTTATAATTTCATTTTTCTGTTCCTTGAATATTTGTTATAATTATTTTATCTTTTGTAATTTAATTTTAGTATTCCAATTCCAAGGAGGGTGGGATCATGACCTGAGTGGAAGACAGAGACTTTAACCCACTGAGCCACCCAGGCGCCCCTCTCTCTCTCTTTTTAAAGATTTTATTTATTTGAGAGACAGAGATAGTGAGATAGAGCTTAAACAGGGGAAAGAGGTGAAGGAGGCTCCCCGCTGAGCATGGAGCCTGAAGTGGGGCTCTATCCCAGGACCCCGGGATAATGACCTTAGCTGAAGCCAAATGCTTAACCAGCTGAGCCACCCAGGAGCCCCATGACTCTTTACTGGCTTATTTTCTTGTTTATTTAGTGACTTTTCCTTAATCCTGAGAACCTGATGGAACTGCTTTTCAGCAGAAAAGGTTTGCATCTGTTGAGGAACAGTGCATTTTGGCCATCTTGAGAGTTTGGGCTAAATGAGAAGTTCAGCGTGGTGTTTTTTTTGTTTTGTTTGTTTTTTAACATTTTATTTATTTATATGACCGACAGAGATCACAAGTATGCAGAGGCAGGCAGAGAGAGGGGAAAGCAGGCTCCCTGCTGAGCAGAGAGGTGTGATGCGGGGCTTGATTCCAGGCTCTTGAGATCATGACCTTAGCCGAAGGCAGGGGCTTAACCCACTGAGCCACTCAGGCACCCCAAGAAGTTTAGTTTTTTTAACCCTGCATCAGAGTCTGGACTTAAATTTCTGTTCCCAGTGTGAATAGATTATTAACCTCATACTTTCCCTTTCACATATTTGCTTTTGACAACTTGCCCCATGGTGAACTTTACTGACTCCTTTTAACCTTAGTACTTATGTGAGTTTAGCAATGCATTTAAAACGTATTTCTTCTGTTACAGCTTGGATCCAGTTTAATGAAACAGAAGACTTCTCAGAAGTATGAGGTCTTCCAGAAGTGACATATTTTGTTACTAGAAAGATGTATGCATAGTATTTAAAATAAATGTCATTATTGCATTTCTCTTTCTCTTTCTCTCTCTCTCTAACACACACACCCCCACCCCTGACCCTAACAGTAACTTCTTTAAAACTAACAAAGTATCCAATTGTTCAAATTTCCAGTTATCTCAAGTGTTACATATTTTTTTTTAAATTTATATATTTTTTGACAGACAGAGATCACAAATAGGCAGAGAGGCAAGCAGAGAGAGAGGAAGGGAGGCAGGCTCTCCACTGAGCAAAGAGCCTGATGTGGGGCTCGATTCTAGGACCCTGGGATCATGACCTGGGCCGAAGGCAGAGGCCTTAACCCACTGAGCCACCCAGGTGTCCCTGTTACATATTTTTAAACAGTTTGTTTGGATCAGTATCCAGATAAAGATCTGTAGCCTTACTCTGAGTGAATTTGAAGTCTCTTTTTAAAACTATAATCTTTTTTTTTATTCAACTAGCCAACATATAGTACATACTTAGTTTCAGATGTAGAGTTCAGTTATTCATTAGTTGCATATAACATCCAGTGTTCATCATATCACATGCCTTCCTAAATGCCACCATCCAGTTACCCCATACCCTCACCACCTCCCTCCAGCAACCCTCAATTTGTTCCCTATAGTCTCTCTATAATCTTTTAATCTCACTTTTTTTTTGCCTTTTATAGTATCATTTAATGTGTTTATTTGTCCTCCGATTCAAGTTCAAGACAAAAAGAAGGGTTTTACTAACCATATATCTCTATCTCCTTTGTCCCAGGTTAAAATTCCTTGTTTTCTTTGATCAGGGTTGGTAGAATTAGAGTATCATATTACTACTGATTTCATCTATTCCGAATACATACACAACAGTGTCAGAATAATAATCTCAATACTGTAACCAGTAGTAGGATTACTGAAAATGGTATAGTTTTCTTTGTATTTACCTTGTCTTTAAGGTTGACTGGGAACATACAAATTACTATGTTGAAAGTTATATGGGATAGTGTAACTGTGTCACCAAGTGAATATACATTTAGATTAATTAATCTTTAAAATTCTTTTCGGAATTGCTTTGCAAGTTTAATTTTGTCATACTTATATGTAATTCATTTTCATGTAGGTCTGAAATCAAAGGCTGCCTGGTTTCCTTTAGCTCTTTACCCTGTTTCCTCCCTATTCTTGTATATTTTTCTATGTGATCTGTTTCATTTACTATTTTTTAGTTTATTTTTGGTATTTTGGAAGGTTCATATATTTGTTACAGTGGTTAACTTAACTAAGTCCCCGGTTTTTAAGTCATTATTGTCTGTTGATTCCCTATTATGTGCATTACTGAAATTGATTGTTACCTCTTTTTTCCCTTTTCCTCAGCATCTGATAGGAAGTATATCCTGTTTTAAAAAGTTTTTTAAAAATTGACCATTATTTTGAGATATAGATTGACATGCAGTTGTGAAACGTAACATAGAGATATCCATTGTACTCCGTACTCAGTTTCCCCCAATGGGAACTTCTTGCAACACTCTAGTAAAATATTGGTATTTATACAGTCAATATACAAAGCATTTCTATCACCACAAAGATCTCTCCTGTTGCCAATTTATAGCCTGCTCCCTCCTTTCCACCCTACCTCTCTTCAACCCCTGACAACTAATAATCTCTTCTCCATTTCTATAATTTTGTTGCTTTAGGAGCAACATATAGGAGTGTTATTTAAATGGAATTGTATGGTATGTAACCTTTTGGGATTAGCTTTTTTTCTGTTAGCATAATTCCCTGGAGAGTCATCCAAATTGTTGCTTGTCTGAATAGTTCCTTCCTTTTTGCTGTTGGATAATATTCTATGGCCTATATATAGTTTGTTTAAACTGCAAAGTATATCTGGGGTTTTTCCAGGCTTAGATTTTTATGAATAAGACAGATATAAACGTTTGTTTACAGATTTTCTGTGAACATAAGTTTTCATTTCTCTGATACAAAGTTCTAGATGTGTAGTTGCTGAATACTGTGGTGTTTAGAGTTTCATTTTTTAAGAAACTATTTTCCTGATGGCTGTACCATTTTACAGTTCCACTAACAATGCATGAGTTTCTACATATCCTTATAAACATTTGGTGTTGCCACAATTATTTATTTTAGCTGTTCTGATAGGTGTGTAGTAATATCTCATTGTGGTTTTAATTTGTATTTCCCTAATGGCTAATGATATCGAACATCTTTTTTCTTGTGCTTATTTGCCATCTGTATATCCTCTTTAGATATACACTTCATTTCTTTTGCTTATTTTCTAATTTAATTAACTTTCTGTTGGGCTTTGAGAATTCTCTATATATTCCAGATACTAGTCCTTTATTGGATATATAGTTCGCAAATATATTTTTCTGTCTCTAGCTTGTCTTTTCATCCCCTTCCATGGGGGCTTTCTCAGAGCAATGTTTTTTAATTTTGATGAGGTCCAACTTACCAGTTATTTCTTTTTTTTAAGATTTTATTTATTTATCAGAGAGAGAGCACAGGTACGAAGAGTGGCAGGCAGAGGCAGAGAGAAGCAGGCTCCCCGCTGAGCAAGGAGCTGGATGCGGGACTCGATCCCAGGACCCCAACCTGAGTCGAAGGCAGTGGCTCAACCGACTGAGCCACAGACGCCCCTATTTCTTTTACGCATCATGCTTTTAAGGTCAAATTTAAGAACTCTTTGCCTAACTCCAGAACTCAGAGTTTTTTTTTTTCCTCAATGCTTTATAGTTTTACACTTAAATGCAATACATTTTGTATTAAATTTTGTGTAAAATATGAGACTTAAATTGAGATTTCATACATTTTGTCTAGCAGTGTCTACCTATTCTAGCACCATTTGTTGAAAAGCCTCTTTCCTTTATTGAATTGCTTTTACCCTTTGTCAAAAATCAGTTTGAGCATATTTGTATAGGTCTATTTTTTTTTCATTCTGTTCTGTTGATCCACCAGTATCCCACAGTGTTTATTATTATAGCTCTGTAATCTTGAAATTGGATAGCCTGGTCCCTCCCACTTTATTCTTCTTTTTCAAAAATTATTTTAGCTCTTCTAATTACTTTGCCTTTCTGTATAAATTTTAGAATATTATTTTCTGTATCTACAAAGAATGCTACTGGGATTTTGAGAGGAATTGTGTTAAACCTGTGTATTATTGTGGGGAGAATTGACATATTTATACCATGTCGAGTCTACCAATCCATGAACACAGTCTATCTCTCAATTTTTTTTGATCTTTGGATTCTTTCATCAGTGTTGTGTAGTTTTCAACATGTATGTCCTATGCATGTATTGTTAGGTTCATACGTAAATATTTTTTGAGAGATTATAAATGCTACTGGGTGTATTTTTAATTTTGGTACCCATGTATTCATTGCTAGTATATAGACATACAATTGATACTTGTATTTTTATGTTGTGTTCTGTGACCTTGTTGAACTGACTTCTTATATCTACCTAATAAATCACTAGATTTTTTTTTTTTGGACTATGCATTTTTCTTTCTTTCTTTTTTTTTTTTTTTTTGAAATTCATTCATTTTTTCTGATGTATTTTGGTATTGGTTTCTTTCCGTTAAATGTCCCAGGAATCAGTGTACTCTTTCAATATTTCATTTAAAGACTTGTAGTTGTAGGACTTTTTTCTCTTTAATTATAGTTTTTGGTATTTGCTTTATTTCATTGCTTTGGTTTTATTCTTTGAAGTCTCCTTATTGTATGGATGTAGCATCTTTGCTTAGCTTTATTGTCACTTTCATTCTAATATTTTCACCTTCCTTCCTTCATTTATTTATTTATTTGATTTTAAGTAATCTCTACACCTGGTGTGGAGGTTGAACTTACAACCCTGAAATCAAGAGTCACATGCCCTGCTGACTAAGCCAGCCAGGTGTTTCTCACCTTTATTTCTTTTGATTAAAAATTTATTTGCATTTTCTTTATCTCTTACGCATTATCTGTTGTGTACTAAATCTTATAACTATAACATAACTTTTTCTTTTACTTCAAATTCTTTTCTGATTTCTAGCACCTAATTTCTGAGTTTTTTACATTCTGATTTGGAATGTTATTTCACATTTTCTTGGATTAAATTTTTATCAGTTTTGTAGGTATGGCTTTTTGGTGGCAAGCTTTTAGTGTCAACATTCTGCTCCTTCTTTTCTTTTCTTTTTTTTTTAAGATTTTATTTATTAATTTGACAGAGAGAGAGAGGGATCACCAGTAGGCAGAGAAGCAGGCAGAGGGAGAAGGAGAAGCAGGCTCCCTGCAGAGCAGAGAGCCTGATCAGGAGCTCAATCCCGGGACCCTGGTATCATGACCTGAGCTGAAGGCAGAGGCTTAACCTACTGAGCCACCCAGGCACCCCTATTTTCCCATTTTTTTATGGCATGGAATTTGATCTCAACCCTTTTCTGTTGCTCGTTTATAATAGGTTTTCCTGAACTTTTTGGAGCAAGGGATTGGTCAGGATAATTTTTCTAGCTTTACCACTCTGTACCCCCTTCTTCTGTTGATTTTTACAAAGTGATAAGCAATATTTAGCTTTCTGTGTTCTGAGATTGTCTCTTTAATTAACCCACGTTTGTCTGATACCTCCTTTTCTTTGCTTCATTGTGCCTGTCTTGCTCAACTGAGATTCTTCTCCCAGAAGTGTAGGACTTTGTCCAGGAAGGGAGTCTTCAGTCCTTAGTTTTTGAGTGTAGAGCCTTATACCTTACAGTGTTGGTATATACAAAAGAGCTTTTCCATTTGTAGCTATTTGCATATTGCCTTTCTAAACTCTAATAATTTACAATTTGGGGTTTTTCTGACTTCAAGTCCTTCAGTTACTACCCTATTACTTGAGCTCTTCTGTTTCCTTCTGTGTATACATGCTATATCATGTGACTCCTATAGTTGACAGTTTAACCCAGATCCTGCTTGTATTTGAGAATTCGTGGGGATACCCTGTCACTTAGCCTTGTAGATTTTGTCCATGGGATTTGGGTTTGGCTGTCCTGGTGACTGTGTGTGTGTGTGTGTGTGTGTGTGTGTGTGTGTGTGTGTGTGTTTCTCTTTCAGGGGAGTTTATAGAAGATAAAAAACTTCATTGAGAACTTTTACTCAAGAGAAAGACCACACAAGTAGACTAGTTAGGAGGCTATTGTGGCAATCCAGGTGAGATAACGGTGGCTTAGTCTAGGATAATGGCAGTTGAGCTAGAAGGGTTGAATCCTAGTTTTGGTGCCTTGTTGGGTATCAAAGAGTGAGAGACTGTGCAGACATGGATGATCTCCTCAGATTGGGGTTCTTAACAATTGTTTGGATACTGGTGATTTTTCCTAATACTGGGAATATTCATGGAAGAGTTTTTGGGGGAGAAGGGTTTTTTTGGGAGGGGAGGAGGAAAGGGATCAGCTATTAAGGGTATTTGTTAAGCATCCTAAATGTGAAGTCTTGCAACAGTCTATCCCCAAACCACATATAGATATATTTCATTTCTTCAGGGAGCTTTTTCCTGATTCCCTAATTATGTCTCCTTCCAACATTAAACTGTATTTTCCTATCTTAACATTTAACACTTTTTTTTTTTTTTTTTAAGATTTTATTTATTTATTTGACAGAGAGAGAGATCACAAGTAGGCAGAGAGGCAGGCAGAGAGAGAGGAGGAAGCAGTCTCCCTGCAGAGCAGAGAGCCCGATGCGGGGCTCGATCCCAGGACCCTGAGATCATGACCTGAGCCGAAGGCAGCGGCTTAATCCACTGAGCCACCCAGGCGCCCCTTAACACTTTTTTTTTTCATTTAACACGTTTATATTACTGCTTATCACTAATGTGTTTTTCACTAGACCGACTGTTGGCAAACATTCTGTTAAAAGGAGAGAAGGTAAATATTTTAGGTTTTGGGAGCCAAGAGACAAAAATAGGTAAATTACATGGATACTTAATATCATTTATAATACAACCACTTGAAAGTGTCAAAACCATTCCTGTTCATTCCTACAGAAAACAGCCCAAGATTTGGGGCATAGGCTGTGGTTTACTGACAACTGTACTAGACTGTAAATTCTGTATTTGTCTCCAGTTGCAGGCATATTGCCTGGTCCATTTTAGATGAATTCTATGAATTTTTGTTGAGTGAGTGAATATAGTACTTACATATTTGAGATCAGTCAAGAGGACTGAACTAAAGATAGATATTTGAGAGTGGTCATCAAATAGTAATTGAAGACATGAGAGTAAATGAGATCAGTTGGGAAGAATGTTAGGGAGGAGAGGGCCCAAGAAAAAGGCCCAAGAGCCTTTTTCTGTAATTCAGAGAACAGAATGTGTCATGACTAATTCAGTGGTGCTTTTATCATATACATAGTAGTCAGTACCTGTTGCTGATTGACCTAAGCCATCTGGCTATTTTACATGCATATGGTTCTTTTGGGTGAGTAGGAAGCCTTTTAACTATTAGAGATAGGTGAAGTAATAGATATTTTTTCCTTAGAAATTTTACTACCAGTGAGTTATGTTATAATAAAAGAAGCTTTAGAATTCTGCCACTTATACAAACATGTGTAAGCAAGCAATTACCACTTTGCAGTAAAACTTGAACAATAACATATACCACAAAGAACTGATTAGGATTAGGTGACAGAATCTTCTAAGAAAGGCTGCTATATAGGATCAAAGAGAGGCATAGATTCAAAAACTTACCTGAAGGCAGACTGCTGGACTTGCCAGATTCTTAAACTGCAAATAGACAAGAATCAGGCACATGTACAGTATTCCTAGTCAATCTATATATCTTGCACAGTTCCATTTCAGCAATAAAAAAATTATTTCCAACATCTCTTACACTAATTAACAAACCATTGTCTAAATTCAGATGTTGATATTCGAAGCACTTACTTAACGGGGAGCTAACTTCTGATATGAATGCTTCAAATGCTAATAACTTACTTTGAAGTGTGGAGTCCTAATTTAGGGAACTTTCAAAGTTGACTCACCACTCCTATTGATGCTGAAGTATTTAATGTGAATTACAGTATAGCATTAACTTGACCATATTTTGTAAGGGATATGTTGCCTAGATCTTTTTTTTTTTTTAAAGATTTTATTTATTTATTTGACAGAGAGAGAGAGATCACAAGCAGGCAGAGAGGCAGGCAGAGAGAGAGGAGGAAGCAGGCTCCCCGCTGAGCAGAGAGCCCGATGCGGGGCTCCATCCCAGGACCCTGAGATCATGACCTGAGCTGAAGGCAGAGGCTTAACCCACTGAGCCACCCAGGCACCCTGCCTAGATCTTTTTTTGTTGTGTGCCTATCATCTTATTAATAGTTCATAAATAATTAAGTGTAGTAGTTATTGCAATGAAAATATTTTTCCTTCTCAGTTCTAGTAACAGTTTGATTAGATATTCATATAGGCAAATTTTATCTGTAGTGCAATTCTAATCTTCAAGTAAATCAAGACATTTTAGAGTTATCAAAATAACATTGGTACTTGAAAATGGCTCCACTTTTATTACCATTCTACATGATGAATTTATACATGAAGCAGTCTGTGTATTCATCATATTAAAGTCAAAACACAGAAACATAAAATTAGATTCAAGGTTGAACCCTACTAGTGATAATAGTTTTATCAGTGCATCATTTCTTTACATTAAATGAATGCTACTAATTTGAATTTTTTGGCAGTTTTGTTTACATTTAATATATATATATATTTAAGCATAAGTTAAATCTAGGTTAATATTTCAGTATATTTAACAAACTTTGTAATTTGATTTTCATGGGAATTTTTTTCCTAAAAAGAGAATTAATTTATCATTGCCATTTACGAAAACTTGGTAGAGATTCCATAACAAAAGAATTATTAAATAAAATAATACCATACTGAATCTGGCAATATATTAAAATAATAATATACCATGACCATGTAATCTTTATGTAGCCTTTAATCCAAAAATTTAAGGATTTTACCATACTTATATGTGTAATAAGATAATCCATCCTATCAGTACATCAAGGGGAGAGAGGCTATCTGATCATTTCAGTCATTCCTGGTAAGACCAGGCCTGATAGAGCCTCGCTATAAACTTAGAAGGACTCTTTGCCTTTTGATGCAAAATATCTATCCCAAATTTTTATTCCTTTTCATGTGGTTTTAAGGCCATTACAATGAAGTCTTTTACTTTTTTTTTTAAAGATTTTATTTATTTATTTGACAGACAGAGATGACAAGTAGGCAGAGAGGAAGGCAGAGAGAGAGAGAGGGAAGCACGCTCACTTTTGAGCAGAGAGCCCAGTGCGGGCCTCGATCCCAGGACCCCGAGATCATGACCTAAGCCGAAGGTAAAGGCTTAACCCACTGAGCCACCCAGGCGCCCCAAGTCTTTTTATGTTAAAAACATGAATCATTTGAGATAGATTTCATCAGTTGCAATGTCAAAAACCAACTCCAGCCAACTTAAGCAAAACCATAATTTATTGGAAGAATATCAGTAGTTCATAAAATGAGTAGGGACACCTGAGAACTGGGACTAGAGCAACTCCAGGATATAAGTATTATTCACTATCTTGTCCAGATATTTCCTTTGGAAATTAATGTACTGCCCCTCTTTTTTTTTTTTTTTCCTTTCCATTTTGCTCGAGGTTCAGAGTCATGGGAGAGAAAGCTCTGCTAGCATGATTTCAGTCTCATGCCCTATTCAAAACTAGGAGAGAATGAGATACTTTAATAGGAGTTTGATCGAGGCAGTCCATCAGTACCATACAGGAAGGTATATAATTCCCCAGAGAAACCTGGGTGCAGTTAGACAAGGGGAATGGATTCTAGGCAGCCAGGCCCCACCTTCAACTCCCCCAAAGTTAAAAAACTCCCCACAAGATTAACCAACAGATATCCAGTAAAATAGGCAGGAGTTTTGGCTTTTGAAATTCCCATGGTTCATTTAAAGTCTAAAAATGACCAGTCCTTAATCCTTAACAAAAAATGACTTCCAGAAAATTATATATATAAAATGCCTTAGACCTTAATTTTTTTTATTGTGTTATGTTAGTGATCATACAGTACATCATTAGTTTTTGATGTTGTGTTCCATGATTCATTGTTTGCATATAACATCCAGTGCTCCACGATTTGCATCAACATGGATAGAACTGGGGAGGATTATGCTAAGGGAAATAAGTCAAGCCTTAGACCTTAATTCTACTAGTAGTATCAGTATTCAGTACATATGTGTTCTTTATTTTTCCTTTTAGACAATGAGAAGACACCGGAATGAAGTGACAGTTGAACTACGAAAGGTAAGGATGATTGCATTTAACAGAAAGTAATTAGGAGGTTTTTCTGATTTTAAAATTCTCTATAACTTGAATAATGAAAATATTATAACAAATTAGTGGTCATCCCTAAACCACACAGCATGAAAATGTATCATTAAAATGGTATTTACTTACAACAGCTTTCATTTATTGAGGTACTGTGTTCTGTGTGAAGTATTTTAGTGCCTGCATTGAAATTCTCACATCTGGTGAAATTAGATACTCTTCTGTTTCATTTTTACTTTTTTTCTCAAGATCCTCTTTGGGCTGTATGGTAGACAGGATTCCTCTACCTTTTTCATGTAAAAGTTATACATACTTGTCAAAGATACTTTAGAAAAATATAAGTAAAATAACCTTTTATATTACCAGTTAAATGAAACTGCTGTTAAAAATTGCATTTTTTTCTGTTTGTTTTTTTTTAAGGACTTTAGAATTAACCTTCATGAGATTGTGTATTCATGCAAGCTCATTTTATTTGAATTTAGTATTTTAATTCCCAGTCAAGAAAGTATATATAACTAACTCTCTGTATTACATGTACATTAAAAAAATAGATTTTAAAATTTATTTGTAAATCTTTGTGTTCATCTTAGATTAGCTTCTTTTCTTGATCTTAATTCACTCCTGAAATTTCTATATTAAATTACCATCTTGAAACTTTTCAGTTTTGGAGAAAAGAAAGGTCTCGATTCTGAGAGTAACACACTCCCAGTTACTAAAACTATAAATAGACCTGTGCATTTATTTAAATAGTATTTATTAAATACCCACTTTAGGTCATGAATTTTTACTCAGCATCAGTATTAAGCTCATTGGTATCGTATATAGTTCCTGAAATTCATTTTCCTAACTCCCTATGCGCCCTACCCCCCCCCAGTCTTTAGTAGAAAGACTGCTTGCTAATTCCAGTGTTCTTGCAACTTAAATTCTTCAGAGATACTTACAGATTAACAACGGTGATTTGACAATCATATTTTCAAGTTTTTTCAGATCCTTGTTTCATTTGGACCAGAGAAGTAAACTAAGCCTTAGTTTAATAAAGAGAGTGAGGTGAGCTCCTTGTCAATCTTAACACTTCAGACCTAGCTTCTTTTTTTTTTTTTTGGCTTTTTAACTTTATATTAGCATAGAACATACATAGAAAAAGATCAACACATCTAAGTGTGCAGCTTGATGAATTTTCACAAAGTGAACACATCTGTGTAATAAGCTCCTAGATTATGATATCTTAACTTTTTCTATATATTTAAATCATTTATTGAACTTCTAAAAAATCATTTATTGAATTTTTAATACAAATACTATAGATACAAAGCAGTACTATTTGAAAGTACTAATCTGTGACAAATTAGGGAGCTTGTGTCAAAATATTAAACAAGGAGCTGTTTCCTTTACCAAAAAATCCTTCTGCCTAAGTACATAAATAATGGAACTAAACAATGTGTTTAGTTCGTAGTTGATTTCTGGCACAAGCCCCATATCTTGTAGCAGACTTGTAACAAATGGAGAAATTTTAGCCAGTCCATAGATCATACTTTGAATAAGACTGATAGTGCTCTGTCAAATTGAGAGTGAGATCTAATTATTAATATATACTCTTTTTACTAGCCTCACATTCTTTTTTTTTTAACTTTTTTGCCTTTTACCTCCTTGATATCTTACTTTCCTATTTAAGTGGGTACTAATGCATTAGCACTTACACAGAAGTCTGTACTTCTGTTTTTATCATATTGTAAACAGATTTACATAAGAGTTATAACTTTTTTCTAAAATCATACAGCTGATAAATGATAGCTGAGCTCTTAATCATTATCCTATAATGCCTCTCAAAGTAAATGTTTGTTGAGTGAATAATACCTCATGAGTTGAAAATCAGTCCAAAACTTATCACTGGCATTCTTAACTTTAGCACATTATATTAAACTTTATATAATCTTCTCTTGGTGATTGATCAGTGAGATATTCCATTAGGATTTTATTGTCATTAGATCTGGGGATAGGACTTAAGTTCTTACATAACGAAAAACACCACAAAAATGCCCCACTTGACTAATCAGATACAGTATAATTGTTTTAATTGGTTGTACTTTTAATAAAATTTTTTTTTTAAGATTTTATTTATTTGTTTGACAGAGACACAGTGAGAGAGGGAACATAAGCAGGAGGAGTGGGGGAGGGAGAAGCAAGGATCTTGCTCTGCTGAGCAAGGAGCCTGACACGGGGTTCAATCCCAGGACCCTGGGACCATGACCTAAGCTGAAGGCAGACGCTTAATGACTGAGCTGCCCAGGCGCCCCTAGTAAAATATCTTTTTAAAAATAGCCTGAATTGTCTTATGTCAACAAGATAATAAAGTTCATATGATTGTATCGATTAATATGGAAACAAAATCCAGCATTCATTCCTGATAAAACTCTCAATAAATTACAGATAGAACTTGCTCAACTTGATAAAGAACATCTGCAAAAAAACCTACAGCTAACATCATACTTAATGGCGAAAACTGAATGCTTTCTCCCTAAGATCTAAGAACAAGACAAGGATGTCTACCCTTATTGTTCTTACTTAGTAGAGTTCTGGCAATTCTAGCCAATGCCATAAGTCAAGAAAAGTAAATAAAATGCATTAGTTTAAAAAGGAAAAAATAAAACTGCCCCTGTTTCTAGATGACATGATTGTCTATATAAAAAAATCTGAGGAATCTACTACAGGAAATCTCCTTGAATTAATAAGTGAGTTCAGCAAGGTCACAGAATACAGGAGTAACATATAAAAGTCAATGGCTTATATATGTTAACAGTGAACATGCAGAAATCAAAATTATGAATACAATACTATTTTTTTAAGATTTATTTATTGATTTTAATTTCTTTAAATTCAGTTAATTAACATATAACGTATTATTGGTTTCAGAGGTGCAGGTCTGTGATTCATCAGTCTTACATAACACCCAGTGCTCATTACATCACATGCCCTCCTTAATGTCTATCATCCAGTTACCCCATCTCCCCACTTCCTTACCCTACAGCAACTCTCAGTTTCTTTCTTATGGTTAAGAGTCTCTTGTGGTTTATCACCCTCTCTGGTTTCATCTTGTTTTATTTTTTTCCCTCTCTTCCCCTATGATCCTCTGTTTTGTTTGTTTGTTTGTTTGTTTCTTTTTTTTTTTAAATTCAAGGATATCATACATCCTGCTTTTTTAAAAAAGATTTTATTAATTTATTTATTTGTCAGAAAGAGAGAAAGAGCGCACAAGCAGGCAGAGTGAGAAGCAGGCTCCCTGCCGAGCAAGGAGCCTGTTGGGGAACTTGATCCCAGGACCCTGGGATCATGACCTGAGCTGAAGGTAGTGGCTTAACTGACTGAGCCACCCAGGTGTCCCTCTCTGTTTTGTTTCGTAAATTCCACATATGAGTGAGATCATATGATTGTCTTTCTCCAATTGACTTAATTCACTTAGCATTATACCCTAATTCCATCCATGTTTCAAATGGCAAGATTTCTTTTTTCTTTTTGATGGCTGAGTAATATTCCATTGTATATATGTGTGTGTGTGTGTGTGTGTGTGTGTATGCACCACATCTTGTCCATTCACCTGTTGATGGATATCTGGGCCTTTTCCATAGTTTCACTACTGTGGACATTGCTGCTATAAACATTCGGGTGCATGTGTCACTTCAGATCACTACATTTGTATCTTTGGGGTAAATACCCAGGAGTGCAGTTCCTGGGGTGTAGGGTAGCTCTATTTTCAACTTTTTGAGGAACCTCCATACTGTTTTCTGGAGTGGCTGTAACAGCTTGCATTCCCACCAACAGTGTAAGAGAGTTCCCCTTTCTCCACATCCTTGCCAACATCTTTTGTTTCCTGAGCTGTTAATTTTAGCCATTCTGACTGGTGTGAGGTGGTATCTCACTATGGTTTTGATTTGTATTTCCCTGATGCCAAGTGATGTGGAACGTTTTTTCATGTGTCTGTTGGTCATTTGTATGTCTTCTTTGGAGAAATGTTTGCTCATGTCTTCATCCCATTTCTTGATTGGATTACTTGTTCTTTGAGTGTTGAGTTTGATAAATTCTTTATAGATTTTGGATACTAGCCCTTTATCGATATGTCATTTGCAAATATCTTCTCCCATTCTGTCAGTTGTCTTTTGGTTTTGTTGGCTGTTTCCTTTGCTGTGCAAAAGCATTTTATCTTGAAAAGTCCCAGTAGTGAATTTTTGCCTTTTTTCCCTTGTCTTTGGAGACCTGTATAGCAAGAAGTTGCTATAGCCAAGGTCATAGAGGTTGCTGCCTGTGTTTACCTCTAGGATTTTGATGGATTCCTGTCTCACATTTAGGTCTTCCATCCATTTTGAGATCATGTTTGTGTATGGTGTGAAGAAATGGTTCAGTTTCATTCTTCTGCATGTGGCTGTCCAATTTTCCCAGCACCATTTATTGAAGAGACTGTCCTTTTTCCATTGGATATTCTTAACTGCTTTGTCGAAGTTTATTTGACTATAGGGATGAAGTCCATTTTGGGGTTCTCTGTTCTGTTCCATTTATCTCTATGTCTGTTTTGTGTCAGTACCATACTGTTTTGGTGATTACAGCTTTGTAATGGAGGTTGAATTCCAGAATTATGACACCACAGTTTTGGTTTTCTTTTTCAACATTCCTTTGACTATTTGGGGCCTTTTCTGGTTCCATACAAATTTTACGATTATTTGTTCCAGCTCTGAGAAAAAAGTTGGTGGTATTTTGATAGGGATTGCTTGAATGTGTAGATTGCTCTAGGTAGCATAGACATTTTAACAATATTTATTCTTCCAATCTGTGGGCATAGAGTGTTTTTCCATTTCATTGTGTCTTTCTCAATTTCTTTCATGAGTGTTCTATAGTTTTCTAAGTACATATTCTTTTTCTGGGGTCATTTTTGCCATTTTAGTATTTTTTTTTCTCTCGTCATTTATTCTTCTCTGGACAGAATGACAAGATGGAAAAATTCACATCAAAAAAGAGAAAAAGAGGCAGTACTGACTGCCAGAGACCTAATCAGTATGGACATAAGTAAGATGTCAGAACTAGAGTTCAGAATAACAATTACAAAGATACTAGCTGGGCTTGAAAAAACATGGAAAACACTAGAGAATCCCTTTCTGGAGAAATAAAAACTAAAATCTAACCAAGTTGAAATCAGAAAGGCTGTTAATGAAATGCAACCAAAATGGAGGCCTAACTGCTAGGATAAATGAAGCAGAAGAGAGAATTATTGATACAGAAGACAAAATGATGGAGAATAAAGAAGGTGATAAAAAGATAAACAATTACTGAATCACGGGGGGAGGGTGGGAATTTGAGAGATAAGTGATACCATCAAGGGGAACACTATTAGAATAATTGGGATCCCAGAAGAAGAGGGGGGCAGAAGGTATATTGGAGCAAATTATAGTGAAGAACTTCCCTAATATGGGGCAGGAAACAGGCATCTAAGTCCAGAAGCCACAGAGAACCCCCCTCAAAATCAATAAAAATAGGTCAACACCCTGACATATAATAGTGAAACTTGCAAATTTCAGAAACAAGGAGAAAATCATGAAAGTAGCTCAGGACAAGAGGTCTGTAACCTACAAGGATAGAAACATGAGATTGGCAGTAGACCTATCCACAGAGACCTGGCAGGCAGAAAGAACTGGCATTATATATTCAGGGTGCCAAATGAAAAAAATATGCAGCCAAGAATACATTATCCAGCTAGTGTGTCATTCAAAATAGAAGGAGTGATAAAAATCTTCCAGGACAAACAAACTAAAGGAATTTGTGATCACCAAACCAGCCCTACAGGAAATATTAAAGGGGGTTCTTTAAAGAAAGAAAGAGCCCAAAAGTAACATAGACCAGAAGGGAACAGAGACAATCTACAGAAACAGTCACTTTACAGGTAATACAATGGCACTAAATTCTTATCTTTCAGTAGTTAACTCTGTAAATGGGCTAAATGGCCCACTCAAAAGACACGGGATTTAGATTGGATGAAAAAGCAAGACCCATCAATATGCTATCTACAAGAGACTCATTTTAGACCCAAATCCAGATATAAAGTGAGGGGATGGAAAACATTTATCATGCTAATAGATATCAAAGGAAAACTGGCACTGGCAATCTTCATATCCGACAGGTTAGATTTTATTTATTTTTTTTTTAAGATTTTATTTATTTACTTGACAGAGATCACAAGTAGGCAGAGAGGCAGGCAGAGAGAGAGAAGGAAGCAGGCTCCCCACTGAGCAGGAAGCCTGATGCGGGGCTCGATCCCAGGACCCTGGGATCATGACCTGAGCTGAAGGCAGAGGCTTTAACCCACTGAGCCACCCAGGTGCCCCCGATTTTAAAGTTAGATTTTAAACCAGACTATAATAAGAGATGAAGAAGCATACTATATCATAAAGGGTCTGTCCAACAAGAACTAACAATTATAAATATTTATGTCCCTAACATAGGAACAGCCAATTATGTAAGCCAGTGAATAATAAAAATCAAAGAAACACATTGACAATAATACAGTAATAGTAGGGAAGTTTAGCACACCACTCACAGCAATGGACAGATCATCTAAGCAGAAGACCAACAAGGAAATAGGGCTTTGAATGTCACACTGGGCCAAATGGACTTCACAGATATATTTGGAGTATTCCATCCCAAAGCAACAGAATACACATTCTTCTTCAGTGCACATGGAACATTCTCGAGAACAGATCACATACTAGGTCACAAATCAGGTCTCAGCTGGTATCAAAAGATTGAGATCATTCTGTACATATTTTAGGACCATGATGCTTTGAAACTGTAATTCAGTCACAAGAGGAAATTTGGAAAGAACTCAAATATGTGGATACATGGAGTCTAAAGAGCATCCTACTAAGGAATGAATGGGTCAACCAGGAAATTACAGAACAATTTAAAAAATTCATGGAAACAAATGAAAACACAACTGTTCAAAACCTTTGGGATGCAGAAAAATGGAGTCCTAAGAGGGAAGTATATAGCAATATAAGCCTTTCTCAAGAAACAACAAAGTTCTCAAGTACGCAATCTCACCTTACAACTAAAGGAGCTGGAGAAGGAACAGCAAATAAAGCCTGAACCCAGCAGAAGAGAACTAGTAAAGATTACAGCAGAAATCAATTAAACAGAAACTAAAAAAACAGTAGAACAGATCAATGAGTGTAGGAGCTGATTCTTTGAAAGAATTAGTAAGATCGATAAACCCCTGGCCAGATTTATCAAAAAGAAAAGAGAAAGGACCCAAATAAATAAAATGATGGATAAAAGAGGAGAGATCACAACCAACACTGAAGAAATAGTTATAGGAAAATATTATGAGCAAAGCCACTAAATTAGGCAATCTGGAAGAAATGGAAGCATTCCTGGAGGTGTATAAACTACCAAAACTGAAACAGGAGGAAATAAAAAACCTGAACAGACCCATAACAAGCAAGGAAATTGAAGCACTAATCAAAAATATCCCAGCAAGCAAAAGCCCGGGGCTAAATGGCTTCCCAGGGGAATTCTACTGAACCTTTAAAAAAGAACTAATACCTACTCTTCTGAAGCTGTTTTTAAAACATGGGAAGGGAAGGAAAACTTCTAAACTCTTTTTATGAGGCCAACATTACCTTGTTCCCAAAACCAGACAAAGACCCCACCAAAAAGGATTATAGACCAATATCCCTGATGAACTTGGATACAGAAATTCTCACCAGGATACTAGCACAGCTCAACCTCATGATCTGAGCCCAAATCAAGAGTCGGACACTTAACTATCTGATATACCCATGTGCCCCCAGACGAGCGTATTTTTAAAATGTTTATGGAAAGGCACAGGCTCTAGAAGACCTAAAACAGTCTTGACAGAGAATAAAAACAGGAGCAATTGCTCCAGCCAATATTAAGGCTTATGGGATAGCTACAGCAATGAATACTACATGATATTGGCTAAAGGATGGACACATTTCTCAGTGTAACAAAAGATAGAACCCAGAAATAAACCCACACAGATACACCCAAGTTTCTTTTGGCAAAACTAATTCAGTGGCAGAAGAATAACTTCTTTAGCAAATGATACTAGAGCAAATGGAAATTCATAGGCAAAAATAAATAACCTCAACCTCATTCTCACACCTGTACAAATACATAAAATGGATCCTACACTTAAATGTAAAAGATAAAACTATTTTTAAACATTTAGGGAAAATATGGAGGAAAATTTTCAGGATCCAGAGCCAGGCAAATGTTCATACAGTTGACCACAAAAGCATAATCCATAAAAAGAAAGTTGGACCTTAATAAATAAAAAATTTTTATTCTATGAAAGCTCATATAAAAGGATGAAAATACAAGCTGGAGATAAAGAAGAAAACCACACATCCAATATAGGGCTAGTATCTATAATGAACTCTTAAAGGTTAGCAGTAAAAACAAACAAAAAACCCTAATTTTTAAAATGGGCAAGGATGAGAAGAGACGTTTCATTGAATGAAGTATAGCACTTATTGTGATTATGATTATTAATATATTATTAGCCATCAGAGAAATATGGATTAAAACCAACTATGCATCTGTTAGAATGGCTGAAATAAAAATAGTAACATGAAATGATAGTGAGGATGTAGAGAAATTGGATCACTCATCTGTTGCTGATGGGAATGTGGAATGGTACAGTCACTCTGGAAGACATGTTGCTAATAAACAGCCTACCAGTTAAACTCCTACTCATTTATCTCAGAGATATGAGAACTGATGTTCATACAAAATCTGTACTTGAATGTTTGTAACAACTTTCTTTTGGATTAGCTAAAACCTAGAAACAATCCAGATGTCTTTAAAAGGTAATTGGTTAAACTTTAGTAGGTCTTTGCCATGAAATACCACTCAGCAATTAAAAGGAACCAACTATATATTTTTTTAAAGATTTTATTTTTTTATTTGACAGAGATTACAAGTAGGCAGAGAGGCAGAGAGAAAGAGAGGAGGAAGCAGGCTCCCTGCTGAGCAGAGAGCCCAATGCGGGGCTCAATCCCAGGACCCTGGGATCATGAACCGGAGCCAAAGGCAGAGGCTTTAACCCACTGAGCCACTCAGGCGCCCCTAAAAAGGAACCAACTATTGATAGAAGCAGCAGCTTAATGTGAATTTCTTGGGAATTATGCTGGTCAGGGAAAGCCTATCACAAAAAGATTATATACTGTGTGATTCCATTTATGTAACATTTTTGAAATGATAAAATTTTAGAAATGAAGGACTGATTAGTGATTGCAAGGGTTAGATTCAGGGACAGGGAGGAGACAACAGAGAGGTTGTTTGCTTTAAAAGGGACAACAGAAGGGCATCTTCGGTTTTTGGAACTGTTCTGTATTTTGAGTATAATGGTGGATACATGAACCTGTGCTTGTGATAAAATTGTATAGAATTAATATACATAAATTTCATACAGTGAATGTAAATAAGACAGGAAATCTGAATAAGATCAGTGGGTTATGTCAATGTCAGTGTCTTCTTTGTGATATTATACTACCATTTGGCAAAATGTTAATTAAGAGAATCTGGACTAGGGGTACCAGGGTGGCTCAGTTCATTAAACATCAGCCTTAAGGTCAGGTCATGATCCCAGCATCCTGGGATTGAACCCTGAATCAGGCTCCCTGATCAGCAGGCAGTCTGATTCTGCCCCTTCCCCTGATTAAGCTCATGTGTACTTGCATGCGTGCGCGCTTGTGTGCGCGCTGTCTCTGTCTCTGTCTTAAATAAATAAAATCTTTTCTTTAAAAAAAAAAAAAGATGTGGTTTATATATACAGTGGAATATTATTCAGCCATAAAGAAGATTGAAATCAGGGCGCCTGGGTGGCTCAGTGGGTTAAAGCCTCTGACTTCGGCTCAAGTTATGATCCCAGCGTCCTCCGATCAAGCCCCGCATAGGGCTCTCTTCTCGGCGGGGAGCCTGCTTCCCTTCCTCTCTCTGTCTGCCTCTGCCTACTAGTGATCTCTGTCTGTTAAATAAATAAATAAAATCTTTAAAATAAAGAAAGATTGAAATCTGGGGCACCTGGGTGGCTCGGTAGGTTAAAGCCTCTGCTTTTGGCTCAGGCCATGATCCCAGGGTCCTGGAATCAAGCCCCACATCGGGTTCTCTGCTCAACAGGGAGCCTGCTTCCCCCGCCACCTCTGCCTACTTGAGATCTCTGTCAAATGCATAAATAAAATCTTAAAAAAAAAGGAAAGATTGAAGTCTTCCCATTTGCAATGACATGAATGGAGGTAGGGAATATTAGGCTAATAAGCAAAATAAGGGAAAGACAAATACCATATGATTTCACTCATATATACAATTTAAGTAACAAAACAAGTGTGCAAAGGGAAAAAAGAGAGAGAGAAATCAAGAAACAGACTCTTATTAATTATAGAGAATAAACTGATGGTTACCAAGAGGGGAGACTTTGGGGGATTGGGTTAAATAGGTGATGGAGATTAAGGAGTGCACCTATTGTGATGAGTGGGTGTTTTATGGAAGTATTGAATCACTTTATTGCACACCTGAAAGTAATATAATGCTATATATTAAGTACCTGGAATTAAAATAAAAACTTAAGAAAAAACTAATTAAGGGTTTCATTAATTGAAGTTTTGATTGATCAAGGTTTTACTAATTGAAATTTTGATTGAGACCATTATAAATGTGAGTGCAGTTATAAGAAATAATGCAAAAATCCCTAGCCCAGGTTCTCTTTTTAAAAGATTTTATTTATTTATTTTGAGAACGAGAAAGCAATAGAGTATCTGAGTGGGGAAAGGGGCAGAGGGAGAGAAAGAATCCCAAGCAAACTCTGCACTGAATGTGGAGCCCGACATGAGGCTTGATTTTATGACCCTGATATCATGACCCAACTTGAAATCAAGGGTCAGACACTTAACTCTACTGAGCCACATCTTCTTTATCTGTTTATCAGTTCATGGACACTTGGGCTGCTTCCGTATCTTGGCTATTGTAAATAATGGTACAGGTAATCCCTTTGAATTAGTGTTTTTGTATTCTTTGAGTAAATACCCGGTAGTATGATTGCTAGATCATAGGGTAGCCCTATTTTTAACTTTTTTTTTTTTTTTAAGATTATTTATTTATTTATTTGACAGAGAGAGAGAGAGAGAGATCACAACTAGGCAGAGAGGCAGGCAGAGAGAGAGAGGAGGAAGCAGGCTCCCTGCCAAGCAGAGAGCCCAATGTGGGACTCTATCCCAGGACCCCGAGATCATGACCTAAGCCGAAGGCAGAGGCTTAACCCACTGAGCCACCCCGGCGCCCTATTTTTAACTTTTTGAGGAACCTCCATACTGTTTTCCAGAATGGGTGCATTAGTTTGCATTCCCACCAACAGAGTAAGAGGGTTCCTTTTTTTTTTTTTTTTTTTTTTTTTTTCACATCCTCACCAATACTTGTTTCTTGTGTTTTTGATTTTAGCCATTCTGATGGGTGTGAGGCAATATGTCATTGTAGTTTTGATTTGCATTTCCCTGGTGATCAGTGATGATAGGCATCATTTCATGTGTCTGTTGTCCATCTGTATGTCTTCCTTTAGAGGAATGTCTGTTCATGTTTTCTGCCGTTTTTTAGTTAGATTATTTTCTTCAGATACCCTTTATCAGATATGCCATATGCAAATATCTTCTGCCATTGCATGGATTGCCTTTTAGTCTTGATGATCATTTTCTTCACTGTGCAAAAGCTTTTTATTTTGGTGTAGTACCAATAGTTTATTTATTTTTGCTTTTGTTTCCCTTGCCTCAGGAAACATGTCTAGGAAAAGGTTGCTATAGCCAATGTCAGAGCTTACTGCCTGTGCTCTTTTCTAGGATTTTTATGGTTTCAGGTCTCACATTTAAGTTGCTAACCCATTTTGAATTTATTTTTATGTATGGTGTAAGAAAGTGATCCAGTTTCTTTCTTTTGCATGTTGCTTTCCAGTTTTCCAAAGGGCCATTTGTTGAAGAAACTGTCCTTTTCCCACTGGATATTCTTTTCTGCTTTGTCAAAGATTAATTGACCATTTAGTTGTGAGTTTACTTCTGGGTTTTCTATTCTGTTCCATTGATCTGTGTGTCTATTTCTGTGCCCATACCATAGTGTTTTGTTTTTTTTTTTAAGATTTTATTTATATGACAGACAGAGATCAGAAGTAGGCAGAGAGGCAGGCAGAGAAAAAGGAGGAAGCAGGCTCCCCGCTATGCAGAGAGCCCGATGCGGGGCTCGATCCCAGGACACCAGGACCATGACCTGAGCTGAAGGCGGAGGCTTAACCCACTGAGCCACCCAGGTGTCCCCATACCATAGTGTTTTAATTACTGCAGCTTTATAATATAGTTCGAAGTCTAGAATATTGATGCCTCCAGCTTTGCTTTGCTTTTTCAAGGTCATTTTGACTACTCAGTTTTAGAATTGTTTGTTCTAGTTGTGTGAAAAATGCTATTGATATTTTGAAAGGGATTGCATTAAATGTGTAGATTGCTTTGGGTAGTATAGACATTTCCACAGCAGTTGTTCTTCTAATCCTTGAGCATGGAATGTGTTTGCATTTCTTTGTGTCATTTTCAGTTTCTTTCATCAGTGTTTTATAGTTTTCAGAGTACAGTTCTTTACCTCAATAATTTGATTTATTCCTGGGTATCTTTTTATTTGGGGTGTAGTTGTAAATGATATTATTTTCTTAGTTTGTCTTTCTGCTGCTTCATTATTGATATGTAGAGATGTAACAAATTTCTGTATACTGATTTTGTATTCTGTAACTTTACTGAGTTTATCAGTTCTAGCAGTTTTTTTGGTAGAGTTAGGTTTTCTGTGTAGGGTATCATGTCATCTGTAAAGAGTGAAAGTTTTAATTCCTTACCAATTTGGATGCCCTTTTTTTTTTTTAAAGATTTTATTTATTTGACAGATCACAAATAGGCAGAGAGGCAGGCAGAGAGAGAGAGAGAGAGGAGGAAGCAGGCTCCCTGCTGAGCAGAGAGCCGGATGCAGGGCTCGATCCCAGGACACTGGGACCATGACCTGAGCCGAAGGCAGAGGCCTTAACCCACTAAGCCACCCAGGTGCCCCAGCAATTTGGATGCCCTTTTTAAAGAGAGGGAGTGGGGAGGAGTAAGGGAAGAGGGAAAGAATATTAAACATACTCCACACCTGAAGCTGGGTTTAATCTCACAATCCTGAGATCATGACCTGAGCCAAAATCAAGAGTCCAGATGCTTAATTGTACTGAGCCACCCAGGTGCACTACCTTTTGTTTCTTTTTGTTGTCTGATTGCTGAGGCTGGGACTTGCAGCACTATGTTGAATATAAGTGTTAAGAGTGGACATCCCGGGGCACCTGGATGGCTCAGTGGGTTAAAGCCTCTGCCTTCAGCTCAGGTCATGATCCCAGGGTTCTGGGATCGAGCCCCGCATCGGGCTCTCTGCTTCACGGGGAGCCTGCTTCCTCCTCTCTCTCTGCCTGCCTCTCTGCCTGCCTCTCTGCCTAGTTGTGATTTCTCTCTGTCAAATAAATAAAATATTAAAAAAAAAAAAAAAGAGTGGACATCCTTGTCTTGTTCCTTACTTGGGGAAAAACCTCCCAGCTTTTTCCATTAAGGATGATGTTAGCTGTGTGTTTTTCATATATGGACTTTATTATGTTGAGGTATGTTCCCTCTAAACCTACTTTGTTCAGGGTTTTTAATCACAAATGGATGTTGTATTTTGTCAAATGCTTTTTCTGTGTCTATTGAAATGATCATGTATAAAACCTTAAATTAGTTAAAAAAAAAAACACCTTAAATTAGTAAAGAAGAATCCAAAAGAAAGCGGCTATTTAATAAGATTTGTTAAATGATTCTTCAGGAAAAATAATTTCTGTTATGTTGTCAGATTTTTACATGATTGGTGAATCAGTAGTGTTTTGGTTTTTTTAAAAAAAATTTTAAGAATTTATTTATTTGACACAGAGAGAGAGATCACAAGTAGGCAGAGAGAGTCAGAGAAAGGTGGGGAAGCAGGCTCCCCGCTGAGCAGAGAGCCGGATGCAGGGCTTGATCCCAGGACCCTGAGATCATGACCTGAGCCGAAGGCAGAGGCTTAATTAACCCACTGAGTCACCCAGGTGCCCCTTAACTGATATTTTCTAGATATACAGTTTAATTTAGGCTGGTTCTCTGTATCCCCATACTCATCTGTGAAATAAGAGATTTTAATTTTACAGGAACTAAAACTAGATAAGACAACACAATGAGTATTATTGCTTAATAAAAACTTATTTAATTATGTCACATTCAAAATGCGGCTGATAAATATCTATTTTTTTTTCATAATGTGTTTAAGAAATAATTGCTGATTTATTCCACAAATTTAGATATAGAATATTCAGCCACTTTTTTAAAGTAAAGAGAAATTGGGGAATGAAAAAGAACTTTATATAGAGGTCAATATGCAGAATTTGTTAACTCAAAAAATATTAGGTTGAGTCTTAGAAATTACCCATAGTTAACCTTCTTAACCTGCAAGGTGTTAATTCTGTGTGGTTCAACCCTAATAGAAAACAGAAAGTCAAAAAAGAAATTAAATACATAGTTGGGTAAAAGATTAATAACAGATTTTTAAAGGAACTTTAAGAAATGGATCTAATGTGTGTGTGTGTGTGTAGATAAAGTAGGTGTTGAAACTAGGTTAGTTTCCATATCTTCTGCGCTCTCCTCCCACTTGACAAAAGAAAGAGATACCTTTTATAGATGCTGAATTTTTTGAAGTACAGTGTCCAGGAGAGTAAAAAGCTCTAGGTTTTTAAGTAAAGGGACAGTTTAAGTTACTGGTTTTGATGAAGCTTCCTTTAATGATTAATTAGATCACCAGAAACCTGCCCAGAGATTATCTTTCCTTAGCTCATACATAGTTTTTGTTTTGTGAAGCATAAAGTTTGATGGGACATCTGGGTGGCTCAGTCAGTTATGATCAGGTCATGATCTCAGGGTTCTGGGATTGAGTCCTGCATTGGGTTCTTTGCTTAGCAGGGAGACTGCTTCTTCCTGTGCCCAACCTCCCACCCCCAGCTTGTGCTCGCTCATGTGCTTTTTCTCTCTGACAAATAAATAAAATCTTAAAAAAAAAAAAAAAAGAATAAAGTATGATTTTCTGCCCTAAGATATTTTTGGCTTATTTTAGGATGCTATCAATTGAAATTTGGGAGTTATCACTTAATTTTTGATAAAAGAAACATTTTACTGTGAAGCTACAATAACTTTAAACTTGTATATGCTTAATAACATATGTCCAAATACATATAAAGCAAAAATTGACAAAATTAGAAGGCAGAATTTGTCAAAGACATAATCATTTGGGAAACTTTCTTGTCGTTAACAAACACACCAATTAATAGGGGAAAGAAAAGTTAAATAACTTAATTTGTAACTATTGTTTAAAAACACATATAAAACCCCATGAAAAATAGTTTTGTGATAGTATAAAGCTATAATTTCCAAACTGTGTGCTGAGGTACCATGGGGCTCCGTGATGAAATCAGAGAGACATTTGGGATAGTCTAAATTTTTAAGAGACACATAGCAACATTTGACGTCTTTCTGATACCACAGAACTATTAGGTATTGAGGTAGTTCACAATTTAAATATTAGATCTCACTGCATTCCTTTTAATCACATATTTTGTTTAAGAGTGAAGTGAGATTTATTTTTTCTTTCAATTTATATACCCATAGCCCCCCATCCTTCACAGCCCCACAACCCCCTGCCAATGACTATTAGGTTGTTTGGACCTGACTACTTGAATAAGAAAACTTAGGTATTTCTTTTGGCCTATACTGTGGACTGAGAAGGTTCAGGAAATTCTGATGTAAAGCAAATACCAGTTAATTTGAGACTATTTCTGATCACCATACAATTAAATTAGAAGTCCAGGAATAAAAATCTCATAATTGTGAAAAAAAAAAAGAAAGAAAGAAAGAACGAACTTCTGAATACGTTGAGCATCACAGAAATCCTAGTTGCCATTAGGATTACTTAGAAAGGTTGGGGGAACCAGGTAATAGGGAGGGCATGTATTGCATGGAGCACTGGGTGTTGTGCAAAAACAATGAATACTGTTATGCTGAAAAAAAATAAATAAATTTTTAAAAAAAAAGATTACTTAGAAATGAACAATAGGAAAAATATTACATGTCAGAACCTGTGGAATACAGTTAAAAATGTACTTCACAAGAGAAATTTATAGCAAGTAGAGATACAGAACAAAGAATAATAGTATTTAAAAGGCATATTAATGTGTCTATAGCACAAGTTTTAAAAGATTAGTACATCACTTAGTTTTTGCTGCATAATAAACTACTCCAAAACCAAGTAGGTTAAAATAGTTGCCATTTTAGTCAGCTAATAATTCTGTGGGTTGGCAGAGTGGTTCTACCGGTCTGGGCCAATTCAGCTGATTTCTGCTGGGCTCCTTCATTCATCTCTGGTCAGTTGGTGGGTTAGCTGGTGACTAGATGATCTAAGGATGGTCTCACACAAGTTTCTGGCTTTTGGTTGAGACCTTGGTTGTCTTCTATGTAGCCTCATCCTCCAGCTGGCTAGCACAGTGTTGTTCACGTGGTGGTTTTAGAATTTTAAGAGCAGCAAGAGAGGACATTCTTAGATGTGTAAGCACTTTTCAAGCCCATTTGATTAATGTCCCATTGCCAAACCCAGCCACACAGCCACACCTAGAATTAGTATAGGACCAAACTGTCCAGAGGCATGGGTATGGGAAGGGGAATTATAGCCATTTTTGTAAACAATCTACCACAGTTTGAATGTAAACAATTTTTTGCCAATAGATTTGAAAACTTAGCTGAAATGAACAGTTTTCTAGAGGAAAAAAAGATTTACCCATTTAACTCAAGAAGAAATGAAAAACATGAAGAGATCTTAAAGTAAATTATATTAGTAGTGAAACACTTAACCTCTTCCAACCTAAAAAAGAAAAGGTAATCTTGTTGATAGAACTCCAGCAAACATTCAAAGAACAGATAATTTCAGTCTTATTAAATGATTGTAGAGGAGGTAAGGAGGTAACAATACCCAACCCATTTTGTCAGGCCAGCAAAGCCATGACTTCAAGAATGAGACCAAGACAGCATGAGAAAAGGTGCTTATAAGCCAGTTTCACTTATTAACATAGGTAAGGAAAAAAATTATAAATAAAATATTAGCAAATTAAGTCCAGTAGTGATTATCTTTTTAAAATTTGCAGGAAAGATTTATCCCAGTTCTTGGAAACGTTTAACTTTTACATTGCAAGGTTCTAAGTTTAACATTAAAAAGTCAGTTAATTTACCACATTTACAGATGAAAGAGGAAAATTACATGTCCATATCAATAGATGCAAAAGAAGTACAGTTTAATAAAACTAAGCACCTGTTTGTGGCTAAAAAGAAAAAGGAAAAGATCTTAACAAATTAGTAATAGAAATGCGATTTCTTATGAGGTGGGGGGGCGGGAAAGACCGCAAGCATCATATATTATGATAAAATGCTATTCCTGTATTAAGCATCTGTGTATTTAGGAGGTTTTAGTTGTATTTATGCTATTATGTATTGTTTTTGTGCCTGAAATATCGGGTGGAGTTGGAGAAATGGAGAGAGTACAATTTCTAAAAGGCCTTTGGAAGTTTAATTGTTCAGACTCAAAAGGTTAAAGGAAAATAGAGAATAAAATGAGATAAAACCTTAGTGAAACATTTAAATGAATTCTAAGAAATGTTAGCATATAATAAATTTTAAGATTAACCCTTGTACGAATGACAAAGTACAATGCATAAATTTTTTTTAGGTTTTGAAACAATTTCAAACTTGCAGTTTGAAATTCAAATTTACATTAGTACAAAAACCACTGTGCATTCTTTACTCAGTACCCAGCTTCCTTGTTTGTTAGCTTTTTTCTGTATTTGCCTTATTCTTGCTCCTTTCTCTCTGATTTAAACACACACACAAACACACATACACACACGGGCACACACACACACACTTAAAACCGTTAAGTTGTTGGCATAATGCTCCATTATCCTTAATTTGTCAGTTCATATTTCATAAAAACATACACTTTCCTATGTAACCACAGTCCATTTGTCAAATTAACAGATAAATATCTACCATCTAATTCATGGACTTAACTCATATTTTGCTAGTTGTTCCTAATGTCCTTTATAAATCCAACTTCCAATCTAGGATTAGACATTGCGCTTGTCATGTTTCCTTAATCTCATTCAGTCTGACAGTTCTTCTGTCTTTATCTCTCAAGACGACATTTTTGAAGAGTACAGACTAGTTCTTGTAGATTGGCAGATTTAGGTTTGTCTCACTTTCCTCAGGTGGTGGTTCTTATTATGGTAGGAATACCACAGACATGATACTGTTTTCTCAGAACATGAGACCAGAAAGCTCATAATGTGGATTTGTTCTTTACTCATGATAATAACCTTTGTCAGTTCCTCAAGATGCTGTCTGCCAAGTTTTTCCACCATAAATTAATAAGTATTTTGTGGAGAGCTACTTGAGACTATAAAATATCAATGCATGGATTTTAATATTTGGAAGATGCATTAATTTAAAATAATGTAGAACTGATTGAGTAGTTGCTAAAGAACTATGCTGTGATAAAACTGCAAGTTGGTAGGTTATCTAATGATTAGCATATATATATATATATATATAGGCCTCAGTTTGTTTAAACATGTTTGCTTCTACATAGGACAAAAAATAGGTAGTATACAGATAAGCCAGTAAACTGCAGATACACATATATTTCCAGTTTTAACTTTCTACTCGATCTGAATTTTAACATAAATATTAATACCTCTTCGGATAATTTCTGTTATCAAAACTTCTATAAATATTGTATTGAAGACTAGATAGTATAAGCTCTGAAATTTTGAGTTGAAAGAATTTTAGAAATCATTCAGTCTTTTTTTAAGATTTTTTATTTGTTTGAGACAGAGAGAGAGCAAGCAGGTGTGTGCATGAGCAGTGGGGAGGGGCAGAGGGAGAGGGAGAAGCAGGCTCCCTGCTTAGCAGGGAGCCCTAAGTGGGGTTCACCTGGATTCCAGGATCTTGAGATCATGACCTGAGCTGAAGCAGGCACTTAATGAGCCAACTGAGCCAGCCAGGCACCCTAGAAATCATTCAGTCATTTATCTAATTTATTTTTACTTAATTCCATAGACAAACTATAAACTTAAAAGAAGATTGATTTATCCAATGTGATATGTGAAATGGCACATGTTGCTGCCATTACAAACAATTGAAACCCCATAAAATGTAGAAATATATTTGCTAGTAGAGAATTTTTGTTTTTAAAAGCCAGATAGCAAGAGTTTATATCTGAGATGATGGCAAGTAGGTGGCATTTATGCTGATGAATTCCCATTCCCCCCATTCCCAACAAGCATACGAACTTTAACATTTGAGCTTTGAACTCTTTCCCATCTAGCTGACTTCTTGCTTTAGTAAGTAGGTGAAAGCTATCATACCATTTAATGTATTTACTAGACTTTTATAGTAATAATGCATCCCCAAATTTGAATCTTTATTAAAAGACTGGGAGGCATGATGTTGGTCAGAACCACTGGTGTTTAATTGTGTGTATATGTGTGTGTGTGTATGTGTGAAAGCTATACTGTGTCACCAGTTAATTTTGTTACCAGATCTAGAAGGTAGCCTGTTTGTTACTGGTTTGTAGTATTCACATTTAATTCATGTTCTCCTTATCCAGAACAAAAGAGATGAACACTTACTGAAAAAAAGAAATGTTCCCCAAGAAGAAAGTTTAGAAGATTCAGATGTTGATGCTGATTTTAAAGCAGTAAGTTACTTTGGTGTTATAAAGTGTTTTTACAGTAATTTTTATTATAAGCAGAAAACTTCATTTGTAATCTAAGACCAATTTTACAATGATAATTAATGTATATTAACTCATAACCATAATAAATAGACAATAAATATAATTTTATTTAAAAGAACCTCTTTCCTGAACTGTCTTTTTTTCCTTTTAAGCAAAATGTAACACTAGAAGCTATATTGCAGGTATGTTATTAATTTAAATATAATTCTCACTTTGAAGTATTATAAAATTGATATTTTTAAAATTTCTTAAATTTACATTTGCTGTTACAGAATGCCACAAGTGATAACCCAGTGGTCCAGTTAAGTGCTGTTCAGGCTGCAAGGTAAATACTAATTTGTCCGGGAGTTATTGTAGGTGTCTTAGCTGGTAGTCTAGAAGTAATATGTTGTTTTTTCTGTTCATAGTTTGAAAATTATAGCAGTTAATTTCTTATATTTCTTTTTCTAGAAAGCTATTATCCAGTGACAGAAACCCACCAATTGATGACCTAATAAAATCTGGGATTTTACCAATTCTAGTCAAATGTCTAGAAAGGGATGATAAGTAAGTATGGATTTGAGTCTCTGTTTACTTGTTTTTAGTTAACTGAAAATTTAGGATTATAATTTAATGGGTTCAGTTAGGTTTTGCATTCCTTATGTTTTTTATTTGTCATATATTTTTATGTAACTTTCTAATTGTATGATCATATTCAGAAGACCTGAAGTTTTTTTTGTTTTGTTTTGTTTTTAGTTTTTGAAGTATATGTGTATTTTCTAGGAAAATTTTAGCTTAATGTTTATTGCCTATTCTAACTTACTTCAAATATTTATAGTCTTTATTTATTTTGTTTTTGTTTTGAATAATATTTTAAAACAACCCAAATAGTGTTTGAGTCACTCTTTGCTTATGAGTCTATATATAGATTAACCTCATGACTGAGTCAACATGAATGGTTTCCAGAACTGAGTGGCTCTTACCCTGGGAATATTCCAGCTGATCCACTGATCTTCTGCGAAGTCTTTAATAGAACTCCAACCATGATTATTTGTCTAAATAATATGCTTTTTATTTGTGGTAAATTAAAAATCAAGTTATACTTTTCCAGAATAGAAAGGGAAAAACACTACTTTGTATCTTTTGAGGTGTGGCCCCATTTCTGTTAATGTTTAAGAGATATGGGGCGCCTGGGTGGCTCAGTGGGTTAAAGCCTCTGCCTTTGGCTCAGGTCATGTTCCCAGGATCCTGGGATCGAGCCCCACATCGGACTTCCTGCTCATCGGGGAGCCTGCTTCCTCCTCTCTCTCTCTCTCTGCCTGCCTCTCTGTCTACTTGTGATTTCTATCTGTCAAATGAATAAATAAAATCTTAAAAAAAAAAAAAAGATATCCCAGTGTTCTGTATCTTAAAACTCATCAATTTGAATTAACGGAGAAGAACCTAAGTTTTAACTTCAAAGTATTTAATTTTTTTAAAAAAGATGTCATGTATTTATTTGACATCGAGAAAGAGTAAACAAGGGGAGTGGCAGGTAGAGGGAGAGGTTGGGGGGATGGGATGCAGACTCCCTGCTGAGCAGGGAGCCCAACACAGGACCCTGGGATCATGACCTAGGCCAAAGGCAGAGGCTTAACTGACTGAGCCACCCAGGAGCCCCATGAACCCCAAAATATTTTAAAACAAATGCTGATTTTTGCTTTTTGAGATCATTTAGACTAAAATTTGCTGTATTTTGCTAAATGTTGTGGAAAGAGTTTTCAGTTGGCTAGATAAAACAGTGAAATATAAATGTTGCCACAAAGGATTTTTATTATTTAAAAATATTTCCTTCTGTTTCATTATGTGCTAAGCCATCCCTCCAAAAATGCTTAACACTTATTTTATGCAATCATGTATATTTTCTGTAATGAGTATTTAAGTAAAAATACGTTTTATTTCAGCTGTTTAAAAAACAGTCTGTGGGGCGCCTGGGTGGCTCAGTGGGTTAAGCCTCTGCCTTTGTTTGGCTCAGGTCATGATTTCAGGGTCCTGGGATCGAGCCCCGCATCGGGCTCTCTGCTCTGCAGGCAGCCTGCTTCCTCCTCTCTCTGCCTGCCTCTCTGCCTACTTGTGATCTCTGTCAAATAAATAAATAAAACCTTTTTAAAAAAAAAAATAGGGGCGCCTGGGTGGCTCAATGGGTTAAAGCCTCTGCCTTCGGCTCGGGTCATGATTCCAGTATCCTGGGATCGAGCCCTGCATCGGGCTCTCTGCTCGGCAGGGAGCCTGCTTCCCCCTCTCTTCCCGCTCTCTCCCTGTCTTTTTGCATACTTGTGATCTCTGTCTGTCAGATAAATAAATAAATAAATAATCTTTTAAAAAAATAAATTAAAAAAAAATAAAAAAAACAGTCTATTCTACCTCTACTTTTAGGTACTCCCTTTTCCCTTGATCTCCTTATCTTTTTTTTACTTTACATTCCAGCCTTTGGCATAGGCTCATATTTTGTTTGTGTGTCTGTGTGTCTGTGTGTCTTTGAAATATAGCATATATATAAAAATTACGATTAAATATGTACAGGCCTGTACAACTACCACCCAAAGCAAAAACAAAACTGTCGGTTGTTTGGATTTGACTTTATGGAATTGTCATGGGAAATTGTGCCCATACACTTTGGAGCCAAATAGATGTTGGTTTAAATGGAGAGTTTGCTATGACCAAAACCCAAGTGACTTTTGAGCCTCAGATACCTCATCAGTAAAAATTAGTTAGTTGTAAGGAATGGAAATAATATACACAAAACACTACAGTATCAGACTTACAGTAAATGCTCATTTATTGTTTACTTACTACACATTATTTTTCTATATCTTCTTTTTTCTTTTTTTTTTTTTGAATGTGATCTTAGAATACTCCCTGCTTTATAATTTTATTTTTTATATCTCACTGTTTTCTCACTTAAGGGCCTAATTTCCAGTATTTTGCCAAGCTACCTGGACTAGCTTAATAGATTAACCCAAAAACACTTTCTTCTTCCAGCCAAGAACAACATAAACTCATCATCTTTGATCTTATTGTCTTTTTGCTTCTTCTCTGCCTCTGATTCCCTGACTTCACCAAAATTCATCATGTAGTTCTTATCTGCTACTCCATTTTCTTACTGCCCCCCCCCCTTTTTTTTAACCTCACTGCTTGTTCTGTCTGTGACATTTATTCTCTTTAAAATCTTTTTCCTTCTTGGATTTCTCTAACCTTATTACTAACAACCTTACTTTCTTTGATATTTATAGAGCTTTCTTCTAAGTCCCTAACCTTCGGCTTTCAGTTTTTCCCCACTACCACCCCCTCCCACCTTGGTATTCTGTTTAAAGGAACTTATATTCTTTCAGCCATCTATCCTAACTTGATGTATATAATTTACTTTCCATCAGCCTTTAACCTTTTTTATCCATTCTACATACCATGGACTCCAACATTATTTTCTTTACTCTCCTTTTCAGTAGCCCTCTATATTAGTATGTCTATAGAATAATTTCAAGTTTTGAAGCTTGGGATTTGAGTTCTACTCCCCTTCACCACCCCAGCACCCTGACCATACACACATACTTGATAACCTACCCTTTCCAGTTTCATCCCTTGTTAAATTTCTGCATGCTTTCTTAGCTTCCACTCTCTTGATCTATTCCTTGTCACCTGTACAAATCATGGTCATCCCACCCATGATACTTTTATTTGTATTTCCAGCTGTTAGTGCCTTTCTTTCATTATCTGCCTGAAAATCTAGTTCAGTTTTCACTTTCTGTGTGAGGTCTTTGATCATAATGCTAAACTGTAAAAATCTCATCTTTTCAGTAAAATTATGCAACCTTGTAATTCTCCAGAATGTAAAGCATATGATGTAGTGGATCAGATGGGGTCTCAGCTTTAAGACCAGTCTAGAGACTATAACAGTATTCAATTGAAATGGCGAGGGCCTCAACTAGTACAGTGATTTTAAGAGTGATGCTATAAATATAAGAAATATTTAGGGTGTAAAATCAACATGACTTTTTGATTAGATGTTTACGGGAAAGGAAGGAGTCAAAGAAAATAAGGACTGGCTAAATGTTGTGACTACCAGTGGGGATAAACAAGTAGGTTTATATTGTCTGACTTTGGAAGCCAGTGAGACAGTAGCCGATTGGATATAACAAGGTGAAATTCAAGGACAGGGTAAAGAATAACTGTATAGGTCTGTGGGTCCTAAATTTAACTGGTAGTTACTGTGTCTCAAGATTTTTTATTGTGTTTTACAGTCCTTCATTACAGTTTGAAGCTGCTTGGGCGTTAACTAATATAGCATCAGGAACTTCTGCACAGACTCAGGCTGTTGTACAGTCTAGTAAGTAAATTAACATCCTTACTTGCTGGGAGTTTTTAAAAAATAAAGGCAAGGAAGTGGAGTTTTATTGTAAAGACTGAATTTTTTACAACATTTTAAACTAGTGAATTTTATGAGTTTCTTTTGATGGTTGCTATCTTTCCCATAGCTATCATTAATCTATCACTAAATAATTTTAATTGTGGCTACTAAAAAGTGAACTTAGTTTTATCTTTTTGGGTAGAGACCATCTCTTAACAACAGGTTTTATATTTTCCGTTTCTAGTAGCTCCAATGTGCTGAGTAGCTTACGCCTTTTAACTTGTAACATACAGTTTTAAAATTTTGCCCACCTCAGGATGGGCTAACTATGATTTGTGTGTTGATCCAAACTGACAAAAAAAAAAACTTTGAAAAAATTAGATGTCACCAAGTACTCTTAATGTGTAGGTTAAGAAAACTGGCTTTAGGTGTCCCTGGAGATGATTTTAATGATAAGTAGTATATGATACAGCAATAAATTACATTGAATCTGTTAGTGAAAATACCAGTCTCTTTCAGATATTTCAAAGGAGAACATTCCCAGTTAGGTATTAGTTGTACCAGAAAGGTAGCAGGTTTTAGACAAGAACCTTTAATAGAGACTAGGAGGTATAATTTAATAACAATGTTTTATTTGCATGTTTAATTTTTTGGTTACTTTCTGTTTGTGATACTGGTAAATGATACTGGTCTTCTATTTATAGAGGTGATAAAATTAGTTAAATTACTAATGTGAAGTCAGTTGAAATTCATACATTGCTGGTAGCAATGGTGTGGCTTCTCTGGAGAAACAGTTTATCAAAAGACTAATCATAGAGTTACCATATGGCCACTGTTGGGGCCACTACTAGGTGGACCCAACAGATATGAAAATGTGTCCACACAAAGACTTGTATAATATCGCAAACATGGAAGTAATCCCAGTATCCATTAACTGATATAAGTAGATGAACAGAATGTGTTCTATAATGGAATACTATTAGGCAAGAAAAAAGAATGAAACATTGATATGTGCTATATACAGATGAACCTCAAAAACACTATGCTAATTAAAGAAGCCAAACCAGAAAAAAACCCCACATATTAATACAATTTCATCTGTATAAAATGTCCAAACTCTGAAAATCTGTAGAGACAGAAAGCAAATTAAATGGCTGCCTAAACCTGGAGGAGTGGGCAGTAGGACTGCTGTGGATATATGGCATTCTTTTGGGGTTGAAGGACATGTAAAATTAAATTGTAGCTATAACTGTACAACTCTGTATAAATACTAAAAACCACTGAATTGTGCACTTAAACAGATATATGTATATAAATTATATCTCAATAAAGCTGTTAAAAGTTGATTTTAGTATAACTGTTAAGTAAGTAATACAGGTAGTGCAGAGATACAACAAAAAATCCTGGAAGTAGTACACAGTTGACTGAAATTTAAGAAAAAGTGATCTGGCTTATATTTAGTTTCCTACGTGGAGTGAGTATGATACCAGTGTTTTACATTACACTTATATTAACGTGTAAATTATGTAAGAGTAAAGATTATAATGATAAATTATTTTAATTTATAAGATAAGCCAGATAGGGGAATGATCAGTTCTTTAGATAAACTCCCATATCAGCAATTGGGATCTATTGACTGAAGTATTATATTCTAAGTTTATGTGTTTGGGGGGAATCTTTTTTTTTTTTAATGCCTTAAAGGAAAAATTTCATGTTGCTGTTTTCTTTTAGTTAATGATATATAATAGCAACTTGTAAATCTTGTCAATAAGTGTGTTACTTGAATATTACTAGGGGAAAATACTAAAATGAACGTTTTTTATGGTAATGTTATTTGCCACATTTATTCATTCAATGAACTGTAATTGGGTAACCATAGTATGCCGGGCTCTGTATATTTTATCGACTTATTTAGTCTGAAATCTATAAACTCTTAAACATTTTGCAGTATCAATATTTGTTTTTATTATAGATGCCGTACCTCTTTTTTTGAGACTTCTCCATTCACCACATCAAAATGTTTGTGAACAAGCGGTATGGGCTTTGGGAAACATAATAGGTAAGTTGGATTTAGGTTTAAAAAGACTCTAATTAAGAATCTTAATTAACTTTTTTCCTACATTGGCATAGCCATTACATCCTATGTTTCCTCTAATTTTAATGTGGGTTGACTATCTTCTTGCCTCATAAATACTAACTTAAGGTGATAATGCAATTTGCTATCAGGATCTGTAGGTTAAATTTGTGTTCTCCAAATCAAAATCTAGAGAAAGAGCAAAACTTGATGCCCTTGACTAATGGTGAGGAAACATAGAACATCAGTGTCCCAACATGAGCCATTGCATACATTTCAGACTTTCTCATCCTGAATGTAATTTTTTTTTTAAATACAATTTTCATTTCTGTAGGTGATGGTCCTCAATGTAGAGATTATGTCATATCACTGGGAGTTGTCAAACCTCTTCTGTCCTTCATCAATCCCTCCATTCCCATCACCTTCCTTCGGAACGTCACATGGGTCATTGTCAATCTCTGCAGGAATAAGGACCCCCCACCGCCTATGGAGACAGTTCAGGAGGTAAATGAAGAATTGCAAAGCCCAGATGGTATATTTTCCCTATGTTTATGCTTTAGATTTTCATTCAGGGAATGAAATAATGCATATACTTCATTGCAAGTATGAGATCTTTGAAGTAACATATCGTATTTAATTTTTGACTCCTGTGAAATGAAAGTTGAGTATCTTATGGCATCTCACAAAATGTTCATCCACCCTAATTCTTATTTTTTATTGACTATTTTCATGAAAAAACAACTTTCAAAAAGAAAAATACAAAAGGAGAAAACCAAATCTCAGCAGTTTTTTTACTACATTGCATTGTTGGTTTATTACTAAAAAAAAAAAGGGATTGCTACAAATAAAACTGGTGTACTTACATGTAAATGTTCTCGAATGAATTTACATTAAGTCCAATTGAAATTTCTCTAGATTTCTGACAAAATCAGTGTTCTTAAGTGTGTGACATATTTTGTGTTAAATCTACAATTAAAGTAAAAACTTTTCTATCTACATTTAAGTTGTAAATGGATCTGAGTATTTTAAGTTTTTGAAAAATCCTATGCAACCTTTAATCACTTGACTGTCAAAAAATGTTAACTGTGAACCTTTGTAATAGACATCTTCACCAGTTTCTTTGTTTTGCTGTTAGAGAAAGGGTACTTAGTGTGATTCCCTCACACCCCCACTTCTTCCCTCCCAGATTAAAAGGAAAAAAAAAAAAGATATGTAAGGCCTGAATTCAGCAAACTATATACTTTGTACTGGTTATAATTTTCTTGACTAAATCTGAAATCAGAAACTTTAATTTGACTGAAGTAGCTAATTAAATAAAATCTTACCTTATTCTTTAAGCAGGTAAGTGAGATGACATTTTTAAGAATAGCTTTTTTCTTAGGGGCACCTGACTGTCTCAGTCGATAAAGCATGTGACTCTTGATCTTGGGGTTGTAAGTTTGAGCCCCACGTTGAGTACAGAGGTTACTTAAAAATAAAATCTTTACCAAAAAAAACACCTTTTTTTTTTTTTTAAAGATTTTATTTATTTGACAGATAGAGATCACAAGTAGGCAGAGAGGCAGGCAAAGAGAGATGGAGAAGCAGGCTCCCTGCTGAGCAGAGACTCCGATGCAGACTCCATCCTAGGACCCTGGGATCATGACCTGAGCCGAAGGCAGAGGCTTTAACCCACTGAGCCACCCAGGTGCCCCAGCTTTTTTTTTTTTAGCTAGCTGTATTGTATAATTGCATCTTCATTCTTTCCACTTGACATTATATGTTAGAAAGAAGGTTACAGAAAACAACTGTTTTTCCTTTAAGGTGCATTAATCTCTGCCAGACTTATTTGGATATTTTAATTGAATATCTGAACTATGTTCTTGGTTTTTTCAGATTGAACTGAAATCAGATTTTCACTTTCCTAATAGAGATTTAAACAAATTTACTGTTGTCTTTTCTTGCTTTGCAAGTAATATTTACTGCTTTTTGTATCAGTTTTTCATTTTTTACAAAGACGTATTCATCAACTCTAGTGTTATTTATTGTTTATCTTCTTTCCTCAGATTTTGCCAGCATTATGTGTCCTCATATATCATACAGACATAAACGTAAGTAAAGTAGAATCTTAGATTTGGGATTTTGCTCTTGATGGGACTGGAAGGGTTATTTATTTTTTAGACTTTTGTAAGTGTCAGCATGTGTTTTATTAACTTGTGAAGCTTCCACAATGTTAACCTTTTTCAGAAATAGAATTAAGATTATATTAACTGTATATCTTAAATCATCCAGATAGCAAAAATGCGAACTTCAGGGGCGCCTGGGTGGCTCAGTGGGTTAAGCCGCTGCCTTCGGCTCAGGTCATGATCTCAGGGTCCTGGGATCGAGCCCCACATCAGGCTCTCTGCTCAGCGGAGAGCCTGCTACCTCCTTCTCTTTCTTCCTGCCTCTCTGCCTACTTGTGATCTCTGTCTGTCAAAAAAATAAAAAATCTTTTTAAAAAAAAAATGCGAACTTCAGAGAAATCTCACATATGTAATTATTTATCTGTGTCATTCATATTATTTTAAGTATCAATATTTATAAAGTGGTAAAAACTTTATAAAGCACCTTCATATTTCTTTAAACCTCATTAGTTGGTTAAGAGTCTGCTTGTCCCTTTCCATCCCCCCTCTTGCTCTGTCTCTCTCTTTGTCTCTAAGTAAATAAATCTTTTAAAAAAATAAATCTCTTTTGATACTTTTAATAGGATTGATTTTATGCCATCATTCTATAGAATAAGAAACTGGGCCTCAGGGAAAGATTAAATGATTCATCCAAGGTTGAAGAGCTTATAAGAATTAAAGTTGATGTTCAAAACAGAGATCTTCTTAAAAATCAAAAACAAAAAAAAACTGAGATCTTCCAATGGCAGATTTTGTGTGCTTTGTGTGAAACCACACTGCCTCCCAGGACAACCTTTGGAGGTATATAGTATTGAAGAATATCAAGTATTCTTTTTAAGTTTAAGTATTCTTTTAAAGTTCAAATGGAAAGGCATTTTCAGGTGATTTGGTCATTACGTGAGATTTAGTTAAGAATTTACTATATGTATTCTAGCAGATTTTTTTTTTTATTAAATAATCTGAAAACTCCCCTTAATGGAGCAAAGCAAAATGTTATTTTTCCATGGAGTAAAATAATGAATAAATTTCAGTGAATCTAGAATTGATTCTAGTGTTCATCTAACATTGATTTGGCTTCTCTTATTCCGGCTAAGCTCTCTTTCTGATTTGCTATTTGTTTCTGTTTTTATAATGCTGTCTTTGTTTACATACATATATAATAAAAATGTATGTATTTGCCAGAGCTATGTGTGTGATTTATCACTGGCATGAAGAAAATGCATTTGCTAACATTGCTAACATTGATCCACTTTTCTCTTACTCATTTTAGAACTTTAAAGCTCTTAGGAAGGAATGTTTTTGCAACTAAATAACTTGTCATCTGTGCCGTATTACCTGAAATGTCATAAAAATTAAGTGAAACCTGTTTAGTCATATACTGTCCTATTTTTAAAATGAATATAAACGTGACTTAGTAAAAGTGAAAAAAGTAAAACTATCTTAGCAACAAGAAGGAGTAAAATTATATCACAAAATGTATTTGTTGCTAAATTTATTTCTAAGCATTCCAACCGCAAGATTAGAGGTAAAATAAACAAAATATCCGATATTGGCACCAAGACTTTTGCCCAGGACATTATGGAATTGATTACAGCCAGATGAAATATTCTACCATCTATCGATGATCTTTACTTGAAAGCCAGGGGTATTGAGTTACAGGTATATTTGTCGAGTTGAACAAATACTCATGGATTAACTACTTAAGCTAAAATTGTGCTTTGAATTGTAGGCTCAAAGATAAAAAAGACATAGAGACCCTGCCTTCTAAGACCTTTACATTAGTAGCAGGTAAAAAGAGTTGGAAGGAATGAACTTTTGTTGACAAATTGCTATGCTGAATCTGTTACTGTAATTTCCTTCTACCTTACTGTGTCCTTATGTGATAAGTTTTAGTCTCCTATGTTATTGATAAAGAGTTTAAAATTCAGTAAAGTAAAATAACCTAAGGGCCTATATGATAAATAAGAGCCATAGCTGAGACTTGAAGCTACGTCCAGGCCCTGTGCGTTTTTTATAACATGATCCCATAAATACAGAATATGGTGTGAAAACAGAGCAAAAAAATAGAGGAATGACCAAAATGCTAATTATGAGAGTGCATGTTCTCTCTGGCAACCAGAAAGCTTCACTGAGAAAGTAACATTTGAAACTAGTATCATGTGGAGAAGGATGGTGGTAGAAGTGGCAACAGGGGTAACAAAGATGGATTATTTTAATAGCTAACATTAAGAGTCGAAAATGTGCGGGGCATTACTTTAAGCACTTTTCATATGTTAACTCATTTATTCTTTATTAAAATGAGATTGGTACCATCATTATCTCCCTCTTACAAATTTGGTAAAAGAGGCAGATAGTTAAATTATCTAATGTCATACAGCTGGGACAAGTAGTACTTTGTCAAGTTGAAAAGTCATTTCAGGCATATGAGGAAAGATAAGAAAGACTCAGGAACATACTTGGAGGGTTTGGAGAATACAGGTAGTCAGTAACCCAGCACATTTGTTCGGGAGTTAAGTTGCAGGGTTTTCAATCCTGTGTTGAACAGTTTTGGCTTTATCTTGTGATCAGTGGAGAGTCATTGAAGATTTTTAAATAGAGGAGTGATGTGCTTGTATCTGTTATGGTCAGATAACTGAGAAGTATGCAGGGTTTGGAATGGGGAAGGTATGAATGTAAATAGGCTTTTTTACCATCCTAATTGGTTTAAAGAAGTTGATGAAGGTCAAAGTTAGAAACAGTAATGATTAAGAGAGGAAAAGCTTGGGTGTTAAGATAAAATAAGTAGAACTTTGAGAGGAAAGGATCGAATTGAAGGAAAAGTAAAAATTACTTTGGTTTCTAATTTAGCAGTCCACATGGATAATAATGCCATAACCATAGAAGGAGTAAAGCAAAAGGATGAGACTGGTAGAGAAGGTTGATGAGTCGATTGTAGGGCAGACACATTGATTCTGATTTACTTGCAGTTCCTCCATAGCAGTTTTCCTCCTTATTCTAAGAAGGAAACTCAATATAGACTTGAGATTTAATCAGTATTTAAGGGATTTATGAAAATATGGAAAAAGGGCTAAAAGTTGAATTCTAAGAAATGCTCTGCATTTGAGTAGTGGCATCAAGGGAGCCAGCAAAGCAGTTGTTAAAACTAGAGAGATGAAAGAATAAATTATAAAAACAAAGAATAGGGGAAAATACTGCAGAAATTTAGCAGTTTCTGAATCACACATCATCTTATATACTACCTTAAGGGCCATATGTCCTTTTTATGTAGCTGATCACAAACCAAAGAATAATGGTCTAATTTGTATCCTGGTTTAATGATTCATATCATTAAGTGGAATGTAGATTTTAGGGGGAAGGTGGAGTTGGGAAGACAAATTGGTGGTGATTTTCTGGTGTGGATGAGAAAAAATTAGTACCAGTACTAGAGCTTAGATATCAGGAAGATAAGCGAAGACTCTAGAAATGTTTCAGTGATAAATTTGCTGGGGTTTGATATGGGTGGTAGGAAAAGAGGAAGTCATACCCATCTTTCTAATTTGAGTTTTAAGGTGTAGGACACAACAGAAATCAAGAATAGCAGGCAGAGGAATGAAACAGTAGGAGTGACTTGATTTATGAGACAATGACCAGTGAGAATGCTGAGGAATCTGGGTTGGGGTGTGGAGATAATTAGTTGGTTTATGGATTGCAATATGCCTATGTGATATTAGAAGAAAAACTAAATATTGACAGGACTAGAGACAAAATCTGGACTGATTCAGGTTAGTCTCTGTTTATTGTTCTTTAGTTAGTGTACTTCTTTTTATTTTATTATTGTGTTATGTTAGTCACCATAAAATACTCATTAGTTTTTGATGCAGTGTTCCAAGATTCATTGTTTATGTACAACACCCGGTGCCCTATGACCTGGCAATTGCACTACTAGGTATTTACCCTGAAGATACAGATGTAGTAAAAAGAAGGGCCATATGTACCCCAGTGTTCATAGCAGCAATGTCCACAATAGCCAAAGTGGAAAGGGCTGAGATGCCCTTCAACAGATGAATGGATAAAGAAGATGTGGTCCATATATACAATGGAATATTATGCCTCTTTCAGAAAGGATGAATACCCAACTTTTGCATCAACATGGACAGGACTGGAGGAGATTACGCTGAGTGAAATAAGTCAAGCAGAGAAATTCAATTATCATACGGTTTCATTTACTTGTGGACATAAGGAATAACATGGAGGACATTAGGAGAAGGAAAGGAAAAGTGAATTGGGAGAAATCCAAAGGGAGACGAAGCATCAGAGACTGTGGTCTCTGAGAAGCAAACTGAGGGTTTTAGAGGAAAAGGGAGTAGGGGGGTGGGTGAGCCTGGCAGTGGGTATTAAGGAGGGCACGGATTGCAGTTAGTGTGCTTCTTAAAGTTAATTTGCAGTTGCAGTGACTCTGTAGCATTTGGTTTTCCTACCCTTTTCAAAGTTGTTCATCCATGGCTTAACATGCCTAAACTATTTTGAGTGTTACCTAACTTTTGGTACAAATCTAGCTTATTGTATTGCTGATGCACATGAAATTAATCAGTTGTAGCAGATTGGTTATTGTAGAGACTTGATTGTTAGTGACACTTGATGATAAGCGTGTCAGGGATCCCTGAGACCACCCTCAGGTTCAATGAACTGCTAGAGTGAGTCACAGAAAACTGTTACACTCATGCGTGTAGTTTATTACAGCAAAAGGATACAGATTCATTTAGGGAAAAACTTAAGTTTTTTTCCTTTCTATATAGGGAAAATCCCAGCCCTTCCCATCTGTGTGTTCATCCTCTGTATGTTCTCCTTTACTACTCACATGGACTGCTTCACTTCCGACAAGTCTGGTTGCCAGATGTATAGGGGTTTTCCCCACAACAAAAGGCAAATCTCAGTGATACCATCTGGGTATCCTATAATTTAATTTGATTGTGACACGGTCTACCTAGAAAGAGTATCCGATCCCACGGGTTAAGCATTCATTTCTCTCAGGTCCCCCACCCCCACCCCAGCACTCACACTTCAGATGCCAGTTGCAAGCCCAGATTGTCACCTGTGCTTCTGACTAACTGGCTATAGATAGGAAGTTCCAGCAACCCTGTCCTTGAGTTCAGCTGGGTTAATTTGTTAAAGTGGCTCACAGAACTCAGGGTAACACATTCGCTGGTTTATTAAAGGAGATGATAAAGGATACAGGTGAAGAGATACAAAGAGCAAGATCTAGGAGGGCCCTAAGAGCAGGAGCTCTTTCCAGGAAGCTCACTGAATTTTGTACTATTGGGATTTTTATGCAGATTTCTTCATTAGGCATGATCCATTATTAACTCAATTTCCAGCCCTTCTCCCCTCTCTGGATAGGGCTGAAAACTCCAAATTTCTAATCAGGGCTTGGTCTTTCTGGCAACCAGCATCCATCCAAGAGCCTACCCAGAGTCATCTAAATAGAACAAAAGATGCTCCTAGTTCCCTTATTACTTAGGAGTTTATAAGAGTTTAGGAGTCCTGTGTCAGGGACAGGGTCAAAGGCAGATACTAGAACAAGAGGTGTTCCTAGTGCTCTTACTTCATAGGAAATTAGTTTTAGGAGCTCTGTGCCAGGACACAGTGCCAGGGGCAGTCACTTATATATGTAAATATTTATACTGTTTACGTGTGTGTATATATATATATATATATATATATATATATATATATATATGACAGTGCTTTATTTTCCCAGCAGCCATGAGTGACGCATATGAATACAGGAAATATTGCTAACCAAGAATCTCCTGAACTACAGTGTGCAGGGTATTTATGGGGAGTCAGTCATATAGGCATCAATAGCCTGCATGACTGTCCTTATCTACTCAGTCTCCATCCCCTCTGGAGGACAAACTGATACAGTGTCGCCCGCAACTTCAAACTAAAAGAGATATTCAACATAAAATCACATTGTTACATAAGCTATTTGCCCAAGATCTCAGGTATACAGTGTAATCAGACAGGATAATCCAAGAGCGCAGAGGTTATCTCAAAGGAGCTAATCAAGGGGAGGTCCTTCTTTGGAATGTGTAGGATGTGAGTACCCCTAGTCTTCTAAGTTACCCATTGCTGCATATAAGGATAAAGTATAAGTACACACTTGTAACCCAAGTTGGCTCTAGTTGGCTCTGAAGCATGTGTGAATTTGACATTCTGTAGACATTCCACAGATACCTAATCTTCTAGGAAATGCTATACATGTTAATAGCAGTCTTCTGTAACAGTGCCTAACAGGACATTATTTGTTAGCACATTTATTGGAGGTGACTTAGACCAATGAAGGTCTTTGAGCCGAGCTTACTCTTATTGGAAGACTTCGAGTTGCTGGAGATTTTCGTTTGGTTCATATGCCAGTTTTCAAGTTTATTATCTCGGAACTTAACCATGTAGAGTTGTTAGTCTTTTGCGTGTGTGCATATATGCCCTCTATTGTGTGTCTAGACATCAGCTTTCTAGCAGTCTTCAAGTATCTGATATACTAGCTGAAGTAAAAACTTTTAAAGCTTTCTAGCAGAGAAAAAAACAGGCATGCATAGTGAAAAATAATTAAAGTAGCCCAGGATTACTGAAGACTTTGTTGGCACATCATTAATCAAATGATTATTAGCTGGAAGAAGAGTATACTCATTGACTATTAGTCGCTGTAAAACCCAGATAGTTTAGCATTGAAATCAAGAAAAAGGGAAAACAGAGAAAAAAGAATAGTAGGGGGGAAGGTATAAATTAACAGAAGCAGCTTACAGGGAAAAGGCAACAAAAAGTAAAATTACAAGCATCAGAGACATAGAGCACTCGCCGTTAGGCTGATAATGGAGATGAAAAATACTGTTGTGGAGATCCCACTGAAAATTATTAATTGACCTCAGCTTAGAAGCCTTAAATATTTCATTTTTCTAGGTATCTGAATATTAGGAAAAAGTGGTCTTCTGCCAGTAGTATGTGCCACATGATGGAAAAAAAGGTTGCATTTTATTTAACAGCCTCCTAAAATACAGGCCAAGGCAACCAGTTTTGTGAACATGATTTAGTCAAACATACCATTATGGATAGGTATTCAGACTATATCCTGAATTTTGCAAATATAAATAATATAGCATTAAATAATCCTTGTGTATTTTCATATTATTGGAGATACTCTTGAGGATAAATCCCTAGAAACACGATTGCTAGGTGAATGCATTATAATTTTGTTATATACTGCCCAAATTCCTAGTCTTAGAGGCTGTGCTGTTTTGTATTATCCAACAGCATCATACAAAAGTGACTTTCTCCATAGCCTTGCAAATAGAATGTGATGTCACATTTTTTAATTTTTGCCAGTCTGATAGGTAAAAAACTGTGTATCAGTTTTGATTTGCATTTTTTAAAATAAGTGAAGTTGGACATGACTTCATATATTTAAGGGCCATTTTTACATCTTTACAAATAGCCTGTTTTCATTTATTGCCTGTTTTTCTATCAGATTTTTGTTCTTTTTCCTTAGCTTTCAAGAGTTCTTTATATATTAAGGATATTAGCTCTTTATTTTATTTTATTTATTCAGATAGCTTCCTAATTTGTCTTTTGCCTTAGCTTTTAAGAGTTCTTTATATATTAAGGGTATTAGCTCTTTATTTTATTTTATTTTATTTATTCAGATATCTTCCTAATTTGTCTTTTGTCATTGATACATTTTGCTATGCAGACTTTTTGCTCTTTATATAAATAAATTTATCAATCTCTTCTTTTGTTGAATCTAAATTCGTTTCCTAAGTTAATAGATTTTTTTATTATGTTAAGTGAATATCCATAAAATCCTATTTTGAGTGTTGACATCAAGAATGGGTATTGAGGGGCGCCTGGGTGGCTCAGTGGGTTAAGCCTCTGCCTTCGGCTCAGGTTATGATCTCAGGGTCCTGGGATCAAGCCCCACATCGGGTTCTCTGCTCAGCAGGGGGCCTGCTTCCCTTCCTCTCTCTCTGCTTGCCTCTCTGCCTGCTTGTGATTTCTCTCTGTCAAATAAATAAATAAAATCTTTAAAAAAAAAAAAAAAAAAAGAATGGGTATTGAGGGGGCACCTGGGTGGCTCAGTGAGTAAAAGCCTCTGCCTTCAGCTCAGGTCATGGACCCAGGGTCCTGGGATCAAGCCCCACATCGGGCTCTCTGCTCAGCAGGGAGCCTGCTTCCCCTCCTCTCTCTCTGCCTGCCTCTCTGCCTACTTGTGATCTCTGTCTGTCAAATAAATAAATAAAATCTTTAAAAAAAAAAAAAAAAGAATGGGTATTGAGGGGCACCTGGGTGGCTCAGTGGGTTAGAGCCTCTGCCTTCAGCTCAGGTCATGATCCCAGAGTCCCAGGGGCACCTGGATGGCTCAGTCAGTTAAGTTTCCAACTCTTGATTTCTACTCTAGTCATGATCTCAGGGTTTTGAGATTGAGGTCTGTGTCAGACTCCCCACTGGGTATGGAGCCTGCCTAAGTTTCTCTCTTTCCTTCTCCCCCTCACGTCCCCTTAAAAGAAGGAATGGGTGTTGAATTTTTCAGTGTCTGTGGAGATAACCAGGGTTTTTCTCCTTAAATTGGTTAATGTGACATATTGATGATATTTCTAAAATTGAACCATCTTTGCATTTCTTTTTTTTAAAATATTGATTGATTTTAAGCGGCTGGGAGAACATAGTGGGGGAGGGACAGAGAGAGAGAGAGAAAATCCCAAGTGGACTCCCCGCGGAACATGGAGTGCCATGCAGGGCTTGATCTCATGACTGCAAGATCATGACCTGAGCTGAAACCAAGAGTCAGATGTTCAACCAACTGAGCCACCCAGGAGACCCTCTTCTTTGCATTTCTTAAATAATTCCACCTGATCATCATACATTGCTTTCTTAGTGTGGTTTGGGATCCTGTTTGCTAATGTTTTATTTAGAATTTTTGTACCAGTATTCACGTAAGTGATACCAGTCTGCAGTTTTACTTTTATGCTATATTTATGAGGCATTAATATCATGTGGGTTTTTTTTTTTTTTTTTGCTTTTTAATTGAAGTTTAGGTATTAACATTATTGTTCTTTTTTTTTATGCTCTCAAACAATTTATATAACATTGGGTCTGTCTGATCTTTGAAGAATGGTAGTGTTGCCCTTGAAACTTTTGGGTCTTAGTACTTTGTGGGGTTAATTCCTTGATGATTTTCTTTATCTTTGCTATGGAAATTATCTTGCTTAAACTGTCTATCTTTTCTGAGGTCAATTTTTTATAAACTATTATCCTAGGAAATTAATTCATTTCATCTAGATTTTTAACTTTACTTCCATGCACTATTTACTGTTCTTTTATTTTTAGCCTTTTGAATTACTTAATTTTAGATGTGTGTCTTATACACAGCATAGAACTGGATTCTGTTTGGGGAGCCAATTTAAGAATCTTTTTACTGTTTTTTTTTTTTTTTTTAAGATTTTATTTATTTATTTGACAGAGAGAGAGATCACAAGTAGGCAGAGAGGCAGGTAGAGAGACAGGAGGAAGCAGGCTCCCCACCGAGCAGAGAGCCCCATGCGGGGCTCGATCCCAGGACCCTGAGATCATGACCTGAGCTGAAGGCAGAGGCTTAACCCACTGAGCCACCCAGGCGCCCCTGATTTGACAGTTTTAAATAGTATTTTTTGACTCCTGTCTAATAGCTATACAATAATTGAAGAGCTTATTCTGCTTTCTTTTCTCTTGCCTCATCCTCCCCTTTTTGAATCTGCTTATCTTTTGTCAAATTTAGGAAATTTTATGCCATTATTTCTTTAAATATTTTTTAGCTCCACTTCTCTTGGGACTCCTTTTTTTTTTTTTTAAAGATACATTTATTCAGCATCATGATCAGACTATTACATTTAGCAATCAGCAACATGGGTGCAAAAAAAAAAAAAAATCTACATTAAAACCCTCTGTTGGAATGCTTTACAATTTCCACAGAACAGAAACTACAATAACCTGTTATACAATTAGTCACAAATACAGTCCTCGAGTTTTTTGCCCTTGCACCTGAGTATTGTCTAAAACATGTCTTCTTTGTAGCAGCTAGGCCCTGCCACCACTGTGCTTGAGTGACTTCACAAATCTGTTGTAAGCTGCTTCCCTGTCACTTCTCTGGCTCTCCTCTCCTGCTAAGCTTTGTTTCCTGGCAGTAATTAAAACCTTCTGCCACTGCCATAGCTACTGCTACTACTGGAACCACCATAGCCAGCTTGGTTTCGTGGTTTGGCAGAGTATTGGCCTCCACCAGTGTAGGGGCCAGAGCTTCTGCCTCCAAAATTTCCTCCTTTCATGGGTCCAGAATTTGAGGATTGATTGTTGTAATTGCCAAAGTCATTACAGCTTCCGCCACCTCCAAAGTTGCTTCCATCGTTACCAAATCCGTTCTAGCCATCCCCACTGCCACCGTATCCACCACCTCCTCGACTGCCACCAAAGCCACCTTGACCTCTGAAGTTCCCTCCACTACCAAAGTTATCATTCCCACCAAAACCACCTCCACGACCACCTCCAAAGTTTCTAGAACCTTCAGCTTCTTTGGCTGGATGAAGCACTAGCCATCTCTTGCTTAGATAGGGCTTTCCTTACTTCACAGTTGTAGCCATTCACAGTATGGTATTTTTTTTTTTTTAATATTTTATTTATTTGACAGAGAGAAATCACAACTAGGCAGAGAGGCAGGCAGAGAGAGAGGAGGAAGCAGGCTCCCCGCGGAGCAGAGAGCCCGATGTGGGGCTCGATCCCAGGACCCTGAGATCATGACCTGAGCCGAAGGCAGAGGCTTTAACCCACTGAGCCACCCAGGCACCCCAGTATGGTATTTTTGAATGACAGTCTTGTCTACAGAGTCATGATCATTAAATGTTACAAAAGCAAAACCCCTCTTTTTGCCACTGCCTCAGTCAGTCATGATCTCTATCACTTCGATTTTCCCATACTGTTCAAAAGAATCTCTTAGATGATGTTCTTCAGTGTCTTTAATGCCATCAACAAAAATCTTTTTCACAGTTTAGTGGGCACCAGGTCTTTGAGAATCTTGAGACAGCCAGCCCTCTTTGGTTCCACAACTCTTCCATCCACCATGTGTGGCCTTGCGTTCATAGCTGCATCCACCTTCTCCACAGGGGCATATGTGACAAACCCAAAGCCTTTGGAGCGCTTGGTGTTTGGATCTCTCATTACCACACAGTCCGTAAGCACTCTCCATTGCTCAGAATGGCTCCTCAAACTCATCGGTTGTTTGAAAGCTCAAACCTCCAATGAAGAGCTTCTGCAGCTGTTCAGGCTCTTTGGGAGGCTCTGACTTAGACATGATGGCAGTGGGAAGGGAACTTTAATGATGCTTACTCGGTGGTGCCCACCAGCAGAAAGTTCTCTTGGGACTCTTGATGGCACAATGTTAGCTCTTTTGTTACTGTTCTACAACCCTCATGAAGTTTGTTTTTCCTGTTACTCAGATTGGGTGATTTGTATTGATCTATCTTTGAATTTGATTTTTTTTCCTTTTCTCCATTTTACTAGTGAGTCATTCCAGTGAGTTTTAAGTTTGGATTACTGATTTTTTCAGTTTAAAATTTTCTGTTTGAGTCTTCTTTATATCTTTTGTTTCTTTGCTAAGATTTCCTATATTTGTTTTAAATATATTTGTAATTGCTCACTGAAGTATTTTTATGATAGTTCTTTGAAAATCTTTGTCAGATAATTTCAGTATCTGTGTCATCTTGGTATTGACATCTGTTGACTGTCTTTTCCCTTTTGAGTTGAGATGTTCCTGGTTCTTGGTATGACAGTGTAAGCCTGCACATTTTGGGTGTTCCGTTATACGACTCTGGTTTCTGTATAAATCTTGTTACCTGTTACTGCCAGACAGTAGTAGACAGGCTTTGCCCATACACACAACATCTGTAGACATCCTTCAGTAGGGTGGCCTTAGTGCTGGGTGGGATTGTAGGGGCGTTCAACTCTCAGGCATAGCTCCCTTTTGGCCTTCCATTTTTGAAGTTGCAATATTTCTATTTTTGCAGAACATACACCATTTGTAAATTATTCTTCCACTCCTATCCCATGTTTATCTTAGTCTGTGATTTATAATGAAATATTTCTTCAGGCATCTCTTAGTTGAATGAAACTCATCCTCTGGTATAGAAGGCATCAGCATATTTTTCTGAAAAGGACAAATAGTAAATATCAGAGGCTCTTGGAACCACATGGTCTCTGTCCCACTAGTGTGGCATAGTTTTACCTAGTATATGTTGCTTTTAAATACTTTGCTCTCTTTCCCTCTTCTCTTCTCTGAAAGCTTACATAGACTTAGGGCAGGAGGCCCAAACAAAAACTAGATTTTAATTTTTTCTTTTCTTACAGGTAATTTGAAGTTTGTAGTAGTCTCTGACTCCTACTAATGCTGAAGGTGTGGACTGTATTTGTTTGTTTGTTTGTTTTTAAGATTTCATTGTTTATTTATTGAGAGAGAGAGAGGGAGCATGCAAGCAGGGGGAAGAGGCAGAGGGAGAAGCAGACTCCCCACTAAGTAAGGAGCCTGATGTGGGGCTCAATCCCAGGAGTGTGAGATCATGACCTGAGCTGAGGCTCAGGTCTTATCCAACTCATGCGCCCAGGTGACCCCACCCAGGTGCCCCTCTGCTTGTTTTCAAATTCATCTGTCTGATATCTAAATGCAGAAGTTAGTATAGACATTGTCTCAGACTTGTCTCATTTTTGTGGAGAATGGTCTGAGGTAGGCATTGAGAGAGTTCTCTGCTGCTTAGTAGATTTATCAGGTAAGCAGATACTTTTGCTACCAAACTAAAAAATAAAGTGTAATTACTTTTTATGTAACCACCTCTGAGGTATGTTAATGGTACTTTAAGCATTCAAACAAATACCTAAACTGGTAATTCTTCTTTACTTTCTGTAGATTCTTGTAGATACTGTTTGGGCTCTGTCATACCTGACAGATGGAGGTAATGAGCAGATACAGATGGTTATTGATTCAGGGGTTGTGCCATTTCTTGTGCCCCTTCTGAGCCACCAGGAAGTGAAAGTTCAAGTAAGTATCTTATTTTTCTTACTTGTATAGAATTGTGTTTGCTATGTAACCTGTTAACTTGAACAACCAGGTTCCAGTTCTGTCTTCCATATTTCTGTATAAGATATGTACAAGATATGCACATATCTTCCATATTTCTCCTCTGTTTTACTGAACCTGATTTTGTTGGTTTCCAAATCTTTATCTCACCCAGATTCTTTGCAGAGTTTCAGACTGACAATAGCCAATTGTGCTCAAGGTCTTAGCTCCCCTAAGAACTACCTTCAAGCATTCCATTGCCATTTTAACCAGACAAAATTAAAATGTATAATCTTCTCCCACAAACCTGCTCCTCTTTTCATATCCCCTTTCAGTAGACCACATAGTCCAAGCTTGAAACCTTGATACCTCCTTTCATTTCCCCTCTGTTACAGAGTCCTGTTAATTTTTAATATATAGCTTTCAAATCTGTCTGCCCCTTATCTCTAGAGCCACTGAGTTAGTTCAAGACTCTTTTTTTCCCCACCAAATAATTGCAACAGCATCCTAACTGCATTTCCTTCTCTCTCATTTCTCCTTACTCTAATTAGGGGTGGGTGCCTGATAGAGATATTCATTCCACTTCTGCCAAAGTGACTGTCTAGATGGAAATATGTGCCCATTACAGGCCTTTATTAAAATATTTCTGTGGTACTAATTAAGTAATAAATTAAAAATAGCTGCTATTAGGGGCGCCTGGGTGGCTCAGTGGGTTAAAGCCTCTGCCTTTCGCTCGGGTCATGATCCCAGGGTCCTGGGATCGAGCCCCGCATCGGGCTCTCTGCTTGGCAGGGAGCCTGCTTCCTCCTCTCTCTGTCTCTGCCTGCCTCTCTCCCTACTTGTGATTTCTATCTGTCAAATAAATAAGTAAAATCTTTAAAAAAAAAAAAATAGCTGCTATTAAAATGAAACTTTACTTTTTAAATTTTCATTTCTTTTTAGTTTCTGAATCTTTTCAGCAGTTCTTCACACAATTTTTCTATATATTTCCATTTTTTACAAGACTTGCTTAAAATTCAAAATTACCTCTCAGTTCTACATAGTACTTTGTCTAAGAATACATTAAGTATCAGTCATTTACCCCTTGCATTTTTACATTTTCTCAGGACTGTGAAAAATAGAGAATCCGCTTCATCATAAACAAATAAATTTATAGAAAGTGTTTTTTATCCCCACCTAGACAGCAGCACTCAGAGCAGTTGGCAACATAGTGACTGGTACTGACGAGCAGACCCAGGTTGTTCTCAACTGCGATGTCCTCTCACACTTCCCAAATCTCTTATCACACCCGAAAGAGAAGATAAATAAGGTAAGGCATATAATTGCCTCACTGGTGCATTTCTTTCTCTCTGTATATTTCCTTTTTAACAGTCCCCTTGTTTTCTATTGCTATTTGTTTGATCATGATTGAGTTCAATACCACTATAGTTAAGATGAGAATTATTTCAAATCACCTCTGCAGTTATTTTATTATAAGTGCTCCCTATTTGATAAAATAACCAGTGTTTTTATTAAAATAGATTGGGCAGTAGCAAGAGTCAGTAAAGTAGTAGCCACTAAGTGAGAATACATACAAAATCTCTCATTGGATGGCTGGTATCTTTTATAAACGGAGAGATCATAATTTAATCTCCCTGTGAAATTAGGTTGGACCAAAAGAGGCAGTGCTTAAATTAAAGGATCAAAAAAGTCTTTTTTAAAATTTCAGAGTTGAAATACAAACTTAATTGTTAATTGTTAAATATATACTTAAGTACTTAATTCCTTTTATGTCTGCCTTATTTCACATTGCATAATTTTTTTAAGGTCCTTCCATGTTGGAGCATGTATCAGAACTTCGTTTGTTTTTGTAGCTGAACAAATATTCCACTGAACATATATATACCACATTCTGTTTATCCATTCATCTGTTGATGGACACTTGGAGTTTTTCTACCTTTTGGCTGTTGGGAATAATGTTGCAATGAACACTGGCAAGCAAGTGTCTGTTTGGGTCCCTGCTTTCAGTTCTCTTGGGTATATATCTAGGAGTAGAACTGCCCAGTCATATGGTAATTCTATGTTTAGCTTTTTGAGGAACTGCCAAATTGTTTTCCAGAGCGGCTGTACCATTTTACGTTTCTACAAGCACTGTATGAGAGTTCCAATTCCTTTTTTTAAATTATTATTATAGCCACCCTAGTAGCTGTGAAATGATGTCTTGCGGTTTTGATTTGCATTTAGTCTAATGTAGTTTTATCTTCCTGAATGCCACCATCCCCAAAACCAACATAACTGATCATTTCTTCTGTGTCATAGCTATATTTATATAGTTACCCAACTATAATTTGACAGTTGGATTCTTAAGAAAAGTATGTTGTCAAAAAGCGTATTTTATGAATACATTTGTTCCAATGAAGGGAAAGAAGCCAGAGTCTTTTAGACTCTGGGCCAGTTATTTTTACTGTAGAAATTTCAATAATATAGGTGATTTTTACAGCTAAAATGTATTCCATAATTGGAAACAGAGCTGAGAAGTGAGGAAGCCGGACAGAAGTGGGTGCAGAGAAGTTCTGGCCTGTGATCGATATGCTCTAAGTGAAGGTATCATGGGGGAAAGAAAAATGGTTCATATAGTTACCTACTCAGCCTCAGCAGCCAGTTAGTCTCCTCAGAAGTTTTTCAACTTGAGCATTTGTGTTATTTGCACTTGGGATCATCATGGGACCCTCATGGTGGAATAAAACTCTATTGTGTTCCCTCAGCATTTTTTAGAAACATTTGTTTATTTGAGAGAGAACACACACAAGTGAGTGCGCTGTCGTGGCAGCGGGGGCGTGAGAGGCCAAGGGAGGGAGAGAATCCCAAACAGATTCCCCACTGAGTGCAGAGCCCAACATGGGGCTCAATCCCTGGACCCTGAAATCATGACCTGAGCCCAAATCAAGAGTCAGACACCTAACCAACTAAGGCACCCAGGCGCCCCATATTCCCTCAGCATTTTAGTTTGAAATTTTTCAAACCTATGGGAAATTTATAAGAATAGTATCCCATATACTCTAAACACTGATTTACCAGTCCTTAGCATCTTACCACAATTGGATGGCAAAATATTTATAGTGAACTTTTTTAATTGTAGAAGAAGAGACAACATTTGACACTGAAATTGAAATAGAACCTGCTGGTTTGTGACTTACAGATTCTTTAAGGTTATAATAAAACTTGTTCTATAGACCCATTCCAGACTTATCAGGTACTTAATTTCTAAATATGTCTCCCAAGTAAATATTTTTATAATAAAACAACTCTCCTTTCCTAGAAGTTTTAACAGACTATTAGGAAATTGAGTCTTTTATTTATTTCTGTCCTTATATTTTTAGAGGGACCTTAAGCACCAAAAATGTAAGCTGCATGAGTTAGGGTTTTTGTTTGTTTTCTTCAATGCCATATTACCATTGTCTAAAATAGTGGTCTGTGGGGGCGCCTGAGTGGCTCAGTGGGTTAAGCCTCTGCCTTCTGCTCAGGTCATGGTCTCAGGGTCCTGGGATCGAGCCCCGCATTGGGCTCTCTGCTTAGCAGGCAGCTTGCTCCCCCCTCTCCCTCTGCCTGCCTCTCTGCCTACTTGTCTCTCTCTCTCTCTCTCTGTCAAATAAATAAATAAAATCTTTAAAAATAAAATAATTGGCCTAGCTTTTATAGGCATATGTTTTATTGAATAGATAAATGCTAGGTTATTGGGGTCCAAGTATTATGGGTAGAAGTTTGGTTTATAACTTGTTTAAAATGAGAGATTATGTGTTACTTAATTGCTTTTTGGATACATTCCCCCTAATGGAACTCAAGTGATTTTGTTATAGTATATGTAAACTACATTAAAATAAAAATATAAATGCATTAAAAATAATTTTTCAAACAAAGGTACCTTGTATTTTGTTCACTTATAGGAAGCAGTGTGGTTCCTTTCCAACATAACAGCAGGCAACCAGCAACAAGTTCAAGCTGTAATAGATGCGGGATTAATTCCTATGATTATTCATCAGCTTGCTAAGGTCAGTGGTATTATAAGTTTATCATGTACATTAATATATTATAACCAAGGGACGCCTGGGTGGCTCAGTGGGTTAAACCCTCTGCCTTCAGCTCAGATCATGATCTCAGGGTTCTGGGATCGAGCCCCACATTGGGCTCTCTGCTCAGCCGGGAGCCTGCTTCCCCCTCTCTCTGCCTGCCTCTCTGCCTACTTGTGATCTTTCTCTCTGTCAAATAAATAAAAATATTTTTTTTTAAAAAAATATATATATATAATAACCAAGATTTTTTGAATAAACAATTCATGTAATCATTTCTTTTTTAACCTTCAGGGGGACTTTGGAACACAAAAAGAAGCTGCTTGGGCAATTAGCAACCTAACGATAAGTGGCAGAAAAGATCAAGTGAGTATGGAGAAACTGTTGGGATTGTTAATACTGAAAAGTATACTGCTCTTTTATGTTTAGGAGCTGCAGATTGTTTATAAGTCCTGTGCTGTGTTCTTTTTGGGGCAAAGATAATTATATGAATAAAAATGTTTCCTTTGTTGCCTAGGTTGAGTACCTTGTACAGCAGAATGTAATACCACCATTCTGTAATTTACTGTCTGTGAAAGATTCTCAAGTTGTTCAGGTGGTCCTCGATGGTCTGAAAAACATTCTGATAATGGCTGGTGATGAAGCAAGCACAATAGCTGAAATCATAGAAGAATGTGGAGGTAAGAGTGGATTGAAGAAAAATAGTTGAGCACTGGAATGTTGAAACAGTAGTTCCTTTAAAGACAGCTAATTAGGGAGAAAACTGTCAGGAAACACTGCGGTTCCATCATCAAAGTATGTTGCTGTCCTTTGTTGCCATGTTAGCGTTCCAGGAAGATTTTCCAGCAAGCGTTAATCCATACTTTGGAAAAACTGGTTGGGAAGGTCACTCCGTGCCTTCCTAGAGGTTTATGTTGCTTTTTAGGTAACATAAACACTCCTCTTGAAGCCATAGTGCCGTAGAGCAAATTGAAAGCTCAAGAACCACTATAGCAGAGAAACTTACAAGCTTTGTTACAGTCGGCCACAGTGAAACACTTCTTTCATGTTACACCTAATATCATTTGATTCTGTGGACCATACTTTGCGAAATACTGTTCCATGTTGTTGGCAAAGGTTAGTGATTCAAGAGTCATCTAGATATTTTATTTCAGCCTTAGATTGCTAGAGCTGTGTGCTGAACTTACTACCACAGAAGTTGCTTCGACATTTTAATGAGAAAACTGTGATTTGAAATACTATATTAATTATTTCTCTGGTAATGACATATGAAATATATTTTTTTTAAGTTTTATTTTTAAAGGTACCTGTTCATTATGTACTAAATTGCCCAAACCTTAAATTAACTCATTCTGTTGTGATGTTTTATTTTCTATATCTTGTTGCTTACTACGTGTAGTTAATACTACCCATTTTATTTTTTAAGAGAAAGTAAACATAATAGCATCATAAAATATTCAGACTGAAAGTATTTTCTTAATAAGAAGAAGAAATTATCCTAGAGATGTTAAGGAGGTTAATCTATGGTCATAGAAGTAGATCTTCATACTATTAACTCACTGTTCATTCTGGTTTTAAGATATTTTGAGATAAAATGAAATTAGCATTGTAGTCTAATACAGAACAATTTATCCCCAGAGAATTTAAACTGCAGAATTTTAACTCTTCAGCTTTTTATCAATATAGTTGTTTTGGTCTATGGGAGGTATAGTTATAGTTAGGATACACGTTTAATTAGTATTTTATAATTTTATAAAGAACTTTACATCCATTATCTTTGTCACTTATATTCCCATTTTCTGGGTTTTATATTACTATATAAAGAAAAAATGCAACTATTTCAGAATAACCTAGCTAAAAAGACATTTCAAGGAAGAATACTGTTAAGGATTTAAATTTATAGACTTGTGCATCTGATGCATGGAGTAAATATATTGAGAATAAAAATGAAAGCATTCTATAGTTCTGAAAAATTGTTTCCCAGTTTCATTATGGTTATAGGAGATAAGGACCCTATTTAATTACTTCAAAATTTAAAGCTTTGTCTTCTGTTTATGTGAGTCAATCACGAAGTTTCTAAAAACTTGTTATATAAAAGTAGTAACATTTGGAAAACAAAGGGAAAGTTAAAAATTACTATATGAGATAGTGTGCTTCCACTAAAACAGACTGCGGAGGCCTTGGTTCAAGGTCTGTCACTAACTTGCCACACAGCCGGCAGTAAATCGCTTTACATCTCTGGACCATAGCTTCCTTGTCTGTCAGATGGAGTGCTTAGGTGTTTTCTTAAACCTTCTGCCTCAGATACAAGTGTACTTCAGGGGTTTGTAGAGAGGAAGAAATTAGTGAGATACTGGCCCCTCCAACCAGAGCAGCTCAGAGTTTTATTTGTTTTTTAGAAAACTGTTATCTTTGGAGAGTGGTGGGAGGTGTTCTGAGTTCTTTCAGATTTTCCGTGGTGAAAATGAACAGTTTTTGTTTGTGTCTGCTTAGTTATTTGATATTTTTGTTTTTACCAGGCTTGGAGAAAATTGAAGTTTTACAGCAACATGAAAATGAAGACATATATAAATTAGCATTTGAAATCATAGATCAGTATTTCTCTGGTGATGATGTAAGTATGCACTATGCCTGGATGTACATTAAAACCTATACATACTGTAAGTTTGCTAAGAATTTTCCTTTTATCATTAATACGACAAGTTTATATTTCTATCATATTCTTGAGATGGCATTCTCTAGTTATTTTTAATAATCTAAATTTTTAAAAAATTAATGATTGTTTTCCATCAGTGAGTTTTTTTTTAATTTTTTATTTTATTTTCAAGATTTTATTTATTTGACAGAGAGAGTGCAAAAGGGGGAAGGGGCAGGGAGAGAGGAGAAGCAGACTCCCCACTGAGCAGGGAGCCTGACTCACAGCTCAGTCCCAGGACACCAGGATCATGACCTGAGCCAAGGCAGATGCTTAACCAACTGAGCCACCCAGAAACCCATTATTCAGCTTTTTAAAAAAAATACTGTTTGAAACATCATTACAAGGTAAAAATACAAAAATAGGTCTTTGAGGGGCACCTGACTGGCCCAGTCAGTAAAACATGAGACTCTTGATCTCAGGGTTGAAAGTTTGAACCCCATAAAGATTACTTTAAAAAAAAAAAAAAACAAGGGACGCCTGGGTGGCTCAGTTGGTTAAGCAGCTGCCTTCGGCTCAGGTCATGATCCCAGCGTCCTGGGATCGAGTCCCACATCGGGCTCCGTGCTCCGCAGGGAGCCTGCTTCTCTCTCTGTCTCTGTCTGCCTGTGCTCGCTCTTGCTCTCTCTCTCTCTCTGACAAATAAATAAATAAAAATCTTTTAAAAAAAAAACAAAAACAAAACAAAAAAAAACACATCTTGTTGCATTTGTAATCTGTTAAATGGGAAGAAATAGTACAGTTGACTCTTGAACAAGTGTTTGAACTGCACATGTCCACTTATAGGTAGTTTTCCTTTGGTTTTTGGTTTTTGGTTTTTTGGGTTTTTTTTAAAGATTTTATTTATTTATTTGACAGACGGAGATCACAAGGAGGCAGAGAGGCAGGCAGAGAGAGAGAGAGGAGGAAGCAGGGTCCTGGGATCGAGCCCCACATTTGGTTCTCTGCTCCTCAGAGAGCCTGCTTCCTCCTCTCTCTGTCTGCCTCCCTGCCTACCCGTGATCTCTCTCTCTGTCAAATAAATAAATAAAATCTTTAAAAAAAAAAAATCCCTTTAAAAATACAGCATATAATACATATAATATACAAAATATGTGCTAATCAACTGTTTATGTTTATCAGTAAGGCTTCCAATCAACAGTAGGCTTTTCATAGTTAAATTTGGGGGAGTCTTGAAAGCTTTTCCGCTAAGGTCAGGAACACGGCAGGGATGTCCATTATCACCACTGCTATTCAACATAGTACTAGAAGTCCTAGCCTCAGCAATCAGACAACAAAAAGAAATTAAAGGCATCCAAATTGGCAAAGAAGAAGTCAAACTATCACTCTTCGCAGATGATATGATACTATATGTGGAAAACCCAAAAGACTCCACTCCAAAACTGCTAAAACTTGTACAGGAATTCAGTAAAGTGTCAGGATATAAAATCAGTCCACAGAAATCAGTTGCATTTCTGTACACCAACAATAAGACAAAAGAAAGAGAAATTAAGGAGTCAATCCCATTTACAATTGCACCCAAAACTATAAGATACCTAGGAATAAACCTAACCAAAGAGGCTAAGAATCTATACGCAGAAAATTATAAAGTACTCATGAAAGAAATTGAGGAAGACACAAAGAAATGGAAAAATGTTCCATGCTCCTGGATTGGAAGAATAAATATTGTGAAAATGTCTATGCTACCTAAAGCAATCTACACATTTAATGCAATCCCTATCAAAATACCATCATTTTTTTCAAAGAAATGGAACAAATAATCCTAAAATTTATATGGAACCAGAAAAGACCTCGAATAGCCAAAGGAATATTGAAAAAGAAAGCCAAAGTTGGTGGCATCACAATTCTGGACTTCAAACTCTATTACAAAACTGTCATCATCAAGACAGCATGGTACTGGCACAAAAACAGACGCATAGATCAGTGGAACAGAATAGAGAGCCCAGAAATAGACCCTCAACTCTATGGTCAACTAATCTTCGACAAAGCAGGAAAGAATGTCCAATGGAAAAAAGACAGCCTCTTCAATAAATGGTGCTGGGAAAATTGGACAGCCACATGCAGAAAAATGAAATTGGACCACTTCCTTACACCACACATGAAAATAGACTCAAAATGGATGAAGGACCTCAGTGTGAGAAAGGAATCCATCAAAATCCTTGAGGAGAACGCAGGCAGCAACCTCTTCGACCTCAGCCGCAGCAACATCTTCCTAGGAACAACCGCAAAGGCAAGGGAAGCAAGGGCAAAATGAACTATTGGGATTTCATCAAGATCAAAAGCTTTTGCACAGCTAAGGAAACAGTTAACAAAACCAAAAGACAACTGACAGAATGGGAAAAGATATTTGCAAACGACACATCAGATAAAGGGCTAGTATCCAAAATCTATAAGGAACTTAGCAAACGCAACACCCAAAGAACAAACAATCCAATCAAGAAATGGGCAGAGGACATGAACAGACATTTCTGCAAAGAAGATATCCAGATGGCCAACAGACACATGAAAAGGTGCTCCACGTCACTCGGCATCAGGGAAATACAAATCAAAACCACAATGAGATATCACCTCACACCAGTCAGAATGGCTAAAATGAACAAGTCAGGAAATGACAGATGCTGGCGAGGATGTGGAGAAAGGGGAACCCTCCTACACTGTTGGTGGGAATGCAAGCTGGTGCAACCACTCTGGAAAACAGCATGGAGCTTCCTCAAAATGTTGAAAATAGAACTACCCTATGACCCAGCAATTGCACTACTGGGTATTTACCCTAAAGATACAAACATAGTGATCCGAAGGGGCACGTGTACCCGAATGTTTATAGCAGCAATGTCTACAGTAGCCAAACTATGGAAAGAACCTAGATGTCCATCAACAGATGAATGGATAAAGAAGATGTGGTATAGATACACAATGGAATACTATGCAGCCATCAAAAGAAATGAAATCTTGCCATTTGCGACGACGTGGATGGAACTAGAGGGTATCATACTTAGTGAAATAAGTCAATCGGAGAAAGACAACTATCATATGATCTCCCTGATATGAGGACGTGGAGAAGCAACATGGGGGGTTAGGGGGATAGGAGAAAAATAAATGAAACAAGATGGGATTGGGAGGGAGACAAACCATAAGTGACTCTTAATCTCACAAAACAAACTGGGGGTTGCTGGGGGGAGGTGGGGTTGGGAGAGGGGGAGGGGGTTATGGACAATGGGGAGGGTATGTGCTATCGTGAGTGCTGTGGAGTGTGTAAACCTGGTGATTCACAGACCTGTACCCCTGGGGATAAAAATACATTATATGTTTATGAAAAAAAAAAAAAATTGGGGGGAGTCAGAAGTTATACTTGGATTTTTGACTCTGCATTGGGGAGGGGTTGGTGCCCCTTGCCCCGTAATGTTCAAGGGTCAACTGTAATTATAGAAATGATGTGTGTTCAGATAGGTAAAATAAATCTACAGGTACAGAAGCTTAAGAATGGACTAGGGATGGGGGAGGGGATAAAAAAATTGGAGCACTCTTTAAATGTGTGTTCAGTTTAATTAAATTGTTAAATTACTTGGGGCACCTGGATAGCTCGGTTGGTTGAGTGTCCAGCTCTTGGGCTCTTGATTTTGGCTCAGGTAATGAGATTGAGACCCCCTTTGGGCTTAGCAGTCAGCAGGGAGTCCTACCAGAGATTTTCTCTCCCTCTGCCCTCCCCTCCCCAACAGCTGGCACACCCGTACTCTCTCGAAAATAAATAAATCTTTAAAAAAAATAAATTGTTGGGGCACCTGGGTGACTCAGTGGGTTAAAGCCTCTACCTTCGGCTCAAGTCATGATCCCATGATCTGGGATCGAGCCCCAAATCGGGCTCCCTGCTCAGCAGGGAGCCTGCTTCCTCCTCTCTCTCTCTCTGCCTGCCTCTCTGCCTACTTGTGATCTCTGTCTGTCAAATAAATAAAATCTTTTAAATAAATAAATAAATAGTTAAATTTCTTAATATTATTGATTTAAATATTTTTATTGATTGAAACATACAGAATGATTTTACAACATTTGAATAGAACTCTCATAAGAAGTTCTGCTTATACCGTAACATGTAGTATCTTAACATAATAAGGACTTTTTGTTTTTTATAGATTGATGAAGATCCTAGCCTCATTCCTGAAGCAACACAAGGAGGTACTTACAATTTTGACCCAACAGCCAACCTTCAAACAAAAGAATTTAATTTTTAAGTTCAGTTGAGTGCAGCATCTTTCCCAATTCAATACGAAGCACCACCAGATGGCTACCAAATGACAAGAAGAAGAACAACAACAAAAGGCTCCAAAACACACATGCCTCTTCGTTTTGATGCTTCTAAAGCAAGCCATGTCTCAGTCACTTTGCAGTTGCCAAAAGTTACTATCACATGGACTGTAAATGCATATGCATGATTTCCTAAACTGTTTTAGAATTCTCCTTAACAATCTCAACTATCCTATTTTTCCCTGTTCCCTGGTGCCACATGCTGACAACTGCAATCTCCAGTTTAGAATATTCCATAGTGGTGGCATGTCAGCTGCCCACTTGATATTCCTTTGGAAAACGGTGCGCTGTGGATCAAGACACTTTGGTATGATGCATATACACGTTGGAAGACTTTAAAGAGGTACAGTCTGATCTGAGCCTCCATCATTGTCCTCCACAAACATATTTTCATATTCTTTATGTGGAAGAATAGATTTTAAAGTACAAGCCAAATGATTTTCATTGGTGGAACTGACACACAAAAAAGTAACTTAAAAAAAGAAACTTGATTATTGATTAAACAGATAAGTTTTAAAAAAACTGTGCTTCATCTACCAGTAATTGATGTGTTTATTATCTGCCTCAGAAGCCAGGGTTGGAGGAAGAACTTTAGCTATGGATGGTAATGCTTTCGCCATTATACCTAATTTTTGAGAACAGCAAGCCCTATTTGACCACTCACTTCAGCCTGTGTGTTCCTGCTGTTTTGAAGTAATCAAATGCTGTGCATGGTATTTTACCTGAGCTGCAACCTGTTACGGACTTGAACTTCTGTTTAAGTTGAAAGCAAGAGTCCCTGACTATAAAGAAAAAAACAAATATAAAACAACAACAAAAAACAAAGGTCTAAAGTACCAATTGGTGATGTTAAAAAAAAAAAAAAAATCTTGCTTTCAGCTTTCAGGAGTTAATATTTTTTGTTTTAAATTGATAATTGGATATGGTTGATTTATATTGGGTTTAAACTGTGGAGCTTTCATGTTTACTGTAATTTAGTCTTAAAATATTTTTTACTTAGTAACCAGTGCTTTTGATAATGTGGTTGGCAACAAACCAGCAACTATTTAGAAGTGTTATAAAACTTCATTCTTTGAGTATTGGGAAAGTTAATTCAGATCCTACTCTAAAAGCATATTCACATATTAAAAGATTCAGACAAGGATCTGTGTAGAGGAATAATCTGCAGTTATTTGACATAGACCTGATTTGCAGTGACCTTTGAGCAATTCTGCAAAATTTGGTATTACTATGTAAAGTCCTTGCTTTCAGTAAATTGTCTGACCCAGTTATTAATGAAAGAATATGGATTTGAAAATTTTTAAACTGAATAATTTGTGCTGTCACAGAAATGGTTTTGTTGCTATTGTTTACTGGGTATAATTTCCCAATGCATTGATGTGAAGGGATAGAAAAATCTAAACTAATCTAGTATCCGATGGGGGGTGTATTTACTGTGATGAAGATGAGACAGACACCATCAGAGCTTTGTGAATCAGCTGGGGTGTTTTCACTGATAAACAACACATAGCAGGTGTGCATTCATTACAAATATATGTATCTGCCAAGGTGGAGCCACTTTAAAGAGTGAGTTTTGTCTTGTATCTAAAATGGATACAAGCGTATGTTTAAACTGCAAGATTTTTACTTGCTAGAGAATCTGTTTTAATATAGTGGTTTGGCCTCTGATTATTTATAGGTTTTATAAATTTTAGAATCAATTTCTCTTTAAGGTGGCTCAGATTTTTCAACTCTTGTGCACATAAAATTGAGTTGAAATTCATTGTGCCTTTTTTCTTTATCCAAATTTTGAGTTAAAGCTTCATATGGTAACTGCATCCTGTTCAGACACTGTAGTCGAAATTTTTGAAACTGTGTGGTGTTCACTAAAAGTAGGAATAACAAAGTCAAAGCTAATTAAGGTCACAAACTTCGGTGAAACCCTTAAAGTCCAAATCTTCTCAATATTGTGAATTGTACCCCTTCCAGTTTAGTTACTTCTGGACTCTCCCTACTACTTACTGACAGTTACCTTTTAAATTTTGCACACATTGAGATTAAATTGGGCCTCTACTGTGCCGATTCCAATTTCCTCTTGTGTTTTAAGCGCGAACTAACATAAGACATTAGCATCAAGTAGTGCAGACATACGTATGCATTTGCTTGATTCAGTTTGTTGTGACCTTATCAGTTTGGAATTGGAATTGCACCATTTCGTAGACTAAGGAAACTAAGTATATTGCTGCACTTTTAAGTTTTCAGAACAGTGTTGAAAAATTGCATTGTTTTTATTTTTTTTAAACTCAGTTAAAAAAAACTAAAACGTTCTTTCAAAAGAGGCATCTAAATGTGTTCCTAATTTTGTATATGGGCTTAGGTTTTGTAACCAATAAAAAAAGCTGCTATCAAATATGATAAAACATTGAAGAACTTATTTCTAAGTTTCTTATTAAGAACTTATTTCTTAGTTTCTTAGTTTTGTTTACTGCATGGTTAAATTTAAATTTGGAACTATTTTTCAAACAACCGCAATGGGAGGCAAGTCATGCATTACTCTTTCGTTGTATTTTAATTTCTCTCTTCCATTATAACAAACCAGGACAGTAACAGTGCTAGATTTCAGAGTATTTTGTGAAAAATAAGAAATGCCCAAATCTTTATTATTTCCTGATTTGCCCTAACAGTACCGCAAACCAGGTGGCTTCAAACAGAAGGAACTTACTGTTGTCCAGTTCTGGAGGCCAGAAGTTGGAAATCAGGTGCAGGCTGGGACCTTCTCTGGAGGCTCTAGGGAGGACCCTTTGTCTCCTCCCAGCTTCTGGGTGCCAGGCAGTGCTCGGCGTTCCTCAGCTTGTAGTGGCATCCCTCCAGCCCCCGCTGTCGTCCTCGTCACGTGGCCTTCTCCCTGCGCACCTCAGGTTTAAATACCATGACTTGGGCCGTTTGAGAAAATGGTGTGATTATGACTTTCATGAACCAAACAACAAAATCAAACTTTACGGCCTGTCTAATCCTTGAGAACAAGTAACTGTGGAAGATAGGAATTGAAGTAAACTTGGAAGTTTTAACCTGTGAGATAGAAGTTGTGGCTCTAAATGAAATCTTGGATTAATTAAATGACAAAAGAACAACTGAACTTTTGAATATACAGATATTTTTACTTTAGTATAATGCCACTTCAAATTATTTTTGAAAGAAGCCAGTGTGTATAAGTAAATAAATGTGATAGTACTTCTATGTCATCTTGCCATGATTTCCTTCAGAAGAGTTGTCCTTTTTAGAGGATTATTTAATTATTACAAGTGAAAATTCATGAATGTCAGTTGTCTTACAGTGATGGTTGTAACCCTAGTTGAACCAGGGGATTTCAATGAAATCTATTTGGAGAAAGGGAGTATAATTTCTATACATTAAGCTATAAGTCTTAAGGCATATAACCCAAGGATTGTTCTATATAACCTATATAACCCACCACTCATTTGTCTAAAGCTTTTTTTTTTTTTTTAAGATTTTATTTATTTATTTATTTGACAGATAGAGATCACAAATAGGCAGAGAGGCAGGCTGAGAGAGAGGAGGAAGCAGGCTCCCTGCTGAGCAGAGAGCCCGATGCTGGGCTCGATCCCAGGATCCTGGGATCATGACCTGAACTGAAGGCAGAGGCTTTAACCCACTGAGCCATCCAGGCGCCCCTCATTTGTCTAAAGTTTTAAAGGGATGCTTTATGGTGTGCATAAAGCTAAAAAGTACTATATAGAGGCAGATGTGTAACTGTCTGTCCTGTGTATAGCTGGGGCTCAGTATTATATTAAGAGAAAGGGTTTGGGAAAAGGGTTTGAGAATGTAGCCTGTTCACCTCCTTTAACTGCCTTATTTGTCCCTGAAACTCCTCAACTAACTTTGACCTAAATCAGGGTTTCTCAAACCCCGTAATAGCGACATTTTAGGCTGGCTCATTCTTTGTTGCGGGGGGGCTGTCCTTTGCATTGTAGGACATTTAGCAGCATCTTTCAGCTGTGCCCACTAAGTACCTTTGTATTCCTCAGTCACCATGACAACAAAAATTGTCTCCGGGCATTGCCAAATGTCCATCCCCTGGTAGCCAAATTTGCCTGGGTCCAAACCACTGGCCTAAGTCAGGCCTTTTTGTTGTGAAAACAGTCCTGACTACGCTCAGACGCATCAGCTAAAAAGAGAGGAGACAAAAATATGCCTTTTCTTCATTCTCCATTTTAGGAGAAATCAGAGCCAGCCCTATCACCCACCTGTGGGAGCTCCTGGTAGTACTGAGCCCCATCTATTGCAAAGGACTTGGGATAGAAATGGGAATATGGAGGAACTACTAACTTTCTTGAATTTATCCCGTGGCAAAAAAAAAAAAAGTGTGTGAAACAAGCAAATGTGTTAATTGCCCACAATTTTCACAACACTGCCCTGTAGTAGTGTTTTTCAGACATTTTTAGTTGAGATATTTAAGTTCTCTGGGAAAGCTGGGGTGGGACCAGAAAATTACAGCATAGTCTGAAAAGCACTTCTTTGAATCCCTGTGAGAGACTGGACCCATCAGGAAACCTACAAGTTTATTGAAAATGATCACAAGCAGTGGGACTATGAGTCATGCTATAAAGGATGTGTTCCCACAGGGAACTTCTACAACATCCCTCTTCCCTACCCTAACAAAATTGCCATCCACCTTCTTGAGTCAGTCTCTTTTGTCAAACTGGTACCCGGAGATAAATGGGGACTTGTGCCAAGGAACGTGCAAATCCACAAGATAAACACATCTTCATGGGACAGCAGATTTACTTGATGATAAGTAGAGCAGTTTTATGGTTAGACAAGTCTAAGTGTTACAGAGTAAAAGACACCTTTTCTGTGACATTTTAAAGATAAAATCAGATTTTTGAGGAAGGCTGTTTTATGGAAACATTCCTGCGGGAGTTGGAGAGTTTGCGAAGCAATGATGAAATGCTCTTAAGTGACCCTATTCTACTTTGCGGAATAGCTTTTTAGCTGTTACCAACTCCTTTCTTGATACTGAACAAAAGGTACTGCTCTTAAATGACCATCTTTATAAATAAAGTTTGTGTTATTCCTCATTACCAGAAGAGGCAGATCTGCATTTATCAGTTGCCTTCCTCAACCTGAACACCCCGTGCATTTCAGCCAACCATGTATAAAGTCGTTCCTGGAACTCTTTCCTGTCACATGCATTCCGAAGACCCCACGAATAATGTGATGTGACCAGTTTCTCAGTAAAATGGAATAGGAACATTCCATTATCTGGACACTTAATTCTATTAATGTGGAGGAGAGTTTTTCCATTATAACACCAGCTTCATCATAATTAGACTTGTGATCAAGTAACAGTCTCAGCTCCCCTTGTCATCAGCTCTCTTTGACTCAGTAGTTAGCATTTACACTTTCAAACCTAAATATAAGAATTTATAAATGCCATATTACTGATCTCAGCCCAGATTCCTCATAATAAGATCAGATTTTGTTTATATGTATCCTTTCCATGTCTTCAGTCATGTAGGAAGCACCATGGTAAGTTAAAGGGTGTGAAAGAAAGCAAGTACAGGGGCACCTGGATGGCTCAATTAAGTGTCTGACTTTGGCTTGGGTCATAATCCTGGGGTCCTGAGAACGAGGCCTGTGTCAGGCTATCCCCTTCTGCATGCTGCTCCTTCTGCTTGTGCTCTCTCTGCTAAATAAATAAAAACAAATCTTAAAAAGAGTATAATTAGAGCAAAAATAATGATGGGGGGCAGGATTACTAGGGACATGGGAGGGTCTAAAGAGGTTGGTAGGGGGCAGGTCCTACAGCTGGTAAGTCAGCCTAAGAGCAATGGGCAATCATCATTACTCATTATCGTTCTCATTCCACAAGAATGATGATAGAAGAATCATGTGTAGTAACGATCATTGGCTGATAAGGTAAGGATAGGAAATGTACTTGGGGTTAGTGATGTCTAGAGGTCACATTAGTGTGAAGCACTGAAGCAAGAGAGGGTGAACAGCTTGGTCCATGAAGTGGATGGGATCGAGAGGGTACTTGACAGCTAAAATAGGAATTGGTGATCCCTTAGATCTGGAGTTTGAGGAGAGGGAAGTACTGAGGATGCTTTATAGGTTTCTGGGTTGCAGTAACTGATGAGTGGAAGTAGCACAAGATAGGGAACACTGGGAAGGACTCAGACATAGGGAATAGAAGGTGATGAGTTCAGTTTGGGCTAAGACATCTAAATGACAGTCAAGTAGGGCAGTAGGAAATACTGCTCTGGGGCTTGGAGGAGAGAGCTGGGCTAGAGATTTGAATTCTCTGCCTGTTTTGGTGGTTACTAATGCAGGGGGTGATCATGAAACTTCCTGTGTCAGCATTTGGAGTGAGAACAGGGCTTAGGATAGCATTGTGGAATTCTAACATTGAATGGACATATAGTGGAGGATGAGCTTTCAATGGGAACAGAAGGTATAGATAGGGAAGTAAAAAGTAAGTGCTTTGTGTTTCCTCAAAAAAGAGAGAGAAAAGAGATTCCAGGGTCCCGTGATGCTGTTGAGAAGTCAAGTAAAGTGAGGACAGGAAATGTCCTTTGGGTTAGTGATAACAGATGTCACCAGTCACCATAGTGTGTATCACTGAGACAAGGGAGGAAACTAGAGTAGGAAGGACTGAGGAGCAGGGACACAATATGGAGACATTAAATCTAATCAGGTTTTTGTTTTGCTCCAAAGGGGAGGGAAGGGTCACTAAAGGGTGATACGGGGAAATTGGTGGGGGAAATCCCATTGAGAAAGATGTTAACTCTACATGAGAAGAGTGATGAACAATTTTCTAAGTTACAGGAGAGAATCCAAAGCATAGGTGGCAAGATTGGATATACTCACTTTTTCAGTCAGCACTTACTTAATTGAGCAACTAGTATATGCCAAACTTTGTAACAGGTGACAGGGATGGAGCAGCCAAGAAGCCAAACACAGTCCCTGGCCATGTAGAACTTATTCTCTAGTGGCAAGAACTTACACTCTAGCAATAAATGCATAAATAATATAATTTATCTGGTGTTAAAGTGTATAGTTTGGTAGTGTTAAGTAATATTCACATTGTTGTGCAATCATACTGCAAAACTTTTTCATCTTGCAAAACTGAAACTCTATAAGCCAGTAAACAACTCCTCTTTTTACCCTTCCTGAGCCCCTGGCATCTTCCATTCTATTTTCTGTTTCTAGGAATATGGCTACACTAGATACCACATATAAATGAAATCATACCATTATTTCTCCTTTTGTGACTGGCTTATCTCAGCATAACCTCCTCAAGATTTATCCATGTTGTGGCATGTGACAGGATATCTTTCCTTTTTATGGCTGAATAATATTCCATTGTATTTTAAAACAAACGAATACTTTTTTAGCATAAGTACCCTAGTGATAATTAAGTATAAGTATTTAAAAATTCCTTTTTTTCTTTCTTTTCTTTTTTTTTTTTTTTAAGTCTGAAGCTCCAGTTTATCTGGGCATCCTGTATTTTATTTGGCTATCCAAAAGTGAAGACACACACTTGGTCAATAAGGGTTACAATCTTATTAAACTCTGACTCCGTTCTCCAGTGCTAAGTCTCTAAGTAACAAAGGCCTAAGAAAGGGAGCGAGGAGAAGGTTGAAAGCAAACAAGTTGCTAGCAAATGCAGAGAGAAAACGTAAACGTGGTGATCAGCACAAAGTGGCACTTCTTTAGGGGAGAGCTATAATTGCCTACAAGACGTCCGCGTGCAGAGTCAGAAAGCAAAGGTCTCGTGGGTTCTAGCTCCGTAGTCACTGAGAGTCCGTAGGCAAGTTACTCTGAGGCTGTTTTCATGTTTGTAAACGAGGAAAACATTGACCTCCTAGGGTTGTTGTGACTTGGATAAGATAGTTAAAAGAATCCAGTGTCCAGCCAGTACAACCTATTGCTCCTCTCCCCCACACTTTTGCTGTTCTGTGGATTTTTAAGAAATAAGCTCAGAGGGGCACCTGGGTGGCTCAGTGGGTTAAGGCTCTGCCTTCGGCTCAGGTCATGATCCCAGGGTCCTGGAATCGAGCCCCACATTGGGCTAGCCGCTAAGCAGGGAGCCTGCTTCCTCCTCTCTCTCTGCCTGCCTCTCTGCCTACTTGTGATTTCTGTCAAATAAATTAAAAAAAAAAAAAAATCTTTAAAAAAAAAACGTAAAGAAAGAAATAGGGTCAGAGTAAGCCACCAGGGTTTTAAAAAGCCTGCTGGTGCGTGAAAATGCCCTTGGCCCTCACCTCTCCTGCAAGACTGGCAAGGGCCTCATTAGGACCTTTTGTTCCTAAAATTCCTCCGGGTCTATTGGCAAAATTTCTACCATTTGGACTTCGCTTTGTTGCTTAAGGTCTTGAACCTTGCTGAAAGAGCCTATCAGAAGGTGTGGCTACTGCCAGTCTTTTGGGCTTAGTCGGGGAGCAGGTCTGGTCCAGGCAGTTAGGTGGGTTCGTGAGCAACATCCCGACTCTCCTGAAAACCTCCAGGCTCCGAGGGCCGGCCAGGAGAGGAGGCGGGAAAGGAAGTGCCTCCCCCTCTCGCAGACGCGGAGCGGCCCCGCCCCGTCCCGGCGCTTCCCCGGCGGGCTCGGGTTCCCAGGCTCCGCCTGCCGCCGGCAGCATGGGCGCGGGCTGGGAGCTGGGGACCGCGGCGGGTCGCTCGCTGCTGATGTGCGCCGCGCTGCTGCTCGCGGGTTGCGCGCTGGGCCTGCGCCTGGGCCGCGGCCGGGGGCCGGCGGACCGCGGGGTGCTCGCCTGGCTCTGCTACGACGCCCTGGTGCATTTCGCCCTGGTAAGTGCGGGCGCCGCGGCTCTCGGGACCCTCCCCTCCCTGGTCGCGGGGTGCTCCCGGAAAAGGACCCGGACCGGTGGGCCGCCTCGCGCCCTGCAGCGGGCGGTCGGTCTGCGCAGACCGGGAGGTGCCTGGAGGCCGCGGGGCTGCCCCTCTCGGGCCCCTCGCGTAGAAAGAGCGCGTGCCTTCCTGCGGTACCATCGCCTCTGCCGGATTAAAAACCAACAAACCAAAAACCCTTTGAAAATGGTTATTTCTGTACTGTGTGACGTTAGTTTGATTGTAAGCAACCCAAAAGCCTTGGCTTACGTGACCTGCACGTAAATGTTGCACGGAAACTAACTGAGATCGTGAGCGTTTTTGAGTGCCCGAGAGGGAGCAGAGAGGGATGAGGAGGCGCACTGCGCAAACTGCGAGGGCCGGTACCAAAACGAAACATCCCGCGTGCCCTGAGGGTAATCACCATGTTTGGGTAATGACTGCCAGGTACAAAGCGGTGTTCACTATTTCCGATCTTTACAATACCCTGTAATCTACTTACGGTCCCTGTTTTACGGAGGAGAGAACATGCCATGCAGTTAGGTGACTTTACAGGCCCACACTACTGGCAAGTCTGTAGAGTCTGGCTTCAAAGCTTGCGCTCTTTGTAACATGCCGGATTTGGGGAACCATGTCCCTAAAAATTCAACCCATTTTATAAATAACCAGGAGGTTAGTATTTAAGGGAATTCTGTTGAGATGCCTCCCTACTCCATGCACACACGTTTTTTAAAGGGTTTCTTTTCTTTTTTTTTTTTTTTTAAGATTTTATTTATTTGACAGAAAGAGAGCACAAGCAGGGGGAACAGCAGAGGGAGAGGGAGAAGCAGGCTTCCCGCTGAGCAGGGAGCCCTGGTGATGTGGGGCTTGACCCCAGGACCCTGAGATCATGACCCAAGGCAGAGGAAGTCGCTTAACTGACTGAGCCTCTAAAGGTTTTTGTGGGTTTTTTTTTGTTTTGTTTTGCTTTGTTTTTTGTTTTTTAACAACTAAGCCAAAATAGCTGTTTTGCAAATTTGACCTTGCCTCTATCTACGTAGACCTGTGGTTGATCAAAAGCAGAAGTCTAGAGTATGGAGAAAGAAGGAGAAAACAAAAAGGTTTTTTTGTGGGTTTTTTTTTAAAGATTTTATTTATTTATTTGACAGAGAGAGACCACAAGTAGGCAGAGAGGCAGGCAGAGAGAGAGAGAGGGAAGCAGGCTCCCTGCTGAGCAGAGAGCCCGATGTGGGACTCGATCCCAGGACCCTGAGATCATGACCTGAGCCGAAGGCAGCGGCTTAACCCACTGAGCCACCCAGGTGCCCCACAAAAAGGTTTTGATAAACATTTAGGTCTCTAAATGTTGATGGCTTGGATATGTGCACATACCAAATGTTGTTGAAATGTGAAATTCTTTCTTTCCTGAAAGTTTACATGTGGAAATAAGAGACAGTGAATACTCCTTCAACTCCTTCATTTATAGAGTTGATTTTTTAAGATGTCCTTGGACACATGGTCTCCCAAAGAACAGGGGTAGTAAAACAGGGTGGCTGACCCTCTTAAAGAAAATGTAGTATATTTTAGACATACAGAAATGTATCATGATACAAAAACATATACCCATATGCCCACCTAGTGTAAGAAAATTAAGTCTGCTTTTCAAGCACAGGCTGTTACAGGTAACATCACACACATCTCCATTGTGGCACCTTGAGGTTTAAGCCCACACCTGGAGTCATTGCTCCTGTCTCCTCCCACCCCCTGTTCTGAAAGCAGTGCCCCTCCCACAGCCCTATTTTTACCTCTTCCAACTGCAGAAGAGCCCACCATATGAATGCACCATACCTTTCATTTTTTAATTCTAAATGGCACATTTTTTTCACATATTAGAACAATGATATTTTATGTCTGTGAAATTGGTATATATCTTATAATTGATGACATATGATAACTTAGCTAGCTTGTATTAATAGGTATGTTTTTATTTTGCTGTTTACACTCCATGCTTCAGCCAACATCTTTGTACACATATCATAGAGATCGGTGAGGAGGGCACTTGAATGAAGGTTAAAACCGGCAAAGAAAAATGTGTGCGCACAGTACGTTTGGCTGGGAATTTACTGCAAGAACACCGGTAAAATGCGGCATAGGTAAAGATCGGGAGAGAAGGCCTCCCAGAGAACTGGAACTACCACCCACTTGTTCACTAGAACCTGAGCTGCCTCTTCTTATTCCTGTAAACTTCTCAAAAGGGAGGAGACACTGGGATGTGTTGGCCACCATCAAAGGCCTCTAGAGCCCCCCGTTGGACAGGGTTTCCAGCCAAGCATTCCCAAAGACATTTCAGCTCCCTGGCATCCAACCAGAATGTGGTTCCTGGGGTGCAGCCCAGGGCCAAAGCTCGGTTGGTTATGGCCAGGGTGAAGAACAGGCTGATTTCCCACCGGGGCACCTGGAAGGAGTTAAGGCAACACACATGGAGAAATCAGTGGTTTGGCTCACACTTCCTCACCGCTGGCCGTGCATGTTCTTTGCATGGGTGCTTCGTGGTTCCCCCCCCTTCCCTGCAATCTAAGTAGAGCTTTCTAGGTATGGCCCACGCAGGGAGGCAGGATATGGATGTCTATGTTTTGGGAAACATCTCCTGATTAACTAGAGCACAGGGTCTACCTGGGGAAGAAGTGGGAGGACAGGCTAGAAAGGCGCTTGAACAACAAGTAGGACTTGGAATTTCATCCTATAATAGGAAGCCGTTGAAGAAAGATCTCAGGCAAGGAAGTAGCATGGCCAAAGCAGATCTTTCAAAAATGATTTGGTGGTGTTGCATTAAGTCAGAAATTGAAAGGGTCTGAGATTGTACCCTTCTTACAAATTAACAAGTTAGCCTGGTTGCACACAAGGGCCTGCTCATGCCCACACAGGCAATGGGGGCAATTCGGGGCGAGGAACAGCAAACTCAGGCTCCCATCTTACCTGGAGTTGCTGGTGACCTGCTCCTACTACTTGGGAGAGAGTCCTTATCTTTAGTCAAGAATGTAAACAAATCTCTGGAAAGGAAAGGCAGGTCTTTATCTTTACTACCCTGGAACACCTTAGGAAGGATCTCTTTAAGTTTACTACCTTGGAGTGTCTCCTTATATAAAGATTCTTAAATCTGTTGTAAATGCCTATGCTCAGAGACCTCAGACGGTGCAGGAATACAAGGGGTACACAGAGAATTCTCTGCCAGCATAGTGGATGGTGGGTTGGAAAGAATAGTGAAGGGACAAAAAGATCAGCTAAAATCAAGAACAGTATTTGAGGAGTGAGATGAAAGAGGACTGAGCTAAGGTGGAATTGGAAGTTAAAATGGGGAAAAATGTTAAATCCAACAGACCTTCCGGGGGAGAACGTTGTAAGTCAAAGTGACCATTTGTACTTTGGGGGTGGAGAAGATGGGGATCCTGTAGACAATCTTAGTGAAGACAGGAAGACCAGATTTTAGAACTGTGGATCTGGGGTTCTGGTGTATAGTTGAGGGGAAATGGCCAGAAGGCAGTTGAAACTGTAAGATGAGCTGGAGAGACAGATTCAGGGCAGAGTGGATGGAGTTGGACATTTTTACTGCTTTGAAGGAGACAGCAGGAAGCTCTGGGAGTGAGCATTTTCTGAGTGAGAGAGAACAGAAAGGTGAAAATGCTGAGGATTGAGAACAGAGTCTTTAAAAATGTCTTACAATGTGTATATATTGAACAGCCAGGAAGAAGAAGAGCCAGTGGGCCGGACCAAGAACCAGGATAGTGCTGGGTCCTGGGACCCAAGGGAAGGAATGACAAGATCACTGTCAGTTGCTTCAGCACCATTTTCAAATTTAAAAAGGTGAGGGCTGAGCCGGACCCTCTGGGTCCAGTGATTAAGACGTCAATCAAGAAATTGTTAGTAGGGTTGGGCGCCTGGATGGCTCAGTTGCTTAAGCATCTGCCTTCTGCTCAGGTCATGATCTCGGGGTCTAGGGATCGAGCCCCGCCTTGGGCTCCTTGCTCAGCGGGGAGACTGATTCTCCCTCTGTTCCTCACCCTGTTCTTGTGCTCATTCTCGCTCTCTCTCTCTCAAATAATAAAATCTTTAAAAAGAAAAACAAAGAAGTCATTGGTAAGAGTGCCTAGCTGACTCGGTGGAAGATGCAACTTTTTATCTCAGGGTCATAAATTCAGCCACATGTTGGGTGTAAAGTTTACTCAAAAGACCAAAAAAAAGTCATTGGTAAAAGTATTGTTTGAGAAGCTAACAACTTAGCAAGGGGGGTAGAAGAAGAATTGGGGCAGCATATGAAAGACCTAGAGATTTGATGGTGGGAGGAAGGGGAGTGTGAGAGGGGAGCTCAAAGACATTGAAGGAGCAGGCAGGGCTTTGTGTTCTGTCTGAGATGGGAAGGTCTGGGAGCATCTGTGAGCAAGAGCATGGTCAAGGGAAAAGTGAAGGGACAGAGAAGTCAGCTGTACAGCACTTGCTGTCCAGTGCTGTTCCTGGGCCTGTGAATTAACCTATAGCAGAGCTGAATCTGCCTGAATCTACTCCCTGTCCTCGGATCAAACCCCTCTGATTGACTACTTCCTCCCACACTTTCCTCATTGAAAGCATGACTTAGGCTTGTCCTCCAGGCTGAAGGACAGTTGTCATGGAAAACTCCGGCTTCAGCTGTTCCCATTCATCCTACCTTAACACCCATGGGTCTTCCTTTAGGAAGACCAATGGCTGGTCAAGTCCCTATTAATTTGTGTATTTTGGACATTACCCTTTTCCATTTAACATCTCCATCTGTTCCCACTTTCCACAACAGTGCTTCAGCCTCCGACTCTTGGGATTCTAAAAATTTCTTCCTCCTCCTACTTGCTTTATCATTAGGTCTCAAGTTCCCTTTTAGTTCAGTCTGTTACTGTCTCCTGTTTTCCCTTTCCTTTTTTGGCATAGTCATCTTCGTTGGTTTTGCCATAAAATAGATCTCATCTCCAGTAAATGCATTTATAGCCTTCCTGCTATTTGGCAGGCCTGGTGAATCACAGTTGGTTTCGCTATATATTAATGGTAAAGCTTTGTGATGGTTAATTGTCTGTGTCAATGTGACTGAGCCAAGGGTGCCCAGTTATTTGCCCACATGTTATGCTGGGTGTTCTGTGAGGATGTTTTGGGTAAGATTGACAGTTAAGGGCGCCTTTGCCGGCTCAGAGCATGTGACTCTTCAGGTATTGAGTTCAAGCTCCATGTCGGGTGTGGAGCCTCCTTTAAAACAAATAACATAACATAACATTTAAACTGGTAGACTGAGTAAGGAATGTGGCCCTCCTTCATGTGGGTGAGCCTCATCCAATCAGTTGAAGGTCTGAACAGAACAAAAAGCTGACCTTTGGGCAGAGTAAGCTAGAATGCTTCCTGCCTCACTGCCTTCAGACTGGTAGGTACATTGGCCTTTTCCTCTTTCAGACTTAATCTGAAACAGTAGCTTTTCCTGGGTTTCAAACCTGCAGCCTTTGGACTAAAACTACATTAGTTCTCCTGGTTCTCAGGCCTTCAGACCAAAACTACATCATCAGCTCTCCTGGGGCTCCAGTGTGCCCACTCACCCTGCAGTTCATTGTCAGCCTTCATGATCACATAAACCAGTTCCTTATGATGGGCCCTGTGTGTGTTTGTGTGTGTGTGTGTGTGTGTGTGTGTGTGTGTGTGTGTCTTTGTCTGTGTATATCCCTATCCCATTGGTTCTCTTTCTCTGGAGAACCTAATACAAGCTTAGAAAATGATGCCGGGGCACCTGGGTGGCTCAGTGGGTTAAGCCTCTGCCTTCGGCTCAGGTCATGATCTCAGGGTCCTGGGATCGAGCCCTGCATCGGGCTCTCCGCTCAGCAGGGAGCCTGCTTCCTCCTCTCTCTCTCTGCCTGCCTCTCTGTCTACTTGTGATCTCTGTCTGTCAAATAAATAAATAAAATCTTTAAAAAAAAAAAAGAAAATGATGCCAAATTCAAAGTCCAAGGAATAGCACCCATAATGGCCCACTGGCCTTTTCAGGGTATGGGGTACACAGCCATTCTGCTTCTGCAGACCAAAATCCAGTTTGTTTTATAACACCTTGAACAAGACATGTATTAGGGATAGATGTCTGGGTAGCTACACCTTAGGCTTGTCCTCCAGTTGTCATGGAAAACTCGGGCTTCAGCTGTCCCCATTCATCCTACCTTAACACCCATGGGTCTTCCTATAGGAAGTCCTGAGTCCCAATGGCTGGTCAAGTCCCTGTTAATTTGTGTATTTTGGACATGACCCTTTTCCATTTAGCATCTCCATCTGTTCCCACTTTCCACAACAGTAGCTTCAGCCTCCGACTCTTAGGATTCTAAAAATTTCTTCCTCCTCCTACTTGCTTTATCATTAGTGTGAAATCCTGTTCTGTTGTTCCTCATTTCCACAAATATTTGAGTGCCTCCTTGGGGCCAGGTGCTGTGCTGGATACAGACAACACACATGGCCCTTGTCCTCTCAGAGCTTAGAGAGTAGCAGAGAGTTTTTCTCCAGTTGTTTCACAGGGAAAATGACAGTTACTAATGTCGCTGTCAGTGTAATCCATATGAGGAATTGCTTTTGCAGGGAAGTGCTGGGAGAAGTTTGGTTTCTCCCCCCAAAATTGGTTCATCTATTGCTTTCTGACAGCAAGAAAAATGTAAATATTTCTCCCTTTTCATTTTGCTGCTTGGAAGCTCAGAACCACATTAAATTATATAATAACAACAACATATAGGATTCTTATTCATTTTTATACTTTTTATGACTAATATTTTTAAATTCTTAAGTACATTTTAAAGTACTTTTTTCTTTCTTTTTTTCTTTTTTTTTTTTAATTTTATTTATTTATTTGACAGAGAGAGATCACAAGTAGACAGAGAGGCAGGCAGAGAGAGAGAGAGGGAAGCAGGCTCGCTGCTGAGCAGAGAGACCAATGCGGGACTCGATCCCAGGACCCTGAGATCATGACCTGAGCCAAAGGCAGCGGCTTAACCCACTGAGCCACCCAGGCGCCCCTAAAGTACTTTTTAATGTACCGTTTAATTGGATGTTTTTGTTGTAATTGACCTAAAATCCTAAAACATAAAATGAAGCATATAAATGCTTTAGAAAATGTTAATCCTACTAAAATTTATTTCCTTTGAAGTGGAAGAGATATCCTAGGGAAATACCATGTTTTTTTGTTTTTGGTTTGGTTTGGTTTGGTTTTGTCCTTTGTAACACTACACACAATTTGTAATTGTTTTGTCTTCCTCTATCCCCAGTACCTGGCGTGGTGCCTGGTTTGTAGGAGCTGTTCTGGAGGATTTGTTGATACCCCATGAATGGAAGAGTGATCCTGTCATTTCAATTTGTGGTAGTTATCAGTCATTTACATGTTAAGCCTCAAGTAGCTCAAATATCTAAAATGTCAGAATGTGTTTCCTGTGTCAGTGTTTTAAAACAAAATTGGTTTAAATTTTCTATTCCCGTGATCACTGCCAAACATATAACATTTACAGATCTAAAAGGAAGAAAAAGATAAAACTAGCCAGAGATAATTATTGTTTGTATTCCAAGAATAGTCTTTCAGGGGAGCCTGTGTGGCTCAGTGGGTTAAGCGTCTGCCTGCGGCTCAGGTCATGATCCTGGAGTCCTGGGATAGAGCCTCTGCATTGGACACCCTGCTCAGCGAGGAGTCTGCTTCTCCCTCTGCCCCTCCCCTCCCCTCCCCTCCCCTTCCCTTCCCTTCCCCTACTCATTTTCTCTCTGTCTCTCGCTCATTTGCTCTCTCTCTCTTTCAAATAAATAAAAATAAAATCTTAAAAAAAAAAATCAAGACTCCACAGAGATAGTCAGCGTTTATATTCCCGTCAGCTGCTTTTTCACACCCGTACCAGCACCAGGCGTCATTGCTAGATCACACAGCTCTTACGTGCTGGCTTAGGTCTTCTGGGTCTCAACTGACCCTTGACAAGAGGCTCCGTCTGGCCGCCGCCACAGCAGCGGACTCTCCGACTTGACTCCCTTCTGCTCGGAGCAGACAGCGCCTGCTGCCCGCTCCTGCCCCAGGCGTTTGGGGATGCAGCCCAGTTGTGAGGTCCTTGGGCCCCACCCAGCTTCCAGCTACCTGCCATGGTGACCTCCCGCAGTGATATCTGGGAGCCCCAGGATAAGTTCTTCCTCCCTCCCCTGAGATGGACTTCCCAGAGAAGCAGTAGTGCGTATACAGTCTCTGGAAAATGTCAAGGTAGGGATGGCCAGCGTGTTGCAGAGTGGTGTTACTGTTACTAAGCTCGGTGACATAGCCTCAGGTCGGATTTGTCCTCCTTCTCTGTCTTCTTTTTCATCCCCCACCTGCTTCCAGCCTCCCTGGGAGAGCCAGCTCCATAAAAGTGGTGGAACACAGTAGAATGCTTTTTGGGGGACCCAGGCTGAGATATACTTTCTCTCTCTCTCTCTCTCTTTTCTTTAACTAATCTAATTCTATTTAACTAACTCTATTCCCACTGTGGGGCTTGAACTCATGAACCTGAGATCAAGAGTCATGTGCTGTACTGAGCCAGCCAGGCGCCCTGATACTCTTTCTAATAGTTGCGCGTTATTCCACAGCGTGGACGACTGAACCAAACATGCAACTTCAGGTTATTTCTAAGTTCCTTGCCACTAAAAACAGCCAGAATTTTATAGTAAACGTGCTGGAGCAGGTATCTTTTCTTCTATTGGACAAGTTTAATCAAACTGAGAAAAAAATCAAAATAAATGGAATTGGCAAGCTTCCGTCCTGTCTAGGAGTGGGAAATTCAGCCCCTTATTAGGAGTCTGCCTTCTTCTGTAGTCTCATGAGAACCCAGGAGACTTACATGATTCCCAGAAAAAAAGGATTGTGTCATCTTCACTCCATCCTGATCGCACAATCCCCTCACTAACAGAGCCCCATGCTTTCTAGAAGGTGGGCAGGCTTGCTGTTCTCTGCCAGACTTTGGGACAGGAATATGGGGCTTGGATCCTGGAATCCACCCCCAAGAGCCTGTTCTTTTTTTTAAGATGTATTCATTTATTTTGAGAGAGAGAGAGAGAGAGAAAGCACCAGCGGGAAGGACAGAGAGAGAAGGAGAAGCTCAGGCAGACTGTGCTCAGTGCAGAGCCCGACTTGGGGCTCATCACGGGGCTCCATCTCACCACCCCGAGATCACAACCAGAGCTGGGTGCTTAACTGACTGTGCCACCCAGGCACCCCGATAACCTGTTTTTCTATACGGCTCTTCCTGTCTTCCTTATTGAGCTGACAGGGGTGTTCGTAGGATAATACAAATGATCTCACTCATGCTTTATTACACATCCTCTTCTTTTTGGCCAAGAAGGTGTCTCATTTGTTGACTAATCCATCCATTCTCCACTTATTTGAGATTCTATTTTTAATCATATACTAAAATCTTTCATATGCATGGATAATTGGGGGATTTTAAAAATTCAGTTCTGTTTTAAGAATCTCTCGGTTTCAGTTCTCTCCATACAGTGTCGTATTATTTTAGCCTGATAGTGCATTTTAATATCCGACAAAGCAAACTTCTTACCACTCACTTTCAAACACGTAAATATGAATCCTTCCACGTGAACTTTAGCTTCCCTTTGCCAGATTCTAAAAGTTGGTGTTTTGCTTTGGGATTTTCTTCAACTCCTACTTTAACTTGAGAGTAAATGGTATCTTTACAATCCTGAGTCTCTCCAAAGAATTGAGTGGATCTCAGTCTATTTAAATCCTCAGTCACGGTCTCTTAAAATTGACTCCTAAATATTTTTATTGCTACCGTGAGATATTTTTCCTTTGTACTTCAACTGGTTGTTGCTCTACATGGAAACTGTTGGGACATACCTATGTATAGAAACCAGCCACTTTCTAAATTCCCTTTTTCCCCATTCTAGCTTTATGGGGTTATAATTTCCAGACAGTAAAATCCACCCCGGGGAGTACAGCTTGATGAGTTTGGCGAGTGTAGAGTTGTGTGACCACCATCGCAATCACAGTGTAGAAGATTTCCGTTACTTTTTGACAGAATTTTCTCCCGTCCCTTTGCAGATGTCCCCCACGCTGACCTCTGGCACCGGGAAATGCTGATCTGCTTTCTTGTCATTAGCGGTTTACTGTTTCAGGAATTTCATATACATGATATCATGGAATATGTAGTCTTTGATTTGACATAAATTACTGAATAGTGTCGCACTACAGGGATGCATCCCAATTTACTTATCCACCAATCAGTTAATGAACATTGGGGTTGTTTCTAGTTTTTGACTGTTGTAAATGCTGCTGCTGCTATGAGAATCTGCTTACAAGTCTTTGTGTGGGCGTATGTTTTCATTTATCTGCGGTAAATGCCCAAGAGTGGATTCTTTTTTTTTTTTTTTAAGATTTTATTAATTTATTTGAGAGAGAGAGAGAGAGAACATGAGGGGGAGAGGCCAGAGGGAGAAGCAGACTCCCCACCAAGCAGGGAGCCTGATGCAGGACTCAATCCTGGGACTTCAAGATCATGACCTGAGCCAAAGGCAGACACTTAAGCAACTGAGCCACCAGGCGCCCGAAGCAGTGGATTCTTTAACCAGGGTAACAACCGCCAAACATTTTGCACAATGTCTCCACCATTTCCATTCCCACCAGTGACATGTTACACTTCCGGCTCCTTCACAGTCTCACCAGCACTTTTTGTCTCAGTCGCTCTGGCTTTTGTTACAAAGAATATCATAGACTGGTGGCTTAAAGAACAGCCATATCTCATGTTTCAGAGGCTTGGCAGTTCAAGATCAGGTTGCCAGCAAGGCTGGGTTCTGGTAGACCCCTCTTCTCAGCTTGCAGACGGATGCCTGCTTTCTGTGTCCTCAGGTGACTGATAGCGAGTCTTGGTCTCTCTTCTTATAAGGACAACAGTCCCATCAAGGGGCTCTACCCTTGTGACGTCATCTAAACTCAATTATCTCTAAAGGCCCCACCTCTAAATACCATCACATTGGGGGTTAGGGCTTCAACAGATACATTTGAGGGGACACATTTTGTGCATTACACTTCGTATTAGTATTTTTGTCAGTCATTCCAGTAGATGCATCTGAACAAAACCTACTGTGGTTTGTTGGCATTTCCATGATGTCTGGTGATATTGAACATCTTTTCTTATGTTTCTTTGCCTTGCATATATCTTCTACTGGGATTTGCTCAATTTTTAAATCTTTTTTTTTTTTAAGATTTTATTTAGTTATTTGACAGACAGAGATCACAAGTAGGCAGAGAGGCAGGCAGAGAGAGAGAGAGGAGGAAGGAGGCTCCCCGCCGAGCAGAGAGCCCAATTCGGGGCTTGATCCCAGGACCCTGGGATCATGACCTGAGCCAAAGGCAGAGGCAGAGGCAGTGTCCAGAGTGAGCCGAAGGCAGATCCCCCACCCAGGCATCCCCACCCAATTTTTAAATTAAACTTGTAATCTGGAGATAACTGTCCATTCCTCCCAGAGGGATAATACAGAGAGATCCTATGAATGCTTTATCCAGTTTCCCTGGTGATAACTGTTTCTACCCATTCAAAATGGTGGCCCCAAGTCGCAACCACTTTGGGAGGAGAGTCAGAGGAACTTTTGTGTTACTTGAGATTTTCCTTGCATGGTGTACTTCTTTGAAAAGTCACTGTCCTGTTTGAGCACCGTGTTAATTTTGGGGATGAAAGGCAAAGGCAGCGCACATTGCAGGGTTCGTCTTTAGGATATAAGATCCTGAGGACAGTGGTAGCTCAGTGTCAGACCTGCTAGTGAACTCTTTGGGGCCAGAACCTCTGCATTTGTTTCCTCAAACTAGGTCAAGTGATGGGCAGGCATGCGTGGCAACAAGGAACAGGGCAACACATGGAAACTCATGGAAACGCCACAGAAGCTGAGATGTCGCTGGGCCCTTGGAGGTTGGTGCTGATTCACAGGCAGCTCTGGGTTTAGAAAATTATTACCCGCCTCCTAGCTCCTCTCTAGGTTTGTTTCTCTTTCTGTTACTTGCTGGCTTTCTTGCCCTTTATTCTTGCCGTGTATCCCATAACATCTACTCCTCCTATCCACGTATGTTCAGTCAGATTGTGTCCTCCCCGCAACGGAACATGCTGGAGTCCTGACCCTCAGTACTTCAGAATGTGGCCCTGCAATTCTGAGGGGACTTCATAGACCTAATGAGGCCATGAGGGTGGGCCTTCATCTGGGATGACTGGTGTCCTTTTGAAAAGGGGAAATTGGGGGGCGCCTGGGTGGCTCAGTGGGTTAAGCCTCTGCCTTCGGCTCAGGTCATGATCCCAGGGTCCTGGGATCGAGCTCTGCATCGGGCTCTCTGCTCAGCAGAGAACCTGCTTCCCTTCCTCTCTCTCTCTGCCTGCCTGTCTGCCCACTTGTGATCTCTCTCTGTCAAATAAATAAATAAATAAAATCTTAAAAAAAAAAAGAAAAGAAATGGGGAAATTGGGACACAGAGACACAAACAGGTTCCATGTGAAGAGAAGACTGAGATCAGGGTGATGCTTCTGCAAACCACCAGAAGCTGGAGGAAGTTATGGGCCAGGTTCTCCCTCCCAACCCTCAGAAGGAACCAACCCTGCTGACACCTCGATCCTGGACAGCCAGGCTCCGGAACCGTGAGACAGCAGACGTGGCTGCAAGCCGCCCAGCTGGCGGTACCGTGTTACCGCAGCCCTAGCTAACCATTGCGACATGCTTCCTTGTAACTTTTTATTCATCACATCCAGTTGTTGGCCTCTCACGACCTCACCTACATAGTTTTCAGAATCAGTTTGGATTCAATCCTATTTGTCCATTTCTGTTCCAGAGAGCAAGAATTTCCTTGGCCCAGTGTGTCCCTTTCTGAATGTGGCTTTTGGGATAGGCTGCCTCATCAGCCAGCAGCCAGCCTGTGAGTTGTCTCACAGTCCTGTCATCCCTCCTTGTCCCTCCTTGTCCTCTGCGTCATCACCTGTTGTCAAAGCAGTGGCTGTCACAGTGTAAACCGCAGTTTCCCACAGCCGTCCACTCTCTGGGGACTGGGGGTAGACTTGGCATGGCATGCGTCATGATGGACACATCTAAAGGGATGCCCAGTACTGTGTGTGGAAAGTGAGAAAGCCACCTCAGTCTAGGAAGGGGCAGTAGGGGCCAAGGAGTCCAGTCTCCCCCTTGAAATAGGAACGGTACTAGTAACCCAGACAGACAGAGGGTCATCCACCCTTTGCTTGAAAACTTTCAGCCAATAGCATCTTTCCAGATGATATGGCTCTAGTGTCAAGAATATTCATTCTTAGGGTGAGCTGAAATAGCCTCCTTACGATTTCTCTGGGTTGGTCCTAGCTGTGCCCTTCTGCAGCCAGAGGGAAGTAGAGTCTCCTGGCTACCCTACAGCGCCCCCTAGTGTCAGTGTCTTCCACCATTTCTCAGGACATGGGTTCCTGGTGCTTTGCTGTTCTTGTCCCTCACCTTCACCCACGCCGCGAGTTGCCTTTTAAGTGCAGTGGGGAGTGCTCAGCACTGCTCCAGAAGGGTCTTACCATTATTCAAGAAGCCTGGGCCAGGGAGGAGAGTTAGAAAGAGTACAGGCTTTGGGGTCTAACAGAGGCACTCTGGAAAGCTGGCTCTGCCGTGTACCAGCTGTGAAATTCTGAACAGTAGTACCTTTTCCCTACCACAACCCTTCCTGTAAGGAGGATGAGAAAGAAGGAAGGAAACCTTTTGTCTCTGTTTGCTTATTGTCTTAATATATTTGGGCTGCTATGACAAAGTACCACAGCCTGGGTGACTTAATAAACAGCAGACATGTATTTCTCAGAGTTCAGGAAGCTGGCAGTCCAAGATTCAGGCTGCCATCATGTCAGAGGAGGGCTCTGTCCTTGCTCTGAAGGTGGTGACTTCTTGCTGTGTGTCCTCTTGGTGGAAGAGGCTAGGAAATCTTCCTGGAGCATCTTAAGAGAGTCACCGATCCCATTCAGGTGGGCTCCACCCTCGTGAGCTGAGCACCTCGCAGAGGTCCCACCTAACATCATCATCTTTGGGAGATAGAATTTCAACACATGCTTGGGCAGCGCACATTCAGACCAAAGCACTTATCCGTAAAGTATGGAAACAGTATTTTCTTCAAAGTATTGTTGTGAGGATTAAGTCGAGCTTTGTCATTTAGGGCAGTGCTTCTCAAATTTGAAAATCCCCAGGGAAATTTTACAATGCAGATTTGATTCCGTAAGCTTGGGTCTGAAATTCTGCATTTCTAACAAGCTCCTGAGTGATGCCCACATTGGGGTCCATGGACCACATTTGAATAGCCAGGATGTAGGACACTTGGCACGGTGCCTGGAACCCAGCAGAGTTCAGTTAGTGTTGATTCTGTCTTCGTCTAGCCCTTTCGTGACCCTTCTCGCAGTACTCCATACCAGGATTAACTTTTAATTTTCATCCTGTCCCCATGTAAGAAAGTGACAAAGCACTTGTCCAACTAAGATGAGCTTTAGAAAGTTTTCTTTCAAATCCTTAATCAGAGAAATAACAGTCTTGGCGGAGAAGGGTATATTCTTAAAACAGGAGAGATGTTTTCAAGTTCTAAACCAAACACTAAGCTCCCATCATATAGGAACAATAGAACTTGTGTGCCCGTTCCATCCCCGGAGTTCTGAAGAGGCCAGCACTGGCCCCTGAATACCAGGCGACAGCCCATCTGCGCGGCAGGTTCCAGCAAACAGGAGGCGTCATGTCATTAAGGGGACGACAGCTGGGCAGCCTAGATTTATGAAGTCACTAACGCCTTGTCATTGAGGTGCTGTAGGAGGTGGAAGCAGCTGATCCTTCCAGAAACAATGATGGGTGCTGTTGCCATGACATGGAAAAATCAAGTCTGATTAGGCTGAGATTTTGTGAGTCTGAATAGAAAATGCTAATAAATTTTGACAGGATTTATGTAGTAATTCTGTCCTATTCCACTTTATTCTCCCACTCTTAATAATGAATGTTGTGCTGTTTTTCTCGGGTTCTTCATTCAAACAAGCTAAAAAACAAAAGGCTTGCAGAAACATTTGAATACAGATTTAGCCTTCACAAATACCAACATAAATTACCAAAAAAGAAAAAAAGGGATTCTTTTTCCTTTTTATTTCTAGAAAGCCTTTTTTTCCCCACTAAATTTTCCTTCAAGGGTTGAAATGAGTAAATTGATTTGCATTTTCTCTAAAGTGGACGTTGAACTACAGAGAACAGTAGCTTGTCGAGCCCAGCCTTTTTTGTTTCTTTGTTTTTGTTTTTGTTTTTAATCTGAGCTTTGGCTGGCAGTTGTCTAAAAGCCTCCAAAACACAGTTGCTAAAATTACATGTCCAGAACACCTTGAATGAAAAATGACCCTGCTGTTGTTGCTTTTATTTGCCATGACACAATGTAGCTTTTAAGTTGATTTTGTTTATAGCTCAATTAACTATAGTCCAATCCTTCAATCATTAGAGCCTCTGATAGTAATTTCTGTATGTTTTTAAACCAAAATTGCTGACCCACAGAACTTGAAAATGTATTTAAATAAACAAACAAGGTAAAATTTTCCTCATCCCCCTGTGGGTTTATAGTTGAAATGTAATAGCAGAAAGAAAATATTTTAAATATTTATGGCTCCATAACAACATATACATTAAAAGAATTTTTTAAAGATTTATTTTAGAGAGAGAGCGAGCAGGGGGAGGGGCAGAGGGAGAGGGAGAGAATGCCAAGCCAACTCCACACTGAACGCAGAGCCCATCTTGAGGCTCAGTCCCATGACCCTGAGATCATGACCTGAGCCGAAATCAAGAGTCGGACACTTAACTGACTGAGTCTCCCAGGAGACCCCACGAAAAGCTTCTAAAGGGCTGCCATGAAACTTACCAGTAGTGTTGCAGGAGAACGAGATTGGGGATCAGGAGGAAAAGAGTTTTACCTTTCACTTGATACCTGTTCACTTAAAAAAAAAAAACTTTCAGTAATGTATCCCTTTAATAATATTTTTAGTAATTAAAATAGTCCAGGTGTACCACCAGAAGTAATGTCGTAGAATTATCCTGTGATCCAGCAAGCCCACTTTTACATAAATATCCAAAGAAATTGAAACCAGGGACTTTGATACTTACATGTAGCAGTTCTCTTGACCGTAGCCAATCAGCAGATGAGTAGAGAAACAAAATGTGATGGACACATACACTAGAATATTAGTCAGCCTTACAAAGATATGAAATTCCGGCCCAGGCTGCCACACCGGGAAGCTGGCGGACATGATGCAGAGAAATATCCCAGTCATAAAGACGCAGGTCCTGTGATTCCACTTAATGGGAGGGACTTAGAGCAGTCCTGTGCATGGAGACGAAGTGGAGTGTGTCAGGGGCCAGGGGTCGGGGGAGAATGAGGAGCTATTGTTTAATGGGACCAGAGTTTCAGTTTGGGAAGGGCTGTTACGGAGGTGGGCGATGGTGACGGTTGCCCAAGGATGTGAATGTACTTACCACTGCTAACTCGTACACTTAAAATGGTTAAAATATTAAATTTTATGTATGTTTTACTATAATGTATTTTTAAGATTTATATTCTTTGGGGGTGAGGGGGAAAAAGCCAGGCGGGGTACTCTGGACAGAGGAGCAGCTCGTGCACAGGCCTGGAGGAGTGGAAACCAGCACAAGGTCTTCTGAGAACACAAGTGCACGTGCCCTCTGCCTCGTGAGAGCGCACAAGGGGAGGGGCAGCAGCCGTCACTGTTGGCTCCAGTACTGGGCAGGGCAGAGTCTGGACCCACCAGGCCTCATAATGTACTGCCCTCTGCACCCCTGGGCTACCATCCCTATCCTTCCTTTCACCTCGCAGCCTGCCTGCCAAGGCCCTAACCCTAGGCCTGCCTCCTCCTAGAAGTCTTCCTGACTGTCCCAACCACAGGGCCCTCATCTTTTTCCAATATATATTGAATTGGAAGTTGGCGTTATCCAACTAGGTAAGCTCTCTGAGGCCAGGACCCAGCCTATTCTAAATTTTAAAAAAGGCAAGGGGGGATGTGCTGGGTGGCTCAGTCAGTTAAACATCTGCCTTCAGCTCAGACTGTGATCTTGAGGTCCTGGGATCAAGTCCCGCATTGGGCTCCCTTGCTAATCGGGGAGTCTGCTTCTCCCTCTGACCCTCTGCTTCTCTCCCTTGCTCATGTTCTCTCTCTCTCTCTCTCTCAAATGTATAAATAATCTTAAAAAAAATAGTCCTGGCAATTGATTAAAAAATGGTATTCAATTAGTCATGTTATTCTTTTTTCCATATCTCTTGTTCTACCTGCCTGGTTTTTTCATTAATTTTTTTGAGGGGGAAGGTAACTGTTGATTCGCATGTAGTTGTAAGACATAATACAGAGAGAACCCATGTACACTTTGCTTAGCTTTCCCCAAAAGTAACATTTTCCAAACCTATAGTATAACATAGTATAGTGTCACAAGCAAGACGTTGATGCAATCCACTCATCTTACTCAGATTTCCCTAGATCCACTTGTGTGTATGTGTGTGTGTGTGTGTGTGTGTGTGTGTGTGTATTAATTTCTGTACCATTTTACCAACAGGGTAGGTTCAAATATCCGCCACAACAGGATACCAGATAGTTCCAACACCACAAGGATCCCTAGTGTTTTCCTTTTGTATCCACTGGCACTTGTCCTCCCACCATCTCTTTCAGCCACTAATTCCTGACAACCACTAATGTGTCCTCCATTTCTAAAATTTGACATTTCAGAAAGTGTTATAGAAGGGCGCCTGGGTGGCTCAGTCAGTTAAGCGTCTGCCTTTGGCTCAGGTCGTGATCCCAGGGTCCTGGGATCAAGCCCCACGTCAGGCTCTCTGCTCAGCAGGGAGTCTGCTTCTCTCTCTCCCTGCTGCTCCCCCTGCCTGCATTCTCTCCTCCTGTCAAATAAATAAATGAAAGATTTTTTCTAAAAAGTGTTATATAGGGGCACGTGGGTAGCTCAGTCATTCAACATCTGCCTTTAGCTCAGGTCATGATCCTGTTGTCCTGGGATCAGCCCTGCATCAGGCTCCCTGCTCAGTGGGAAGCCTGTTTCTCCCCCTCCCTCTCCCCCTGCTTGTGTTCCCTCTCTCGCTGTGTCTCACTCTGTCAAATAAATAAATAAAATCTTTTTTAAAAGTGTTATGTAAAAGGAATCAGAGAGTATATATAATCTTCAGAGTTGGCTTTCTTCACTCAGCAAATTCCTGGCAATCCATCCAAGTTGTCGGTCGAGTGTATCAATGGTTGGTTCCTTCTCATAAGTGCTCCAGTACGAATGGACTGTGGTTTGCTTAAGCATTCGCCTGCTGAAGGACATCGAGCTTTAAGCTATTACACATAAAGCTGCTGTGGACATTTGTGTGCTCGTTTTTGTGTGAACATAAGCTTTTATTTTTCAGGGCCAGGTACCCAAGAGTGCAATTTTGGGGTCCTATAGTAATTGCATATTTCATTCTAGAATAAATGGACGGACTGTAGTTTCCCAGAATGGTACCATTTCATCCAACCAGAAAAGTGGAAGTGACCCACGTCCTTATCAGCATTTGTTGTGATCACTACTTTTTTATTTTATCCATTCTGATAGGTGTGGAGTCCTAACTCATTGTGGTTCTCATGGGCATTTCCCTGACTGCAATGATGTGGAACATCTTTTCAATTGTGTGTTTACTGCCCGTAGATCCTCTTTACTGAAATGTCTCTGCATTTCTTTTGCCCATTTTCTAAATGGATTGTTTGGGTGTTTGCTGCTGTTGTTTAACTCTGTTATCCCCCACTACCTTCTCCCTTCTTTTATTTCTTATTCTTTCAGTAAACATTTGTTAGCATGTACCATCTATCAGGCATTTGGAATACAGAGAGAAAAGACAGAGACTTTGCCCGAAAGGAACTGATGGTTTTGAGGAGGGGACAAGTAAGCAGTGGGGTTCTGTATAGGAAAGGCACCTCCTTCCCGTCAAGAGAATCAGTGAAGCTTTTGCTTCCTGGAGGAGGCAGCATCTGATCAGCAGGGGAAGCCGTGAATATGTTTATTACACTTGACATGGATTACAGTTGACCCTTGAACGTCATGGGTTGTACGCACTGGTCCACTTATACATGGATTGTTTTGATAAAGATAGTACAGTACTGTAGGTGTATTTTCCCTATGATTTTCTTAATAATTGTCTCTAGCTCACTTTATTGTAAGAATGCAGTATATAATACATATAGCATATAAAATATGTCAATTGACTATGTTATCAGTGAGGCTCCTAGGTGAGGCTATTTGTAGTTAAGTATTTAGAAAGTCAAAAATTATATGTGGATTTTTGACTTCATAGGGGTTGGTCCCTGGGTCATTTGAAAGTCAACTGTATACTGCCATTACATTTGAGACATTAATATAGTAAGAAGAATATGGTGCCTTCTAAAAGCCCCTCCGGGTATCTTTCTAAGTAATTCATTATGGGAACTTGTCATTAATTCAAGGTTAGTGAACACTGAACACAAAATACTATCCTGGGTTCTTGAAGATTCTGAGATAAGACAGCACCCCAGACCCCAGAGATGTATGATCTAAAGGGAACTGGAGATTCATAACCAGCAGACAGTTGGTCACAGAAGCACGCATTTAGTAACAGAGTAGACTGAGGAACTGTCACTAGGAGGTTGGGAAGAATTCTTAGAAGGAGAGTTTGAGTTGGCATTTGAAAAAGGAGTAGAACTTGAACAGGTAGATATAAAAGGGAAAAAATTTGTACATTCCTAGGTCCCTGCATGGTGTAGATTGCCAGATCCCCTTCTTGCTCTTACCTACAGAGTAGCTTCTGAGGAAGCGTCCTGGACCTAATGTCAGAGTCCATGTTTCACTGATGGTTTCAGCTGAAGAGATTGCTAGTGGAAGTCATGTCTAGTTTTAGGATGAGATCCACAATCTAATTTTAGGCTGTCTTTCATCTTACAGATAGATGGACTGAGACCTACAGAGGATCAAATTCAGCCCAGCCTTATTGCTCCTGCTGGCCAGGCCAGTGGATGTGTTTTGTCTAGAAAGTCCCCAGCCCAAGCCAGGGAAATGGTGTGGATTTCCTGCTATGTCTCTGCTAAAAATAAAAAAATTGATTGGTGAAAATAAAGTGTTACACAGTGGATGGGGAGTACTTTTTATTTTAAAATATTGCTGTTTATCTCCTTGTAATTTGTTTAAATCTCCCTTAAAGAATAAATTTTTTACATATACTCTGAGGTAAGCCACATTTACCAAGTAAGCAACTCACAAAGTGTCAAGAAAAGACAGAACAAACCAACTTTAAAGCTTCTGTTTAGCAGAGATGAGCATATGTAAGAAGCTGGAAGATATTAATGAGATGGGGAGAAAGTCAAGTTTCTTCTCTCAATATGAGAAAAAGAAAGGTGGGGCACCTGGGTGGCTCAGTGGGTTAAAGCCTCTGCCTTTGGCTCAGGTCATGATCCCAGCCAGGGTCCTGGGATCGAGCCCCGCATCAGGCTCTCTGCTCAGCGGGGAGCCTGCTTCCTCCTCTCTCTCTGCCTGCCTCTCCGCCTACTTGTGATCTGTCAAATACATAAATAAATAAAATTTTTAAAAAAAGAGAGAAAAAGAAAGGCAATTACAAACTGTAACATAAACAAAAATATTTTATAAGAAAGTCATGGCCCAAATGTGTAGCAAACTAAAATACAGCATGATTTTCAGAAATTCATGAGTGCACTAAAGGATATTGCAGCTGCCACATTCTTCTTAAATGACAGAAGTCAAAATACTGGCTCTGTAGAGAAAGAAGTTGTAGCCCTTTGCAGTGAATGACATTTACCTCATCACCCTATTATAAGTGCTGTTGACTTTCAGCTTTTAGAATCCACATAAAATAGGAAGACAAATACGTTTACAGAACAGGAATGGAAATGTAATCAATCTCAGCAGCGGAGAAGCAGAGTGGGCAGAAGCTGAGCATGAAACGGGGAGGAGAGGGAGAAAGCATGGCAGGGGCCAGCATCCTCATCCTATGCACTGGGGGGTCCAGACGCTGTGCAACACTGATGAATGAGGAGGCTGAGGTTTTTAGGTTTACTACTTAAGTTCCAAATTTGGTAACTAATGGAAGAATTCGAGAATATAATTTGGCTATTTGAAAGGATTCGGGCACCTGGGTGGCTCCATCGGTTAAGCGATCAACTCTTGGTTTCAGTTCAGGTCGTGTTCTCAGGGTTGTGAGATCAGGCTCTGTGTCAGGCTCCACGCTCAGCACGGAGTCCGCTTGAGAACTTCTCCCTCTCCTTCCCTCTCCCGCCCCTTCCCCCCTCCCACACACATTCTCTCTCTGTGTCTGTCTCTCTCTCTCAAATAAATTAATCTTTTTTTAAAGGGGGGTGCAGGATACGCCACTCAAAACTATGCTGTTTTGGCATATTGATGGTTTTGAGCTGAAGGCAATTGGAAAACAGCAGATGTAGGAAGGCCTCTCTGACCTCCTCCTTTCTACTTAAAATCAGGTCATTAAATTTCCCACAAGAAAAGTGCTTTCCCTGCACCAGGAAGAGAAGAACATTCTTATCACCAGAGACTGGGAGTCAGTGCTGAAGTGGACCTATACACACAGACCTACTAAAATAACCCTTATCTTCCACTGGTTTCCCTCATATATTTCTTAGTCACTTTCCCACAATTTACTGCCCCCTGGTCCATGCCCCTTTGTCTTGTCACATCTCCAGAATTTATCGTTCTTTGTGTGAAAAAGTATATAAGCTTTTGGGCCTAACAACTTTTTTGGGTCTTTGTTTTCCTTTTAAGGACTCCCATGTACATGTAAAAATAGTAAATCAAATGTGTGTGCTTTCCTCCTGTTAGACTGTCATGTCGGTTAATTCTTAGGCCAGCTACAGAGTCTAAGAGGATAGAAGGAAGTTTTTCCTCCCCTACGATATCAAAAAACTGAAAAGTGGAGAAGTGGAGGGGAGACATAAGTTCACTCATAATTTTTCAGGATTGGCAGTCAGTTAAGAATATCTAAAGAAATAACAGTGTAGGGGCGCCTGGGTGGCTCAGTCGTTAAGTATCTGCCTTCGGTTCAGGTCCTGATCCCAGGGTCCTGGGATCCAGCCCCGCATCGGGCTTCCTGCTTGGCGAGTAACCTGCTTCTCCCTCTCTCATTCCCCCTGCTTGTATTCCCTCTCTCTCTATCTCTGTCAAATAAATAAAATCTTTAAAAAAAGGGGGGGGGGAGGGAGGAAAGAAGGAAAGGAGAGGAGGAAAAGGAAGGAAAGGAAAGGAATAAAAGGAAGGAAGGAAGAAGGAAGGAAGGAGCGAGCAGTTTAAATATATTGAGTTAGGATGACAATCCCCAGAACTAAATACAGCAGAGGCTCTGAGTGATGAACTCTGGGAAGTAGTATGATAAGTGAGCAGGGATTAGGCAGAGACACAACTTTAATGTCATATAAACAATTGCAGTAGTAAAAAGAAATGGGAAAAATAGTTGTAGTGACCGGCAATAAAAGTTGTTCAAAGGAGCAACATGACAATTAGATACCCCAGAGAATTCTAATTAATTAGTTTTGAGATTTAAGCAAAGAAATACTTCAGTGATAAGAAAGTACTCAGTGTAATTGCAGCTGTTTCATTACCTAAAATTTAAAATGTAGCCTGTAAGGATTTTAATTTTCCTAAATTTGTCCTTATGCAGGGAAAAGAACTAGTTCAACTCAAATAGATATGTGAATGCCACTTTTGCTAAGAGAGATCCTGGCTGCTTTTTGAGATGAGACAAAAGGAATTGCCTTGAAGTATTTCTCAAAGATGTAAGATCCCTGGAATAATCCAGAATTTAGCCTATTTAATATAATATTTAAGCTCTTTCCTTGTGCCAAATTTTCAATGTATTTTTCCGCATAAGAACACATCTCTGGTTTTTATAATGCCAATCACTGGAAAACAGCATTTATTAGATAAACATTCCCTTTGGACACATCTGTTTGCAAGGGCGGGGGTAGGGGGGTGGGATTGCTGGGCTCCAGGCTCACACCTCACCAGGTCGTGGAGGTGCAAGCTGGGTGGAGGGCGTGGACCAGGATGTGGGCTCCTGGGGGTGCCGCCACGCATCTGGGGTGCCATCCTGTGGCTGTGATGTTAAATTAGAACCTGTATTCATTTTCTTCTCCCCAGGAAGGCCCTTTTGTCTACTTGTCTTTTGTAGGAAACATTGCAGCTTCAGAAGGCTTGATTGCTTCATTGTGTAAGTAATTTAAAATGTCTGCTTCCTCAGTAGGAGCCAAACGACCCTCCTCATCCCCAGGACCAGGCAGGTGCCCATGGATCCCTGAGGAGCGGGATTCAGTTCCCTGCCAGCCCTCCGGATTCCTGGGAGAAGCCCATCCCATCCTGCTGCAGGAACCAGGGGCCTCCCCATCCTCCTGAAGCCCCTCCCGGTACACTCTGGTTCTGAGTGCAGCACCCCCCAACCCCCCAAGGCTGGATGGGCACAGTGTCCTCTTTCCCCAGGCTGTGAGTGTAGGTGACTTGTAATTGCCACCAACCTTATCTGTCACTTGTCAAGTGCCACTTGTGTGTGGCCACCCCCAAAACTCGAGGGTGGGGCTCCCTCCGTCACCAAGAGCAGGAAAGAGGAAGTGATCACACCTCACCTCCTTCATGTGGCCCAAGTGTTACTTTCTCCATGTCCCACGTTCAGCTGCCCTCACTTACTATGCAGTTTGACCTCAAAATGGGAGCCCCTCGGGGGCCGCCTGTGTCCCCCGTCCTGGCTAATACTGCATTCCCCAGGCCCCACACACAGAGCCTCCCCTGTGCTCCAGAAGCTTTGCTGAATTAAAGAATGAACGAATGGGGTTATTTTTGAATGTCTAAACACCCACTGATCTCTTAGTTCCTAAAACACTGACGCTAATGATGATTCCTTAGATTTTTGGGTGTCATAGCAGGAACATCTCAGGTATTGTATAGATGGGTTTTCTTTTTAAGATTTTATTTATTTGAGAGAGAGAATGAGCAGGGGCAGGGGCAGAGGGAGAAGCAGGGAGCCCGATGCGGGGCTCCATCACTGTGATAATGAGGCAGACTTAGTCAACTAACCCACCCAGGTGCCCCTTTATATATGTTTAGATTTAGAGGAAGAACTTACTTTCACTATTATGTTGTTCTCCAATTGGCTCCTGGCTGGCAGTGGGCTCAGGACAGACAGGGCAGCTCTGCCTGCCCAGTGGTAGTGTCTGGCCTTTCAGAATCTCTGCTCAGCCTGTGTCTGTGTCTTTTCTCATTAAATGGCTAATCCTATTTATTGGCCTTTCTGTGGGGACAGCCTTCATTAGACCCCTTTGTCCCAGGCACAGAGGGATTGTAACTTGGGCCATTATTAGAGACTAGAGCTTTGTCCTGCTGCTCCGACCAATCAGATAATGTAGCTAATATTTGATCATTCGTGCCTTTTCTAAGTAATGTGAGAACAGTATTGAAAGCCAGAGAAGAGGTGGGACTTTTCATTTTTCACTCTGATCATTTAAGATCTTAGGACCAAGATGTATTACTTTGATAAGTTAGAAAAAGAGAGAAGAGGGAGGGAAGAAGGAAGGAAGGGATTGGGGGGAGGGAGGAAGGAAAAAAAGGAAGAAGGAAGGAAGAAGGGTTGGAGGAAGGAAGAATGGAAAAAGAGGAGGAAGGGAGGGAGGGAACATTCTCCCAGTGCACGACTCTCAGACTGGCCCTAAAATGACTTTCTCACTTCATTTTTTCTAGAAGAAACCATCCTGATAATGGGGCCTGGAAACATTTCTTAGGACACACCCACTCCCTGGTGACCACAGTGAGGGCTTCTGTGGCAGCCATTGTTAGTGATCCCTGTCTGGACCGAAACGCCCCCCGTGTCCATCCAGGATCCCCTCTGTAGTCCGGGCTGGTCATTACCATCCCCCCACCTCCCCACCGCCCCCTCGGCGCTCAATTTCTCTTCAATTATTCATAAACACTTTTTAAAAAAATAAACGTTTCCTTAATAAAAATTTTCCCACATCTAGATTACATCTACAGACTTTATGTAACAATTTTGAAATAAGGAATTGTAATGCATTTACCAAGATAATTGTTAAAGATCATCTTTGCAAAATCTGACCACGTTGAATTAATTTAGAATTCTGCTTATAGTGAAAAGAGCAGGGGCGAAGAGGATGCACTTTGGGAACAAAATCCTTTTACAAATGTCACATGACATTGTTATTATTACTCGTGTCACCCAGCAAATGTGTTTTAGCTTCAGCCCTCCTCCTGTCTTCCATGAAGGCATTGTGGAGAACCTACGGGGTGGCAGTTCTTTTTATCTTCTTCTTAGGGGGAAAAAAGGTAATTTCCACTGACTGTCATAAAAATGGCTGCCAGATGAGTAACAAAATGCATTTCACTTGTAGGGAAAGAATATGGCAAAGCTGATGCAAGATGGCTGTACTTTGACCCAACCATTGTATCTTTGGAAATTCTGACTGTTGTCCTTGATGGGTCTCTGGCATTAGTCCTCATTTATGCCATAGTCAAAGAGAAGTATTATCGGTAAGTGCCTTCTTCCTGGCCTGCTGAAGAGAGGACACATGTGAACTGTCCGAAAGCCCGTGTGGCATTTGGAATAGATTATGAACCATATTTATTTGTTAGATGAAAAGTAGAGTAGAGATGAAAATTGTCCTGTGTTAGGTAAGAATCGTGGTGCCGCCAGGATAATTGCAGATCGTTCAAAAGAAAAGCTGAGAAATGTGATCGTAGGGACCAGGTAGTCCCTGTGGAGGCAAGAAAGTGTGAAAAACATTGGACGATTTTTCACCAATATTTTGGAAAATAAAAGGGTCATATGTCCATCTTTCCCCCCACCCCCAAATCACTCTGGAAAACTCCTATTCCACTTTACACCAAATATAGTCTCTTACATAATTTGAAATTAGATACGCAAGATAAATCTTTCCAGAAGCAGGTTGTGGAAGATGTGAGGAAGGCAGAAGAGAGGGGAGAGAAAGGAGGGAGAGGGAAGTCTAACCGCCAGTTGTCATTCAAATTCTGAGTCTTCAAACTCTCTGCCCTCCCTCCTGCCCTTTCCCTTCCTCTCCTTGCAAACACAATGACCTAGGGCAAACAGAATGCTATCCTGGGGACGATTCCAGAAAACAATGTCAAGTAGGCACAATCGCATTCCATTTTCTAGCATCTTGAATCGAAGACATCATGTTTAAAGCTTCAATCACAAAATATCAGGTTGAATGGAACCTCCAAGTTCATTCAACCCACCTTTCCCCACCCAATTTTACTTAGATAGTTAGCGGGAGAAATTAAATGCCTTCTTAGTATCTTGTTATAACTTTCGCTCCATGACCTTGGTTGTAGACTCACTGCTTGCCCCATTTGGTAATTACTTCAACCATTTATAATATCTGCACTGTGAGTATTTACAGACGCATGTATCTCATTTACTGCCCACTGTAGTCTTTGAGGAAGGGACTGTTCTTACCATCCCCTTTTCCAGCAGGTAGAACTGTGGCTTGTAGCAAGATTTGAACCTCAGTCTCTCTTTGCTGGGTGAGGTCTGACCTCAGTTAATCTTCCTAAGAATAGAACAGGATACCTGAGAGACCTTATTTAACTCTGAGAATAATCTAGAAAGGGCAGTATTGCCTCTCCCGAGGTTGTATGGGTCTTCCACTAATTAGACTGACCTGCCCCATCAAAGGAGTGCTGTCCAAAACCTGAGGTCCGACTTCAGAGAGGTCTTCTGCTGAGGAAGACTGAGTTAATGCTGCCATCCGAGAAAAGATGTCAGGACTCGGGGTGTCAAGCTGCGCCGAGCTGACGGTTTGATCCCTTGTTTCTTTCTCTCTAACAGGCATTTTCTACAGATTACCCTGTGCGTGTGTGAATTGTATGGCGGGTGGATGACCTTCTTCCCAGACTGGCTTATGGGAAGCCCCAACCTCAACACCAACAATTGGCTCTACTTTGGGGTCTATCTGGTATTTTTCAATAGTGTGTGGGTTCTGATGCCAGGACTGTTACTGTGGCAGTCATGGGTAGAACTCAAGAAAATGTATTACAGAGGAACCAGTTCAGGGAAAAAGTTCCAGTGAATTTTCAAAGTCACAAATGCTGATATCTTGCTTTATAAGCCAGAATGGGTCAAACCTTTTTGGTTGGTCAAAATGTAATGCATTCCTGTGTACACTTTCTTTTTCTACTGTTGTTCCTCAACAGCCTATTTCAAATTGATTGTATGGTGGCAAGTTTTCGTTAATTGTTTTTTTCCCAATTAAATGACAATATGGGGAACAGAGAATACATTTTAACTTGTAATAATAACATGTTTAATTACATGTTTTTATGGCTAGCATTAATTTTTCCACATTAATAAAACCAATGATCATAGAATACTGTAGAGCCTAGTAACTTTTTATTCCAAGAACATATTGTTGTCTCCACTTTTAATCCTCCCATTTGTCTTCTGGTTACTGAAGTGAAACCAGAGATGAAATGAATGTCTAGAAAAGTGTCCGGCGCACATAGACCAGGCACGTGGTAGGTTGTGGTGGTTCTGTAGCTTGGAGAGCTCGGTCCGCATCGTCCCCTCCTTCCAGTTGTCTTCCTATCCTGCAGGGGCTGGAGGCTGTGGTCCTGGATACAAAACTGGTTTCCCCTTTCAGAAATACTTCTGTGAGATCTGGAGAGTAAAAGCGTGGAAATCATTTCGACTATTCTTCCCTTTTCTCCTGTTTATTTATTTATTTACTGTTGTTATTATTATTGCCATGTTGTGGTAACACGTGAGGAGTTTTGGCCTTTGTGTTGCACCTCCTAGGTACTGAGAGGCAGTTGGAGTTGGGGGCACGAGAATGAAGTGTTTGTGGGCTGAGTTGCTCCCGTGGTGGCCTCTTTGGTATTGTCTCCCTTGGGGGTGGGTTCATTCTGTGGGCATCTGGGAGTCCTTCCTAGAAGCTTAGCCGAGTACCTGCCCTAGCAACGTCTTAGTGAATTTTGTAAGCACCTCATTTCCTGGGCTAAATCCTCCTCAAATCTCCTAGTGGGATTTCTCTTCTCCACCAGTGTATCTTGACAATGGTATTTGTTGAACATTGAATAAGGAGAGCCAGACAAGTTTGAGGAATATTATATTATCACAGTAAAGGCTTTAGAAGTCCTGCAATAAAAAAACTTGATGAACTTGTTGAAACCCACTTTTTCCCGCCGTATTTACCAGACCACTTTAACAAGCGTGGCGGTATTTAGTGGAACATCAGTTAAGGAAGCACTGAGCACCGCGGTACTGCATCCATGAAATTAAAAGCAAACCAATGTCAATAAAGGTTTAAAACCTAAAATACCATTTACTATGGCATCAAACATTCTAATATTTGGGAAAACTGAAAGATGTACAAGAAAATAAACTATAAAATATTATTGAGAGACTTATATAAGATCCAAATACGTGGAGTGATAGGCCATCTTCAGATTTTAGAAGGCTCAATATTGTAAAGAAGTCAGTTCTCCCCAAATTGATATATAGATTCAATCTTATCCCAATCAAAATCCCAGAAAATTTTTTAAAAATGATAATTAAGAGGGGCACCTGGGTGGCTCAGTGGGTTAAAGCCTCTGCCTTCAGCTCAGGTCATGATCCCAGAGTCCTGGGATCAAGCCCCACATAGGGCTCTCTGCTCAGCGGGGAGCCTGCTTCCTCCTCTCTCTCTGCCTGCCTCTCTGCCTACCTGTGATCTCTGTCTGTCAAATAAATAAATAAAATCTTTTTAAAAAAATTATATTAAGAAGTTGATTCTAAGGTGTTTTAGGGGAATGATATGCCAAGGGCTAGGAAAGCTAGGACAACGTCGTGGAAGACCAGAGTTTGGGGCACCTGGGTGGCTCAGTCAGTTAAGCTTCTGACTCTTGATTTCCACTCAGGTCATGATCCCAGGCTCCCGGGTGGAACCCCACGTTGGGCTCTAGGCTCAGTGGGCAGTCTGTTTGGGGTCCTCTCTTTTCTTCTTCCCCTGGCCCTCCCCCGACTCATGAGAGCTCTCTGTCTTTCTCTTAGGTATATACCTTACAGAAATCCTTGCTTTGTGCACCAGAATGGCAGCATTCATTTAATAATCCCAAACTGGAAACAACCTACATGATATATTGTGATACAGACATACAAAGGATTACTATACAATGAAAATTAACAACTACGTTACTCATAACAACAGGGATGCATTTCTCAGACATAATGATAAATGAAAAAAAAACAGACTAAAAGAATACATATTGTAGGATTTTGTTTCTAGAAGGTCCAAAAACCAAGTCAAACTGTGGTGTTAGAAAACCTGGTAAAGGATGCCTTTGGGGAGGATCGTCGGCTGTAGTGATGGGGGAAGTCATGAGGGGATTACCAGGGGTTGCTGGTCATCTGTTTTTTTCATATGCACGGTAGTTACAATTTGTGATAATTCAGCTGTACACTTATGAGTGGTATGCTTCTCTCTATATATGTTCTACCTCAGTTTTTAAAAAGTTGATTTTTAAAAATCCCTGGCACGGAGACCTGGAAACTATCTCCAGTGGGCCCCCATGAAGAGAACACTGTGTTCTTGACTGTAGGTTCAGGATAATGGGCTTTTTCTAAGGGCTTCCCCAATGTGGGCTGAAGGCAGGATGCCAGAGGGAGAGTCTAAAAGCCTTTCCATGAGGGATTACCTAGTTGTTTCCGGTACTTTGCTCTCTGCTGACCTGGCTCAATCCGAGGGTTAACAGAGTAGAGAAAAATGGATGGGCTGCGGAACCCGCAGGCAGCCCTGAAAACATGATGTCTCTCAACAGAATTTTTGCTGAGTGTTGATTGGGAGAGAAATGGGGATTATAGACTTTGACAGGAACTTGGAGTACAGATACGTGCTGCTGCCAAAGGAGGACAGATCGAAATGTTTTCACAATGAAGGGAGTGGGGGAGACAATGGTGTCCCGGTGTGAAAACCTAACAGATCAGCGTAGCCAGAAGCCCTCCTCCCCGTCAGAGAGAGTTGGAGACAAGGTATAAAATACTCTACTTCATTGATCCTAAAATAGATTTTTTTTCCTGCACATTTTAATATTTTTAAAAAAATTTTAACTGATTTTTTATTATGTTATGTTAGTCACCAGTATTTTCATATTTTAAAAATTAGAATGTGTTGTACAGTTGCTGGGCCATAGTTAGTTGGCAGGGCTTTTTCATTTTCTTTTGAAGTATGATGTATCTTATAATTGATGGTATCTCAGATCCAGTTAAATAAGTCCTACCTTCAGTTTGCTCCTTCAAGCCTTAGTATCTCGAGCTACTTGGAGTCTGACAGTTCAAAATTTATTTTGGAAGTCTCAATTTTGCTTGGAGCCTTAGGGATCACTTACTTTAATACCTCCCACCCCTCCCCCCATTCCCTTCACATTTGCTGCCTGGGCGCCAACTGTAGAAGGCCTACTGTGATGAATATATAAAATGATTTGCAGTGGATTACTAATGGCTTATATTGTAAGTAACTAGATTCCTGCAAACAAGTCAGTCTGTCCCTCCCCAGTATTTGCTTACACTGTAAATTTCCTTTGCAAATTCTTCCCTTCCAGATAACTGTTGAGGCAAAGAATCAGCATAACCGATCTCAATTCCCAGTCTGAATGATAGTTTCCTCGTATTTAATTATGTTAATTCTACAGTTCCTGAAGTACTGGCACCCGGGCTCTAGGAAAAGTCTACAGATTGCAGTATGAAAGTGTAAAATAACACCTCGCCAGAGACTGGCTTGACGGAAGACAAAATGCCAAAAGTTGGGGGAAGAAACCTTTGTTTTTCTTTAAAGTTATTAAAATCCGCGGACTTTTTCTTGTTTGTTATGAAAGCTAGAGTTTGAATGTAAGGATAAATTTATACAGAGAATCACTAGGCAAAGCCTTATATGAAAAAGGTTAACTGTTGCCATCCTGAATTGTAATTAAGTGCCCACGAGGTGCTAGCTAGGGCCCGGCAGGCCTAAACATAATGTGAACTAACCTCAGGGCTTGTCTACCCAGCGCCCTTTTAGAGTCTCTGCACTTTCCCCTCCCACTTAACCAACTGCTGGACCCTCCAAGACCCCAGACCTGACAAAATCCATTTCCCATCACCAATTCCTTATGGGAAACAACTCACATCCATTCATTAATATTAAGGTGTTAATAACTGATCATACTTTGCCCCATTACCCTTCCTGAATGTATTTGCATAAAAAATGTGTGACACAATTGATAAATTTGCATTGCTGAAAAACAGAAAATTCAGATAAGCATAAAGAAAAAAATAATTATCCCCAGAATCGTCAGGAAGAACCACTATTACAAATTTAGTTCCTAGTTCTCAAGCTCTTATCTGTGCATGTATTAACATTTGGGGGAGACTTTAACATTTGAAGTAGGACTTTAATACCCCTTCCTTCCTCTCTCTCCCTTGCCCTAAACTTATTATCCAAGGAGGCTCTGTTCTACATGGACAGGCAAAACCAGCTGTGGAGAGTATTCTAGAACATGCCCCCATTCTCGAGAAATGCATGCACTGACAGAGGTGGAGAGGTAGCAGTTTATCATTTATTTTTGGAAACTGCTTTCCGTAGATGCTTCTGTTAACACAGATCAAGTTGACATCTTAAAATATTTGACTGGCCACCTCCCAGCTCTTGAAGGGAGAGATCAAGTGTGCTGAGCGTGCTGTGGTGTTTAATCCCTTCCCTTCCAGAAGCCTTCCCTCAGTCTCCTGAGAGTCAGAGGGAAGGACTCCGAATTCTTACAGCCCTTGTCCATGTCACTTAAGCGGCCCTGGGTGACCTTGTATCGTTATCTTTGGTGTCCATCTAAACAACTCCCAGGGGCCTCAAGGCCACACCGAGTCCTAGACCCTTATACTGTCAAGGGACCTTGGAGAGGTACAGTTTATACACAAGGAGGCTCAGAGGGCTTAGCTAACTGCCCAAGGCCACACAGCATTTTAGTGGGGTAAGACCCAGTGTTCTTCCTATCCCAGCAGTGTTAGCCATATTCCCAGGAGCTTGCAAGTTATGAAAGTTATTCAATTTTGTTCGTTTTTTCATGATCTAAAAAACTTGCCTAAGCACCTTTCTGATCCTCTGAGTCTCTCAATTTCATTGCTTGACTTTGTGTTTTGTATTGTCCTGTTAGTATTTTTCACTGGTTGGACCAAGTGGTCAGGTGACAGCAGTTAACTTGTACAATGCAGTGGTTTTCCAGGGGGAGTGGCGACAAAGTAGAGGATATGCTCTCAGGGGTCCCCACCTTTTCAGATTTGAGTAACACTGCAGAATAGCATGGTACCTCTTCCCCACAAATGTGTTGGTTGATGATGGCTTCTCATTTCTGATTTATGCGACTGTATTTACAGTAAAAAATTGGGGGTATTGTTTCTTATTACATGTTGGGAATTGAACTGACTTCTGTACCTGGGGTAGGATCTTATTAGTAAAGAACTGGAGGCAAGAAACAGATCTCACTGGTGATCCCCTGAGCGCCCACAATTTAAACTGTCTCCATAAATGCAGTGCCTGTCCCCAGCTCAGACCACAAATAGTCATGCTCCCTGTTAACAGTGACATCTGGTGGCCCCAGGGTAATAGGACAGCAGTCGAGTGCCTGATCTGTGGGTTTTGATGAGATGACCTTATTCTGGATCATAAAGCATTTGCCCGTCATCACAGGAGCCAATACCTTTCCCTGGGAGCAACCCCCCCCCCCCCCGCCAGGACACGCTTCTCTCTCATCGCTGCATACCCAGTTGGCACCTGTGGCCCACGAACACTTCAAAGTCATCCCCACTTCCCCAGGGCACTCTCCTGCAGCTCCTGAGCACGGACAAGCTATTGATAAGTGCCTGGCTGGGAAGAAGTGAACTTACCTGTGGGGCCTTGTCAGCTGCCACTGGCCACGTTAGGCCAGGCCTGGCCTGGATTCTGGTGCTCAAAGGCCAGTGACTTACTGCCTTCCTGGGCAGCAGATGGCCAGAGTATTTTTAGTGTCTGGAGCCTTTAGGAGGTTTGGGTGGGGGTAGAAGGCAAAGATGAGGTCTTGGCTCTTCCCCGGCTTAAGTTCAAAGCCTCCCACTTGTGAAATCTCTTTCCCTAACTTCCTGTGGGCTTGTAGGCTCCCAGGCTTGTAGGCTCTGTGCCCAGAGGCACAGAGGTCTCCGCTTTAGAAACCACGTACTTCTTCTTGTACCTCTTGGCCTTTTTCCTTTTCCTAGTCAGTCACGAAGCATGAGCCAGAGACAGTGGTATCTTTGGGGAGCCCGGGTTGTTTGGTATCTAGGAAAAGGACGGGGTATTATTACCACCCTGCGTGCATACTTATTCCATTTCAAAGCACTTTTCTGTTCATTGTATGATCGAGTCCTTGCAGTGATCCCCTGAACCCCACGGACAGCGATGATCATCTTCCTTCCATGGCAGAAGAAGCTGACGGAGAAAGACTAGCGATCATCCAAGGTCACAAGGAGGGCACGTGCTGGCACCTGAAGCTGGGCTGTCCCGGCTTTGCCACCAGCAGTGCTGAGTTGGAACCCACTGCTGCTGCTCACCAGGGCTGGGATTCAGGGCAAGATGCTAACTCCTCTCCTGATCCAGAAACTGAGAATCGCGGCACTTGGCACACACAGTTGTAATACGCAATAGGCTGTTCTTATCCAAGTAAAAGCTCAGACGTTTATTTGCCTTTGCATGTTTCCAGGGTCCAGGTCCTGAATATCTAACATTGCCACTGCCCTAACAGGAGAGACTGTCTCAAAACCAACCATTCAGCACAGCAGGTGCTCCAGCCTAGAGCAGGACTGGCCAAAACCTGGGGCTTCTGAGCATGCACATCAGAGAGAATAAAAGGTAAAGATTAAAAAGCCTGTAGGCCCAGACACTTTGCCAGTTGGACCCTCGGAGACTGGATTGGAAAGTGCTTTTGGGATTCCTTATTCTTGCCATCCTTCTGTTTCAGGAAAACATTCTACTTGTGCTTCTGGGAAGAGGGGTTTGCACCAGCACCTAGAGAGAATGGTATCAGCAGCACAAGAGACCTGGAGCACCAGGAACAGTGAAGTCCCCGAGCCTCCTGCAGGGAGGTAGTTGGAGAGAGCTACGCTTGTAGGTTGGCCACGCCTGCATTTTACCCAGAGCAGCTGAGCTGGACCCCTGAGCTTGTCCTCCCTGTGGCTGCCCCACCATCTCCGGAGCCAAGGCGTGCCATGGAGCCTTGAGGACTCCGGCTGGTGGAGAAGGGCTCCTGGAAGTTTGACCTTGGTCTTTTGAGGGACTGTCAATATACCACAGATGTGTGGGTCCACTGGGGTCCAGCCTCCTGGCTAAATGCCTGGATACCTTTTAACTGGACTGTTTCCTGCTCTTTTTTGTTTAGTTAGCGCTCCAGTTTCCCTGGGGAGAGAGCAAGATCTGGCTCAAACCTCAGTTCATTTGCCTGTTGACCCTGAAACCTAAGAAGACCTAGCCAGTGCCGAGGGCCTTGACAGTGGTGGTCAAGCAAGGAGCCAGGTCCTTTCCCTGTGAGTACCAGCGCCCACTTGATGCCCAGCCCCCATGCTGGAAAGTGGTTGTTGTCCATAGCTCACCAGTTCAATGTCATGTTCTATGCGAAAAGGGTTCCATGGTTGTGATCAGTCTTTCAGATTGGCTATTCCCATCATCATATTAAGGACTCCGATATCCTCTAGTGGAAAAACCTCTTCCGTGTCACTGAACCCAGCCTTTCCCAAGCCTGTTGGACCATGGAGCCTCTGTTCAAGTCAACAGCACTTCCCATCCTACAGACTAGAGTTTCACAGAACCTACCTGGGAAGCATCAGCCCAAACCACACCCCAGCCACCTCCTGAGAGCCGTCAGCTGCCTTGACTCGTGGCTGCATTCTACCCCAGATGGCATCTCGGAGGACACCAATCCCTCCCAAAAGTGAACCTGAGCTCATCGCGTCATGAGCCAGCCCTGCTTGGCCCATCTCCCCAGGCCTAATCCTACTCAGCCCTGGCTTTCTACCCTATTCCTGTTTGCCTAGTAGCTGAGCCAACCTCGGGCAACAGGAGAGGAGAGAGGATTGTCCTGTGAATTCACATCTTCACAGTCCACCAGGTTGACTCCCAGAGGCTGGGATCCCATTGGACAGGGATCTCCTTGCTTTTTTTGCTTCCGTCCCTCCTGGTTCTTCATACTGTGCTCCCTGACATCTGTTTAAAATGCCCTGGGCCTGGGAGGAGGCTTTTATTAGTTGAGCAAATCCAATACAGCCTCATTCCTGATTCAGAACACTAGCCCTGGCTATTCCTGCTGGCATTCTGAAAACGTAGTATTCCATTTATTTTCTTATATCAAAACTATTTGTGAACCACAGCCCATGAATGTACCCGTCCTTCCTCTCTGGTTTTCTTCCTTTCCACAGTCCCAGACCCCCAAGCTTTCAGGGAGTCTCCCCCATCCTGTACCTCTTCCCCCTACCTCTGCCCCACCACTCCGACAGCTCTGTTCCAAGAAAAGCTGACACTGCCTGGAAGGATGGGAATGCTTTGTCACAGGCCTGGGTATGGTTAGGTCCCCGTGGGTCCTGCCCAACCAAGGTGTCTTTCCCCTTCTGCTTCAAGATGGTTTCTTCCCTTCGGCTTCGTGATCATCATACAGGAGTCTCTGCTTTGAATCCATTGCTGGATCTCTGGCTTCTGGAACCTATTGCCCGCTCCTCACCCCTTATTAAAACCTGCTGTCAGCAGACCATCTAAGTAGTGTGTTCATGTTAGCGCAACTAAACAATGCCAAGATGGGAAAGAGTCTGGTGGCTAGCAACACCCCAAGAGCTCGTGAAAGTGGGAATCCAAGGAATATAAGAATTCCAACCTGCAGTTTAACACAACTTCACACAGGAAAATAGCTTGAGTCTTTAATCATTTATGAGCTAAGGAAGAGAAGTTATAACTTCAGAAAGGTGTGGCGGATGGCAAAAGACATCCTACCTTACTTAAGCATATGCTTTATCACTTTGTACCCAAGGGAGTCCAACATAAACGCAATCACAACAAAGGAACACTCACCCCTACCTGCAGAGGGGGGAGTGCAGTGACAAATGGCTACTTCTCAGACTCGTACTTGGAATACTGTCCCTGAGCATTATTTTTTATACATGAAATCTTTTTTAAAATATTTTATTTATTTGAGAAAGAGTGAGAGAGATCACGAGCAGGGGGGAAGAGTCGAGGGAGAAGCTGACTCCCCGCTGGGCAGGGAGCCCGAGGCAGGACTCGATGCCTGGACGAGATTATGACCTGAGCAGAAGGCAGACACTTAACCAGCTGAACCACCCAGGCGCCCGAGATGTGAAATCTTGATATCAAACAATAGACGGGTACTTTCCAACACTCAGTGCCTGTGTCAGCTCGTGCCATGGGGAGAAAGAAAAACTACAAAAATCTCAATTCAGTGCAACAGGAAGCATTTGCCTTCAGAGCTCTGTGTCGTCTGGGATGTGGCTGATCTGCACTGGGCATGGCTGGTCCACTCTGCTCAGTCTGCAGTGGCTGAGTGGCTGCCCTTCTCACTTCAGGTCTCTGGACCGCCTTGGCGGCTTTGCTCTACGTGTCTCTCATCCTCCTTAGACAGCGGACTGGCCCAAGCTTGTTCCTCTGATGGCGCTGGCAGAAGCAGGAGAGAGTGAGAACCAGCGTGCAAGCACATTTCCAACCGCTCCGTGTGTCCCACCTGCGCCCATCCCACTGGTCAAAGAAGGCAACGTGGCCTCGCCCCGCTGACGTCATCCGCTCACGTCAAAGGGCCCCCCACCCATGATGAGGCCATGGCAAGGAAGTGGCTGGAGAGAGCCGGGTAGAGCTGGGCCCACAGTACCACCGTGCTCGCCCGTGGTACGCACGGAAGAGCTACAGGGTTTCTTCTGCCCGTTGCTGCAGGAGCAGCATTTTCTTGCAAAGGTGCTCCGGGGAACCTGGCGTCCTGGGAGACTCTTGAAGGTAAGTCAGGGGGGAAAAAAGAGGGGGGAGGAGAAAAAAGACTTGTTCTTTTGTGGGGTTTTTTTCACAGCATTTCTCTGCCGGGAAGCTCCTCAAGGTCACAGGCTCCGTGAGCCAGAGAACGGGTCACCGCCCAGAGTGGTCCCGAGGAGTGTGCAGGGGGCGGGCACACGGAAGGGCAGCGTGGCCGCCAGGGAGCTCTTCCACGGCTAAGGGTGGTGAACCTTGACAAATGGGCGCCAAGGAAGCACCAAGGAAGGGCGAGGGGCCCTGGGGCCAGCCAGGTGAAGCTCAGCCGTCCCCAAGAATCAGGGAGAGTAGGAAGGAATGCCAAGCGGGCAAGGCTTGAGCCTACAAGTAGTTGGCCTTAGAGGCCTACATTAACCGTGGAGTGAGCATGGTTATGCACGATGTTTTGGTTGCTCTCAACTTATTTATTATTTAAAGTGTCTTTATTTTTACAAAAGGAATACAGATATCTGGCTTCAGAAGTGAAGTAAAAGTAGAGGCTTACAATGAGAAACAGCAGTCTCCTGCCTCACCCCCTACGAACTCATAATTCCTTTTCCCCAGAAGCAGCTGTAGTAGCTGTGTCTTCTGATATTTTCTGCACTTCTTTGCCCCGTGTTTCTGTTGCTGTTTCTTGATTGTTTTTCAACTAAAGACACAACTTTTTCTCTTCTGACCCAGGAAGGCGAGACTTGCACTCTCTTGCACTCTCCCCTAATTTCCACCCTCACACATATATCCCGTCCCCCATATTCCCAATAGAAACTTTGGGTTAAATGAGTATTTAGTGTGTACACTGTTATGAGTATGAAAAAATTGTTCACAACAGGGCCATTATAGTACACTACAGTTACATTTCTTTCCAGTGCAAACTTTCATTTCCCCAGGAGCTGATAATTGCCTTTCTTTGTGTTATTTGTTTGCTTGGTTTTCTACATACTTATCAATAAGACAACCTAACCTGTCAAAACTGAAAACTTCACTGACAGACTCAAACAAATAAGGTAAACTATTAGTTTCTGTTGTCTTATGACAAAAGACGTAAGTGAGACATCTAGGAACCATTGGTTCTCTTGCTCCCAGCTGTATAGGCAGCTCTATGTTCTGGAAATCCCCTTCGTTCCCCTCTAGTGCTGAATTCATGCTGCCTGCGTCCCGTGTCTTCATTTGGGTCTGTCCTCTTTTTTTTTTTTTTTAAGATTTTATTTATTTATTTGGCAGAGAGACCACAAGTAGGCAGAGAGGCAGGCAGGGGGGCGGGGGGAGAAGGCTCCCCGCTGAACAGAGAGCCCGATGTGGGACTTGATCCCAGAGCCCTGAGATCATGACCTGAGCCGAAGGCAGAGCCTTAACCCACTGAGCCACCCAGGTGCTCTCTCCTCTTGAGGGAGCACAATGACCAGTGGCCTCTTGATAAAAGGTGCATGAGTTCTTGCTTGTCTGAAAATGTCATTATTCTATTCACACGATTGGTTGATTAGGTTACAATAATAATTTTCCCTCAGAATGCTTTCTTACCTTTTATTCGAAAATAATTTTAGACTTTCAGAAATTTTCCAAAAACATTTGCGTTCTCAGGGCACCTGGGTGGCTCAGTTGTTAAGCGTCTGCCTTCAGCTCAGGTCATGATCCCAGGGTCCTGGAATCGAGCCCCACTTCAGGCTCCCTGCTCTGGGGGAAGCCTGCTTCTCACTCTCCCACTCCCTCTGCTTGTGTTCCCTCTCTCGCTGTCTCTCTCTGTCAAATAAATAAAATCTTAAAAAAAAAAACAAACCAGTCTTCTATCTAATGCCTTTACCGATATTCCCCCGATGCAAATGTCTAACATAGACATGGCACAAAGATCAAAATGTAGGCATTAATTTTGATACACAAGTATTGAGTGCATTATAGACTTTGGATTTCGTCAGTTTTCCCAGTAATGTCATTTTATGTTTCCAGGGTCCATTTCAGGATTCCCACATTACATCTCATTGTGGAGTCTTCTTAGTATCTTCTAATATGGACCAGTTCCTTAGTCTTACTTTGTCTTTCATGATCTTAACAGTTTTGAAGAATGTGGTCAAGTATTTGGTAAACTGTCCTACAGTTAACATTTTTCTGATTTCTCATGATTAGACCAAGGTTCTGGATTTTTGGCAAGATTTTTAGCCCAGAGGTGATGTGCCCTTCTTAGTGCATCTGATCAGGGGCATGTGAAGGTGGTGCGACTTACCACTGATGGTGTTGATCTTGACCACTTGGCTGTATGGTTCGTGCCAGTTTTCTCCACTGTGAGTTACTATTTTTTTTCCTCATAATTAATATGTATACTGGTAGACATACTTTTTTTTTTAAGATTTTATTTATTTATTTGACAGAGAGAGAGATCACAAGTAGGCAGAGAGGCAGGCAGAGAGAGAGGAGGAAGCAGGCTCCCTGTGGAGCAGAGAGCCCGATGCGGGGCTTGATCCCAGGACCCTGAGATCATGACCTGAGCCGAAGGCAGCGGCTTAATCCACTGAGCCACCCAGGCGCCCCGGTAGACATACTTTTTAAAAATTTTATTTTAATTCCATATTGTTAACATACAGTGGTATGTTAGTTTCAGGTGTACAATGTAGTGATTCGACTCTTCCCATACATCACCCTGTGCTCACCACAAGTGCCCTGCTTAGTCCCCATCACCTGTTTTACCCAGCCCCTCACAACCTCCCCTCTGGTAAGCATCAGCGTGTTCTCTATGGTTTAGAGTCTGTTTCTTGGGGCACCTGGGTGGCTCAGTGGACTAAAGCCTCTGCCTTTGGCTCAGGTCATGATTCCGGCATCCTGGGATCGAGCCCAGCACGGAGCCTGCTTCCCTCCCTTTCTCTCTGCCTGCCTCTCTGCCTACTTGTGATCTCTATCTGATAAATAAATAAAATCTTTTAAAAAAAAAAGTCTGTTTCTTGGTTTGCGTCTCTTTTCTTCCCTTTGCTTGTTTGTTTTGTTTCTTAAATTCCACATGAGTGAAGACATACTTTATTTCTTTCTATGACTCATTTATTTCACTTATTCTACTCTCTGGATTCATCAATGTTGTTGCAAACAGCAAGATTTCATTCATATTTATGACTGAATAATATTCCATTGTACATATATGCCACATCTTTTTTTTTTATCCTTTTTCTTAATCCTTATTTTGCTGTATTAAAAATAGTTGAAAAGAGGTGCACCTGGGTGGCTCAAATGGTTAAGCATCTGCCTTCAGCTCAAGTCATGATCCTAGGGTCCCGGGATCCAGCCCTGCATCCGGCTCCCTGTTTGGCAGGAAGCCTGCTTCTCCCTCTCCCACTCCCCCTGCATGTGTTCCCTCTCCCCCTGTGTCTCTCTCTGTCAAATAAATAAAATCTTTAAAAAAAAAAAGTTGAAAAGAATCCATGTTTCTTGTAAAATCATAACGTTTTTGTTCTAAACACTGAGATAAAGTATTGGCTAAAATACCTGAGACACACATAAATTTTTTTTTATTTTTATTTTTTTAAAGATTATTTATTTATTTATTTGACAGACAGAGATCACAAGTAGGCAGAGAGGCAGGCAGAAAGAGTGAGAGGGAAGCAGGCTCCCCGCCGAACAGAGAGCCCAACGCGGGACTCGATCCCAGGACCCTGAGATCATGACCAGAGCCGAAGGTAGCAGCTTAAACCACTGAGCCACCCAGGTGCCCCCATAAATATTTTTTAAATGCTCAAGGAAAAATAAATAAACACGGAAACTGAGACTGGGTGGCTCTGGCCTGGCCCTCTACCCCCACGTGTGCCCAGGGAGGGTAGCCCAAGGTTTAACCACTGCCATTTCAAGGAGTGTTAAAAATTCTTTTTTTTTTTGAAAAACATTACATTTATTTTTTTAAATTTATGTCCATCACCCAGCTACCCCATCCCCCACCCATCTCCCCTCCAACAGCCCTGTTTTTTTTGCTTTTTATTTTTTCCTCATTTTTTTCCTATGATTAAGTCTCTTATGGTTTGTCTCCCTTTCTGATTTTGTCTTATTTTATTTTTTCCTCTCTTCCCCTGTGATCCTCTGTTTTGTTTCTTAAATTCCACATGAGTGAAATCATATGGTATTTGTCTTTTTCTGACTGACTAATTTCACTTAGCATTTCACTCTAGTTCCATTGATGCCACTGCAAATGGCAAGATGTCAGTTTTTTGATGGCTGAGTGGTATTCCACCAAATATATATATACATATATGTATATATATGTGTGTGTGTGTATAATATATATATATATATTATACATATATATATATATCATCTTCTTTATATTATATATATATATATATCATCTTCTTTATCCATTCATCTACGGATGGACATTTGGGCTGCTTCCTTATCTTGGCTTTTGTAAATAATGCTGCAGTAAACACAGGGGTGCATGTATCCTTTTGAATTAATGCTTTTGTATTTTTTGAGTAAACCCAGTAGTGTGATTACTGGATCATATGGTAGTTCTGTTTTTAATTTTTTGAGGAGCCTCTGGTGGGCATACTTTAAGACAACACAAATATCCTGTTTATCCTCAAACTTTTCACCCACTAATTTTAGCCTTAATTGGTAAATCTTGCCTACAACAATTATTACTGTAATATTCTTAATGGTAATTTTCTATTTTCCTCCTTTCTTTTACATTTGTCAATGTAATTCTTTTGTAAGGTAGAGCTGTCCTTTCTCCATTTATTTAGTCATTCATTTATTTATTTATGTCAGCATGGATTCATAGATATTTATTTTTTTCTAAGGGGTTATAGTCCAACTTCATTGTTAAAATTGCTCTCAGAAATTTGAAAGCTTTGCTCCATTATCCTTTAGATTTCAGTATTGCCATTAAGATGTTTTAATGCTATTCTCACTTTTGATCTGTTGTATGTGACCTATTTTTCTTTTTAGGATGTTCTGAAATTTCCTAATATTGTGTTTTTGTATTTATCTTTATAAAATATATTTGTATTGGACCCTCCAAAGACCCTTTCAAGCTAAAATTCATGTGTTCTGGGAAATGTTTGGTTTTTATTTATTCTATATTTCATCCCCCTTCACCTTTCTTTCTTTCTTCTTTTTTTTTTTTCAGAGAGTGAGAGTATGTGCAAGGGAGTGGGAAGAGGCAAAAGGAGAGAATCTTTTTTTTTTTTTAAGATTTTATTTGCTTATTTGTCACAGAGAGAGAGCATAAGTGGGGGGAGTGGCAGGCAGAGGGAGAAACAGGTTCCCCGCTCAGCAGGGACCTGATGTGGGACTCGATCCCAGGACCCCGGGATAATGACCTGAGCCGAAGGCAGAGGCTTAACCGACTGTCTCACCCTGGTGTCTAGAGCGAGAGAATCTTAAGCTGACTTCACACTCAGCACAGAGCCTCAAGCAGGGCTTGATTTCATGATCCTGATGTCACAACCTGAGCTGAAACCAAGAGTCAGATGCTTATCCCACTGAGCCACCCAGGTTCCCCAGGAGATTTTTGTTTCTACCTCATCTTCCAACTTTGTGTTTGATTTTCAGTGTAGATTTCCAAGAGCTCTTTCCTGTTTTCTAAATACTTTTTCTAGCAATCTTGCCTTATGGGTGTGATATCTTCTCTTATTTCTAAGGATATTTATTGTTCGAGGGAAATTTCCTTTTGTTTCTCGCACTGATCTCTTTTTCTGAGTTACTGGTCTTTGTTTGTTTTTGTCTCTCTCACATGTTAGAGGCTCCTTCTCAGATGTCCCACCATCCTTTTTTGTCTGTTTACATTGGAGTAAGGCCTTGCACAGGATATGCACGCTGTGCCACATGTCATCCACAGCCCCTGCAGAGGGGAAAGTGGATCTTTAAGTGGAGAGATCTAGTGGTCATTGCCTTTACCAAACTTAACTTCACTACTGGTGAGACAGCAGATGTTATCTCCTGATGTGATGCAATATGAAGTAGAAAACCCATATGACTTGTCAAAAACATCTGATCTAGCTTCCAGTTGACAGGGTTTATGGCAGATACAAGGAAAAGCTACATGATACTACAAGGAAACAATCAGGCAAATCAGTTGTGAGACCCTCCTTCAGTTAAGTGACCTGATCCCTTCCAAAGGGGGAGGGGGGAAAACGAAGGAAACAGGACAGCTCTAGGAAAGGGGAATGAAGAGATATAATAACCTAATGCAATGGCATTCTAGGAACAATGAGGGAAATTTCAATATGGATTGACTGTTAGACTATATTACGGAATTATTTTAAATTTTCTTAGGTGCAGTCATGGATTATGTATAGATTTCGATTTTGTGTGATAATGACCTTCTACTAAAATATATAAGGGTGAAATATCACAATGTCTGCAGCTTATCTTCAGATGGTTTAGAGAAACATTATATGGACATATATTTATCTATTTATTTTTCTATATTTAAAGATAAAGCAAATATGTTAAGATGCTAATTATTGTACAACTTAAAAGGTAGGGATATGGGTGTTCATTAGTTCCTATATGTTTACTTTTTCCATGATAAAAATGTAGGTAGAAAAAAGAGGAAGATACCAAAAAGCTTCTAGAAGCTTGTTCAATGAGCCCCGGCTCTGTGGGCAGGACTCATCAGTTGGTGAGCCTGCTGTTTCATGAGAGGACCTTCAGATGTCAGTGTTGAATTCCTTCTCTCCAGCCCATCAGAACTCCTGCAGAGGAGCCCCCAGTCCCTGCCTGGGGAGTACAAGACCTTACTGCCAGCACACAGGAGCTGAATGGGGAAGGGGTCTGCATAGCCTCACCAGTCAGTTCATGAACTTTCACTGAATTCTCTTGTGTTCATAGATATCTCATCCTCAACTGGGTAATGCCTCCAGTGACTAAACCAGTGGTATCCTCCAGGGAGCACAGGGGCAATTGCCTGGCCCGAGTAAGATAGTGAAGGAGTCTGAGGGTCTGTCTCTTTATACAGGCTTCCAACCAATTCTATTTTCAGCCCCATTTTGAACCTTCCTGATATTCCAAGTCTGGAGATCTCCCAGGGTTTGGTGCAGAAGGGCTTGCTTGTCACTGTGAGGCTATAGTCTCTGGGCCACGCCTCTAGAGATTCTGCTTTGTGATCTGGGACAAGTTATTTAACCTCTCTGTGCTTCATCCCCAAAATTAGGATACAACTTCTAGCATTGTTGGGGTATTATATGAATCAATGTGCCTTCAACACTTAGACCAGCGCCTGGTACAGAGGAAGGCCTTTGGGCTTCACACACACACTACATATACACCCCAGCCCACCCCGCTTAGGTTTCCACTTTGTCTGTCTGGTCTATGACATCACTTTCCATCTTCCATAATTTTATTGCTTTCTCGAGCCTGCTACTCTCTCTTCTGCTTTCTGTGTTATGTGGGGTTTCCCTTTTTTTTTTTTAATTTCTTTGCTGTCCCGCTAGTGAAGTTTGGGCATTTAGTAGAGTTACACGTATGTTGCATATCCCAACCTTAAACCACAAGTCTCCACAACTATCTCTCTCTGTCCCTCCTAATGATGCCCTTCAGGTAGTATACTCATATTCTAACCGAACTTACTAGAATATTGCTGGCAGAGCCTGGAGAGTGAATGTCCAGGCTTCTCAGGTCTGAAACCAGCTCTTAATGTTGATCTAGAAAATGGCTGAGAAGGGCCCCAAGATGAATCTGCTGGTTCTGAAATCTGAGTCATCATCACCAGCTGAGGGGAAGGAAGGGCTCACAGTATCACAGGCCACCCCCAAGCTTGTGTAAGAACCTTGTGACCCACCGCTGTGTCCAAACAAAATAACCAGCAAGCTTCTCACCCCCACAGCCCAGAGCTCTTGATTCCTAGGGATCATGTGATCCCTAGGGAACTTAATTTTATTCTCAGAGTGGTAGAACGGGGTACCTTTGCAAATGACTTACTTGAAGAGTTTGGAATGCTGGTTTATAGGAATGAATTCCCTGCCCAGGTAGGATCAGGCCCATGGAATTCTGTGATCTTCACTTCTGCCTGGATCATGATTTTGTCCTGTACCCAGAGAAGCCCCACTCCAAGTATAGGATACAACTAAGGAAAAAGTGGCTTTTCCAGTTAAAGACTGATGCTACCTTCTGGCTAGTTGTCCCTTATACATTAGCACTGTCTACTGAGCAGAAATAAAAGAGTTTGGGCTACTTATTTTCCATGTGCCATTCTTCACCCTTGCCTACCCTGCTCCATGCCCTAGGAGGCCAGCCTCTGATGGATAATGGGGGACGGGAGGAGGAAGGAGAGGCCAAATTGCTCATTTCCCACTCACTCCCCATTCCAGAGGGGTGCTCCCAGACTGGCCAGTTAGCTCTCCACTCCCTGGCCCAACGCCACCATTTTCCAAATGCCTGAGAAGGTGGCAGTCCCACATACCCAGACCTTCTCTCTTGGGCCTTCTTTCTGCACAATAAATCCTTGCTGTGTGGACAATGAGAGATTGGTGGCCCACATTCCTATGGCCTTGAGCAAAGTTATGAACTTCCAGCTCTTTCGTTTCTGGGGGTATACCTTCCTTTTCTCCGCTGTCCTCAACTTTTAGCTCTGCAGTCTTAACAAAACTTCTCCTAAAAAGATATTGAGAATTCATCCACATGAAAGTGTGTTGGGTTGGGGGCTCCGGAGTGCAGGAGCAACAACAGAAATGACCACCAGGGCTGCCATCTTCCAGCCGCCTCCCCCACCTTCCTTAACCCTTGACTCTCCCGCCAAAGGATATATGCCCAGGTCGAGGCTCCATAGGTAACCCGATACCTATGCAGGAAACAGAAGTATCAGGACCCCCCACCCCATACCCTCCAGTCACCAAATACCCTACCATTTATGGATGTGAGCCCTGCCTTGGCCCAATAAAAGCCCCCCCCCACCACCAACTCCCTCCCAGTGCGACTTCCCCACAGAACCTTGCCCGAGGGTGCCCACCTCCTCCCACCCCGAGGGTGGCCACCTCCCCCCTGGGCGACTTTCCTGGCTCCCCTTCTCCTGAACCCTGAAACTTCTTCGCCGGAGAGTGCCTTTAATAAATCTTGCGTTACACCCACCTTGCCTGGTGTTGTGTTTACCTCCCCTGCGAAACTTTACAAAGTGCAAATAACTAAACTATCTTTGCTACCCTTCTTCTAGTGGTATTTCCTTTTAAAAACTGAAGTCCAAGGAACGAACCTGTAAATGTAGAATTTCAAAGAGGACTGGAATTGAGTGTGGGCTTCAATTTCCAGTGTTCTGAAATCATTTTTGGCCATTCAACCTACTAGCCTTTGTAAGAGGAGAGTGCATTTAAATGTGGTGAAGAAAACAATGTATAAACTTGTCCAATCACTATGTTGTACACCTGAAACTAATGTAACATTGTAGGTCAAGTATACTCAAAGAATACAAAAATAAAGTGCATGGAGGAGATATTAATTCTAGGCTTACAGTACTTTTATTGAAAGTGCTTTGGATCAGGAAAAGCCAGAGGAGAAGCTGTCAGTAGATATGGTAGGAAGGCAGATGGAGGCTAAGTGTTCAAGGTTTCTGAATTCCCAAGAGCTGCCTTGTGACCTCACTCCCACTGCCTCTACCCTTTCACCAGCTATGATACCCTCTTTACTCCAGAACAAGTCTGGGTCTGGAAGATTCTAAGGCTGCAGGGAAAGTCTGGGCCCCCAGAACTCTGTGTTTCATATGCAGCTCTAACGTACCGTAGCACGACTTCAAATTTGTCCCATATCGAAAGCTAGATTGTGTGTCAGAGGGCAGGGATGGTGTAGCTGCAGCCTGCTGTTCTTGTACATAGCTCAGCGTTTGGCACATAGTAGGTGCTCAAGAGATACAAGTTGACTAGATGGACAATTACCTCACTGAATTCTCACAAGAACTTTGTGCGTACTCCCTATTATCATTCCCATTCTGTAGATGAGGCAGCTGGAGCTTAGTTGGGTTAACTAATTTGCCCAGGTTACCCAGCTGGTGAGGCACAGAGCTGGTGTTCCAGTCAGTTCCAACCAACTTTAAGGCCAGGCTCCAAACCAAAGCACTTAACTGTGTAATTTGAGCAAAGGGTGGGGTTGTATCTCCATCTTGGTAGTGATTCACTCACGGAAGAATTTTCATAACCTGCAAAATCTTTGTGTACATTTATTTATATCCTTTATATTTTCCCTCCATGTTAAGCCAACACTCCATGCCTTATGAAACTGCAGTTTGTGGAATTTAACAAGGTAAATAAAAATGGCAAAATGATAGGGTATCATGTTCATAATCTGGCGGCAATTTATAATCATGATGCCTCCTTTTATTTGAAGAATTGGACATGCTTTTGCGAGAACTAATTTGTTTAGGTTTGTGGATTTCATGCTTGAAGTAGGCTGCAAAAATATCCACATGAATATTTCCAGGTTCCAAGTTGCTGGTGGGGAGGAGTGGGTCATGGGAGGGAGAAGAATTCATTATTAGGTCTTAGGTTGAAATCCCAAGGCAGAACAAGGCCATCTTCTCATGGAAAATTTTTGAATACTTATGCTCTGTAGCTGTAGAGCCAAATCTCCTTGGGGGTGAATGTTGTCAGAGGAGTAGAAATCAAGACAATGAGGTAAAAATAAAAGACTCCTTTTTTTTTTCCTTTCTAAAATTGTTTTGTTTTTCCTGAGCTGCTGTTTTTACAGCCCGTATGGGAAATGGATACAGGGGTCATGCTTCACCACACCAAGAAACACTTCTCTCAGTAAGTTGGAGGCAATCACAAGTTTTCATAATCTTGTGAGAGGAGAATGTCTTGGGTCATACTGAACTCATGTTCATCATTCCTAATTAAGTGTCCTGCAGAAACCTTCTAGGAGGCATTCCCGTTGATTAGCCCTCACCAATGTTATTTTACTAATCATGGGTGTGACTAGAAGCTCACAGAGCCAAACCAGTGGGAACTGTTGAGGAATTATAATAAAAAACAAATCTGCCATCCCAGAAAACCTCTCCACAAAGGTAGTAAGGAAGGAAGATGGTTTTGTTATTCAATAAGCACTCATCCAGAATGTGATGTGCCTCACAAGCCATCAGCTAGCGATTGCAAAGACAGAAAGGAATCTCACCCTCTGATACAGCCAGGCAGACACAACACATTACCTACATAATAACTAGTCCTCAAGTCAGAGGGCGTGACAGCACCATTTGTCATACAAGGGTCATCCTAGATTTACCTGGTAATTGGGGTCACCATCTGTTAGCTAATTGGCTTTAACCTAAACAGAAACAAACCTCTCATATCTTTATGACAGGAAGTAGTTTTGCAACGTGGAGTGAGGTACTTGCCAAGTTAGGTTCCTACTCTTCCACAGACTGGGAGGCAGGACCTATCTCCCTTAATGTTGACATTTCAAAGGGATTGGTCCCAGGTTCTTGAGAAAGACATTCCTGAGCCCTAAAACTAGCTACAGCTTTATTTAGATTTTTTAAGGATTTACATACATTCCAAAGAGACAGCAGAAAGAACTTCCTTCTCTAAAGCTAATGCTCTAAGAAAAGGGATGCAGGGAGAAGTATCTTCTTTTCAAAAGGGACAATTAAGCCTCCTATTTTGAATTTGCATTTGTCCTTACAGGCCAAGAGATGGCCGCAAAGGTTGGCCTCTCCACTTCCTGTTCACTCAGGGACGCTCCCATCTTATACCAGCTTCTGCCGAAAGAGGCACAGACTAAACAACTCATCATTCATATTTCACTTAGCTCTGTCTGAAGGCCAGGCCTGGGGCTTCTGGAGGAGAGGGGCCCCTCCCTCCACCCCTTAATCTTCTACTCACCCCACTGAGTTATATTATCTTGTTTCTGAGGAAAGTGCAAGTCTTCTGTGAGGGGATCTCACTACCCCACCTGAGGCTGGGGCCGGGACGCTTGAGGTGTTGATGTGTGTTTTAAGTCCTTGAGGACAAGAAGGAAAGGCAAGGTCCTGGCTCCCCCAACATGTGAGGCATGGGCACCTGGTCCACTTGGAGGAAGACAACTATCCCAGCCAGGCAGTAGGAGGTACATGTGTAGACCCATGAGGACAGACAGCTGAAAACCACAACACATCAAAACCAAGTCAAAACCAGCCCCTGTGGTTCCCTTTCACCAAGGATTCATTCTGACCAAGAATAGAAGGAAAAAAATCTTTAAAATCCATGAGCTGGAAAGGGAGAATCTCAGCCTCATATTCAGATGGCTAAATCACCTCTCCAAACTGAAACCGTTGTCACTGTACACAGTGTTCGCAGAAAAAAAGAATAGAGGCATTTTAATTTAAGAAGAAAACAGAGACCTGCTGTCTTGCATTTATAGCCACATTCATGGACGCACATTCCTACTCCTTCACTCACTCTCAGGGATTCATGGGAGCTTGATGGCTCTGAAAGGTGTGGGGGGAATTGGAGCAGGCAAAGTACCCCTCAGGTAAGGAGAGCACTATTTAAAAAACAAACCAGAAAACATGATTGCTTTTTCCTAAGGTTCCCTGTTTGTAGCTCTGTAATGTGTATGTGTGTGTATATATATGTGTGAATATGTCTATGTCTCTGAGCAGACGAGCAGGATAGAAACCTTCCATCTGCCCCCCTACCTCCCGTTCATGGCCCTGGAGGGCCCTGGCCTGCCTCAGGTGGGGAAGCAAGGGCTGAGGCTGCCGTACTGACTACTGGTGCCCTACCCCTCAGTTGCCAGCAGCAAAGGAAGCACAATTCCCACTTGCAACGGCTAGCCTGGACCTGTTGTCACTTTTGCTTCGAGGCAGGCAAGGCTAGCTTCCCCGTGGTCTTCAGGGAAGGCTCTGAGAAAGGATGGAGTCCCACCCTCCCTCCAGCACCACCAGTGTTAGAGCGGAAGCAGAAGGAAGGATGGGAGCCCTGGAGTGGGCAAGGCCGGACCCCTGCCTGAGCAGAAGAGCAGCCTTGCTCTTCAGAAGAGGAGCCTCCGCAGTGCTCCTCTGGGGCACTGGCTCTGGGCCCTGCCCATGCCCTCACTGGCCACCTACCTCCGGGGCCTTGGCCTCCTCCGCACCCCCTACCATTCCTCACTCGGTCCCCACTTAGCAGTTCCTCTCCTACTTAGACTAAAGTCAGGTGGTTCTGAGCATATCGTGGTCCAGAAAGCGCATGTATGACTTCTTGCTCTTGTTTTTACCACAGAGGATGCCTGAAGTACAGGTGCGTGCTGCCATTTTGGCTCTCGAGGTCATGAGCCTCTCAGAGTTCTCATTTGGGGATTTCACTCTGGACAGTTCAAAGGACCTGGGGGCTCCCCTCCAGGTTCAGTTCAGTAGCTTTAAGCAGTTATTCGTCATTCACCCAGGTACTTAATGAGCAGCTCTCAGTACCTAATACTATTATATTGGATATATATTCAATACCAATATATTGAAGGGGATCACGGGATGTAAGGCATCCCCTGATCACTAGGAACTTAGACCATCCTTGGAGAATGATGATGAGAACAGCCGCAGTTCAGGCACTAACAAGTGGGCCAGCCCCAGGAGAGTTCAGTAAGGGGGTGAACATGGGCTGAGGGATATGGGCAGAGCTTCCTGCAGAGGTGGGATCTGAGGTTCCCTAAAATTGTGGGCAAGAGTCAAACAGGAAAACATCCTTAGCCTAAAAAACAGTAGGGGTTCAGGAGGTTTCCCTAAGGTTGTGTGATCCCAGAGGCCTGCTGTCACAGCTAGCATCACTCAGGTAACTTCGGGCCTGCTCGCTGACCTGGAAGCTTGAAAAGCTGGAGCACAGACACAGAGGGTCCTGGGAAATCCCAGGAAGGTGCCATAGGGCCTCACATCCCGTGGGATTCCCAAACTCACAGAAGGCAAACTTCTCAGAAGCTGGGGAGATAGAAGGCTGGCAGGCTGCCCTCGGACTCTGAGGCTCTCCAACCCCACCTGTCCATAGAGTTTTATAGTTCTCGTTCCAAAACTCACCTGCTGGGTTTCTGTGATTCTGTGATGCTGATTTGGCATTCAATCCCTCCAAACAGGGACCAGTAGAGAGTTCTGGTCAACACCAATGAAGCACTAATGGGCATGGTTCTTATGATATTTTGTTATCCTTCTTCCCACATCTTATCCAGGGCAGATGATGAGAGGAAAGCTCCTGAGGCTTGTTAAAAGCACGTCTGCCTTCAAGGATTTGCGGCTGTTGTCACGTACTACCTGCTGGTCCCCCGTCCACTCTGGTCCAGGCAAGGAGCACACTCTCAGAGCTGGACAAGAGTGTGGTCCATCCTGATGTCAGAAAGGAGACTGACAATTGTCAAGAGAAAGGAAACAAATGCCCATAGCATGATGGCTTCTGCAGATGTCTGTTTGCCCCAGCAGTGGCAAGAGTGTTCCTGTCAGTCAAAAGACATCCCAGTCACCCTCTACACTGCCTCCCTGCTTCAGGACTCCCTGTCCACCTCAAGTCAGCTACCCAAGCCATCTTCCTAAGTACAGACCTCCCTGCCACATATCAAAACAGTTCAGGACATTCAGAAAGACAGCTCATAGCAGATGGACCCTTGCCCATTACAGAGGTACAGAAATATTGGGTAAGCTATCACCAAAAAATTGTATTTTCGTACATGTTGTCCGTGAACATAGTGATTCCTTCCAGGGATATCCTGAAGTGGCAGAAATGAAGAACCAAAGCAGGTAAGTGTAAGCTGGGTCTTGAAGTCAATGGAGATATTAAGAAGCCAAGGTTAAGGCTCTAGGGACCAGGTTAAGGTTATAACAACTGTATGGGAACTAGAGGTATGGTCTCAGGCGTGCTTGGAAGAGAGAAAATTTTAATCTGAGCTCGGTAAAAAAGCAAGAGTATCAAAGAGATGCCCCTTCCTTAAAGAGGATTGGAAACACGGTCCACCAGCTCAGGAAAGTATGAAGAAGCAAATCATCTTGGGACATGGGTGGGGGGAAAAAAAAGTCATCTGTCAGAAATTGAATCCTAGGGCCCATGCCATAAATGGGCACAGAATCCAGATCGATGCCACCTGTGAGGCCGTGAGCCCCAAACAGAGAAACTAACATAATGTTTGATCTAAAACAGTTGAAACCTCCAGGAGCCTAGTTGATGCTCATGTGCAACCACATGTGTAGAAACACTGTCACAACCCAGGGTACGTGGGGGTCACGCAGGACAAACAAGTCCTACCAAAGATGAGCTCACAATAAAAACTGACGTATCATGTGAGGAAAGGAGCCTCTGTGCATGGGAACCAGCTGGTGCATCAGGCAGGGTACGGTGTCTTGAAGACTGAAGGTCACAGAACGATCTGAAGAAGCTACCCACACGTCCCTACCCAGCACAGCCCACCAGTTCTGGCCCCGTTCCAATTCGTTCCTCCTGAGCCCACCTTCTCAGGTCACACCAATCCCTCCTTTCACATACACTCAAAACCTTATGCCATCTTCAACTTTTCTCAGCTCTTTCCTTCAAAAATGGCTTTCAATTTCTCATCTTTCTTCCTCCCCTCTCCTCTGTTACTGCAAAGGGCAGCTAGCTGGTCTCTCTGCCTGCCTGACTCCAGAGTCCCCCTTCTTTTTACTCCAGCCCACACTGCCACTAAATTGCACTCCTACATGGCAAGTCCAGGGGTTTCACTTCCCTGAGCCAAATCCAGATTACAAAAGTCCAAACTTTCCCCAGCTTGGACTTAAGAGTTTTTTCCGGTTTTGTTTTCTCTTTAATACATTCCTCTCATCCACCTCTCACCCCACGCCAGCCACTTGTCCTTCCTTCACTCCCCCTCATACTTCCAAGAAGTCTCCTCCCTCTGACTCGACAGCTTCCCTCATCTCGTCGGTTGACTAAAGGTCAGCCTAGGCTTAAACCTTCTAGAAACATGATGTCGTGGAAGAATATAGGCATCATTTGGGCTAGACCCAGCTGGTTTCAAATTCCAGATATGTCACTTAGTAGCTCTATGCCTCAAGCAAGTCGCAACCTCCTCCAGCCTCAGTTTCCAATTATGCAACATGAGCATGATACCACTTTGCAGTATTGAGAGGATTGGAATCTATGGAAAGCACTGAGCACAGAACTTGGCCCTAGAACGTGCTCAATAAACAGTTGCTGAGTTGAGCCTCTGTCTGTCTTTTTATGGGAGGTTTGTCCTGCTTCCCCAGGCAGAGCTCCATGACGCCTGAGGCCTTGTCCAAACTGTCTTTGCATCTCTGTACTTTTCCTGTGCCTGCATAGGAAAACCTATTTACTGACAAGTAGTGGAAAGAATTTAGCATGCCTAACCTGATGTTAGAAGGGAAAAATTTGGGTAGAGGGATCTAGTGGATCTCAGATATTGGAAGGGTGTTGAGGGCCCATTTATACTGTATCACTCCAGAGAAGGGAGAATGTCATCAGAAGCTATCAGGACGATTTTAGTCCAGGGTAGGAAAAGCCAACATACAGAGCTGCTTATCATGAGAGCAGGTGTCAAATGTAAGCTGCTTGCCATTAAGACACTCAAATTATAGGAAGTATTCCTCTGGTGGATGATAGATAAGACCAGATCAGTGTTTCTTAACTTTGGGGAGTCACAAAAGCCTTTGAAAGTCTGATAAAAGTTGTGGATCTTCTCCCCCACCCCCCCAAAAAAGGCTCAAAGCATAACATTTTACAAATAATTTTGTAAATAATTTCAGGAGCTTCATGGTTCCTAGGTAAAGATCACCTTAAAACCCTTGTCGTATGCTATGTTCAACTTTTTAAAAAATATAATAATGAGAAAGAAGAATTTCTGTTATATGTATCCTCAAAATTCATACCTCCCATCTCAAGGGACTGGTTCATAACTAAAAACTCAGTGCCATTTGCCCAAATTCAATGCTCTACATATTTATTAATTGGATGAATGAATGAATGAAATCCTTGATTGACCTTTAAGGAAAGATAGGTACTGCACAGAGAAAAAAGAAAAAAAGATAAAAATGAAGCATTTTAGAAAAAGACCAATACAAGATGATAAAAGGTAGAGGAGAGTTCATCAGGGCCAGAGAAAAGGATAAATTTTGGAAGGCCCCAACTCCCAGCCTCTTGCCCAGGGCCAAATGCCCCAGCGAACTTCTAAACTCAAGATTCCATGAGGACAGAGTCACCTACCCAACTCTGCCTGCCCTGGGTGCTGTACGCATAGTGATCATGGCACAAACCCAGGGCACCAGGGACAAATCACTCCTAACATCGTGACCATGTCCAGATGATATTGTAATCTGATTTCAAAACCTTTCCCTCTGTGAATTTAGGTCTTAATTGTAATGAGACCCTCATTGTTCTTCTATTACAATTGCTCAGTTCATCCTTGGTAATGAGTTATTAAAGGAAGCGTGTCGAGGCATTTTTTTCCCCTTTGAGCATTATTATTCGAAGAATAATAATGGTGATTTTCAGCATAAACAGTAGTGACAATAAGCCCCAAGAAGAAAGTATCCTGTCCAAGCACAGAAGGACTTCTTTGACAAACTGAGTTTCAGATTCTCAAGGACCAGCTGCTGCATTCAGTTTGTATGGACACAGACACGCTGCTCTGCCCGGACCCAGTCTTCTGGCTCTCCCCACGCCCTGCCGCACCTGCACTCACGTGGAAACACAGTGGCAGCGGGATTTCAGGAGCCTTCTCATGCTCTGCAGGGCCTCAGGCAGCCCGGCCCCAGTGAGGGCACTGCAGGCCCGGAGCTCCCAGCTGCGGTCCTGGAATCTCTCCAGGCCCAGCCTGTCTCTGATCCCAAGCAGCGGCAGAGCGCCGGGTGCCTCCTGCTTGTTGGCCAGCACCAAGAAAGGGACACTGGCCATGTGTGGATCGTTCAGGACTCCCACGAGCTCAGCCACTGCCTCAGGCAAGCGTGCTTCATCTGTGCTATCCAGCACATACACGAGGACATCCGTGCCTTCCAGGTAGTCCTTCCAGTTGGCCCTCAGCTGGGTCTGCCCCCCGACATCCCAGATTGTCAGAGACACATGCCCTGGGGCTTTGAGCGGCTCCACGTTGAAACCAACAGTGGGCAGGGTCTCCACCAGCTGGTAGCCCTTCAGTTTGTACAGGAGCGTGGTCTTGCCAGCTGAGTCGAGGCCTATCATCACCACCTGCGCTTCTGCCTTGTGACCTCGGGAATTCACAGAACCCATGGTGGCCACTGCTAAGCCCTAGGGGAGAAAGGCCAGGTGCACACATCAGCCATTCTTTTCAAGAGGAACACAAATCCACGCAGGCACCTGGAAGAAGAGCCTCTCCTCCAAAAGTAGGAAGCGTCTTTACAATGTCAGGTTTCAAACACAGGTCTGGGCTCTGAAAGGGCCAGGAAGTAAGGGCAAATGAGTCACCAGGAGCTGATCTGTATCAGGAAGGGGGGAAGGGGGCTGTGTCAGGGAAGGGCTCCCTGGAGGAAGCCCAACGAGGCTCACATTCCTTGGTACTTAAAGCAAAGAGGCAAAAGGAAGTTCATTCCAGTTAGATATAACCTAGTTCAGTAGGAATAACCAAAAGATGTCTTCAGTTCCTTCTAGTCTATGGCTTCCCGCCTCTGTTTTCTTCCCATAAACCTAAATCCTGAAGTGGAAGCTATAGCTCCAGTTCCGTGCACCAAGTGAAGAAGACAGTCCGCTCGGGTAACTTGGGCCGCCGTTGGCGCTCCCCTCGGGACCAGCACTCTGTCCTGCAAACATTGGCTATTTCAAGTACGGTTGCCTGGGGACAAATTTACGAGTCACAGCTAGGTGGTTTCTTCCATTTCCATATCAAGGTAAATTGCCCATAGAGCACGACTCACATTTTTTATTTAGAAATGCCCAATTTCTAAAACCAAAACCTGTTCCCGACCTAGGGGAAACCTGGCTGGGACTGGGGAAGGGACATGTCTCCCCGGGCGGGTAGGGACGGGGGACGGGGAAAGTGGAGATATTTCGGCTGCCCCTGGAGGGAAATTAGACAGGCTCCGATCATTCCTCAGGCCAGCGGGGACAGAGGGAAAGTAAAGTTACCTCCGTGTTCTTAGACTGCGGCCGAAAGCTCCTCTGTGGCAGTCCGCTAGCACGCAGCTGCTTTCTGCGCGACGGTGGTGTCCCAAGAGCCAGAGGAGAAGGAACTGTAGCGGCGGTGGCTGGTTCCCCTTTTCTGCTTCCTTCCGCAGGTGGTCGGGGCGGGGCGGGCTCCACTGCCCCTCCCGCAGGGGACCGGCCGCTCCGACGTCCCCAGCCGGTCAGGTCTTGGTAGAGCCCAGCTTCGCACCAACCCCGTTTTTCAGCAGCTCAGAACGCAGGCCTTGATGGTATTTGATTTGATTTTATTTTACTTTATTTTTTCTGGAGCCTGGAGATTCTTTTGCTTGTTTGGACTCTACAGATTTTTAAAAACTGCCTAAGTATGATTAAAACACTCTAAAAAAAGGTAACTATGTTGAAGGCAAATGGTAAGAATTCAAGAGTTGTGTCAGTGTGGTGGAACTGTGCGCAATTAAACCTACTGCTTAATTTGGGGGGGGGGGCAATGTCATCGTGTTTTTCCCAGGAAACGATGATACCTCCAGAAAACACAGTTTTTTAAAAAAAACTTCAGATTAAAAAAAAAATCAGAAGCCGTTGATTCTGCCCCTCTCCAGTGGGCGTCTGCAGTTGCAGTGACATGACTCTTGGGACCAGTCACATGTGTGCTGTGCTTTCTGCTTTCCCAGGCGTTACTCCATTAAAATGGCAAGAATCGAGCTGGGGGTTACGACTCTCCCGTTTTACAAATAAAGAAAGGGGCTCAGAGTAAATAATTTGCTCAAGATCTTGCTGGGATTTATTCCTCTCCTCCTCTTCCAGAGTGTCTGCTACTCACGGAGAAAGTGCTTTGCAGAGAGCGAACATCCTTTTGGAATTGTCGTTGCTTTTCTTAGGCCCGGGTATTTTAACAGGAGGGAGTGGTTAGGAAAAGTCAGAAACACCACGTGTTATGCGCACCACTCTGTCCTTAACGCTGCTACTGTTGCTTAGTTCTTCGGGGTACCTGTGTTGTGGGCTGTAGTCGTTTTACAACCAGACCAGGCAAGTGGGAAGTTATAGCCAAAACCAGGGAGGGGGGTCAGCAGATGGGAAATTACTGAGAGGGAACATCAGGGGTCAAGAGGGATTCTGGTTAAACTGACCCAACAGGATTCTTGTTGAAGGCAGACCAGGTGGCCAGACATCACCTGGGGGACGGTGGGGACTGAGGAACGTGATCAGATTTTGAAGTGATTAGATATTAAGGGCAGGGCATTCTGGTTAAGAGGTAGGGGGGTTCTGACTAAGACGGTATTTTACGAGGAAGTGCGCAGATGATCCTAGAAGTTTCAGGAGTCTGACTAAAGTTTAACCAAGCAAAGAATCTTTGTCATTACACAAGAGCAGTCTCCAAGCATTAAAGAACTGTCTGGAGCAGGGATTGTCTGCCTAATCCTAATCCGTGGGGCAGGGAGATCAGATCAAGCTGAGACAGTCCTGTCCGGTTGATGAATCCATGGGGATCCTGGTAGGATTGAATTGCCGGAGGATCAGGATGGGCAGAGGATAAGGACTTGGAGGCCAAGGTTAAGATATGCCTGGGGCGGAGTTAAGGGGGCAGGGTTGCTATCACTCTGATTCTGGTTCCTTCTGTGTGAGTCCTGGGAAGAGGGGGAGAGGGAGACAGGAGCTGAAGAAGCTGCTGACTTGGAGAAGAAAGGCTGGACTAGGTACTGCAAAGTTTAGTTCAGCTCAAATATCTTATAGGATGATGGGATTTTTATGGAGCAGCTGTAGGCAAAGCTTTGTACAGGTTATCACATGATTTTTAAATTATTTATTTTTAAAGATTTTATTCATTTACTTGCAAGGAGAGAAGAAGAGGGAGAGAGAGAAACAGGCTCCCTACTGAGCAAGGAGCCTGATGCAGGGGCTCTATCCCAGGACCCTGAGACCATGACCTGAGCCACAGACGCTTAACCCACTGAGGCACCCAGGTGCCCCTATGACATGATTAAAAAAACCAAGAAACAAAAAACAACGCTTCAAAATGCATCTGCATGCCATATGAATGGGAGAAGTTAGTATCATTTTTGTGTGTGAAAACTAGGACATCGTGTATCAAAATTAGATACAGAATATATTGTAGACTCTTACACCGTCTTTGCTTTGCATTATAAATTGTATTTAGAATTATTACCATTCTGAGTGCCTTGTATTTTACATTTACAGCACAGCTCATCTTCCAGAACTTTTCTATTTCTAGTTTCCATTTTATTGGGAGCACCATCTCTTTTTTGTTTTGTTTTGTGTGTGTGTGTTTGTTTTTTTACCGCCACCTCCTTATAAACAAATGAGGAACCTGGCAAAGTCGGGGGTGGGGGAAGAATTTCCTTGCCTGTCTCTCTTTGTTCTGTCTCCCTCCAAATTGAAATAGTATCTCTTTCTCTCTCAAAAAGAAAACAAAACCAACAACAACAACAAAAAAAAAAAACACAAGAGGAAAAGGAACTAGCAGTGAGGGGTGTGCCTTCTGGATCAGCCAGCTGAGAAGGATCTGAAGGATGTAAGCTCTGCACCCAAGCAGCTTCAACTCCTGACTAATGCATTTGCAGTATTTGCAGGAGTTTCCTGACACGAAGCGGGAAGAGCCAACAGTGGCCAGAGACTGCCTCCTGAGCAGGTGCAAGGAGGATGATGCAGAGGCCAAGATAGAAGGGTGATGAGCTCCCAGCGCCTCGGAGCCGGTAACGGTGCCGGTGACGGTGAGCTGCTGCTCTTTATCCTCCACGGTTGTTTCAGTATGCAAAGTAGGTCCTAGGCAGCAGTTGCTCTTCAGTCAGCCCAGGTTCCTGAACTGGATAGTGTATTTTTAGTTGGCAGGGAGAAAAAGAAACTCGATTAGGAAGGAGGTTGGAAGGTCACTTCATAGCTAGAAACTCAAATCCACACTTGAGACTTCTCTGTATTTCCCAGATGAGTTCCTGTCACTCTGGGCAGCAACGAGCAAAGGGCTTTGATTCTCTTCTTTTTATAAACAAGATTACAGAAGTAATAATGAATATAGTGTTTTTAATTTGAGTCTCAAACAATGTAAATGTCTACGGGACAAAATTCTTAGGTTCATGCTTTTTTCTTTTTTTTTTTTTTTTTTTTGGTTTGTTTGTTTTGTTTTGTTTTTGAGTGGGAGGGAGAGAGAGAGAGAGAGAGAGAGAGAGAGAAAGAGAAGGGGTAGAGAGGGAATCCCAAGCCAGCTCCATCCCCAAAGTGGAGCGCTGCCCCCACCCTCCCCTCCGCCACAGGGCTCAGTCTCACAACCCTGAGATCATGACCTGAGTCCAGTCAAGAGTCATATACTTCACTGAGCCAGCCAGGTGCCCCTTAAGTTCAATGTCCTTTAAAAAAAATTTTATTTGGGCGCCTGGGTGGCTCAGTGGATTAAGCCGCTGCCTTCGGCTCAGGTCATGATCTCAGGGTCCTGGAATCGAGCCCCGCATCGGGCTCTCTGCTCCGCAGGGAGCCTGCTTCCTCCTCTCTCTGCCTGCCTCTCTACCTACTTGTGATCTCTCTCTCTGTCAAATAAATAAATAAAATCTTTAAAAAAAAATTTTATTTATTTATTTTAGAAAGAAAGGGTGAGAGTGAGTGGGGGAAGGGCAAAGGGAGAGAGAGAAAATCAAGCAGACTCTGCACTCAGGATAGAGCCCAAGACAGAGCTTGATCTCATCACCCTGAGATTATGACGTGAGCCAAAATCAAGAGTCAAACACTTAATCAATTGAGCCACCCAGGTGCCCCGAGTTCACCCTTTAAATCACTACTCCTCTCTAATCACTAATCCTCAGGATTAGTAGTTTGACGCACATTTTTGCAGTGATCTTTCTATATACATAGTTATATGTTTTAGAGCACACACCTCTAATTTACTATTTATTTTTGTTTGTGTCTTTTATTTTTTTTTAAAGATTTTATTCATTTATTTGAAAGACAGAAATTACAAGTAGGCAGAGAGAGAGAGGAGGAAGCAGGCTCCCTGCTGAGCAGAGAGCCTGATGCGGGGCTCAATCCCAGGACCCTGGGATCATGACCTGAGCCGAAGGCAGAGGCTTTAACCCACTGAGCCACCCAGGCGCCCCGTTTGTGTCTTTTAAACGTAATTGTGATATCTGTAGCTTGTCATATTGAACAATACATTTATGAGCTCTTTCCACATTAGTATATATCCTAACTCAGATATACTTACCCTTTTGTTATTATTTTTAATAGGATTTTATTAAATAATGAGAAGGCCTCAAGAAATACAAGAAGCACAATGCTAACATATTCATAGATTAAATTGTATGATTCTGAGATTAATTTATAAATAATCTAGCAATGGAGAAGTAGTAGCTTGGATATAATATAAGATTGGCCCTAAACTGGGGCGCCTGGGTGGCTCAGTGGGTTGGGCCGCTGCCTTCAGCTCGGGTCGTGGTCTCGGGGTTCTGGGATCGAGTCCCGCGTCTGGCTCTCTGCTCAGCGGGGAGCCTGCTTCCCTCTCTCTCTCTCTCTGCCTGCCTCTCTGTCTACTTGTGATCTCTCTCTGTCAAATAAATAAATAAAAAATCTTTAAAAAAAAAAAAAAAAAAAAAAGATTGGCCCTAAACTGAAAGCTGTCAAAGCCAGGTCGACAGGGGTGTATTATATTAGTCTCTACGTTTTGCATACCTTTGAAATTTTATGTAGTAAAATATGTATGTAAGCATATGTAAAAGCTTGTAAGAGGTATATTCCATATGTATATGTAAGAGGCATATTCCAGTTTACCAAATGTGTGATTCTGCCACAGCTCACAGGCCCCTGGGTCTCCAATGACTTGTCACACTCCACACTTCTTCTGTAAGAAGTCAAAAGTTGCCTTCTCCAGAATCTGCTGTGACCCCAGCTGGTGTAGTTTTATTTCTGCTTTATCCTTACCACACTTCGTGTGTATACAAACCCACACAGTCACACACACTCCTACACTAAAGGAATTATCTTATTAAACTGAGATTTTAAAGACATAGCAGTTGTCAGTTGAGCCCCTAATCTGTATCATATCAATGTCTACATCTGTTTCATTACTCCTCTCAACAGCTTTGAGAGGTGAGGCTTTTTTGGTCCCCTTTTATAGATATGGAAACGGAGGCTAAAAAAGATGAAGTAATTTGCCCCAGCCTCGTGTTTTTCTTTTTATTCTCAATTTTCTATCATTTTGTCAGCTATTTTTAGATAAATAGGTGCAAAAAGTGATCTATACAAACACTGAGAAACAAGCAAAATCTTATGGAGAAGGAACATTGCCCTTCTTAGATGAAAATAAACTGAAGAGAGTCTCTGGGTCATAGTCTGAATTTGGCTTCCTTGGGAGTTTTGTTACAAGAGTCGCTCCTGGGGCAGTCAGTATGCGAAGGCATGACAGCATCTTAGGAAGCGTAGGGCTTCCCACAGTTGGGGCAGCGGGCAGGCCTTGCTGGCGGGCCTGGTACTGGCTATCCAGTGGGAACATGGTCAGTAGAAATGGACTGCTCTGTATATTCTACGTCAAGCCCACTTTCCACTCTCAGGAATGAGCAAATCAGACTACTCCTTGGAGTGAACAGAGTAATGTCAGGTGGTCCTGTCTGTAGGGCATGGAGAAGAGGGGAGAAACTTCATTGCCACATGATCAAAGCCCACCAAATACAGATAAGAATTCGAGCCAAGCTTGCCTGGGAATTTTTTCTTCCAGGTAAAGAGGATATAATGACTGTAGATAGTTTGGCGATAAGAGTCTTTATTATGTCTATGTCTTAAGACATGCCACTTCAACTTGAACTAGGTCTCTACATCATATGCACATCTCCTTTGAGATGCCTTTGAACCTCTGTCCCGTGTGGGATCCTCTGCTTTTACATCCCAGATTTTCCCCTTTCTTGGTTTGCTTGCTTGTTTTGGTAGAGCATACCTTCAGTAGCCTCTCAGATGCATGGGAGGTAAGTCTTTAGACTTTGAATCTTAAAATGTCTTTTTTTAAACTCTAACAATTTATTAATAATTTGTTTGCATATAAGATTCTAGGACAGAAATCATTTCCTTTTAGGACTTAGAAGGCATTGCTTCACACTGCTGCTGTTGAGAATCTGAAACCAGACTACACTCCTGATCCAACGTTTGTGACTCTTTTTCTCTCTGGGATCTTATAAAATCTTCACTTTGTTCCAAGAATTCTGAAATTTCAACTAAATTGTCACATTGTGAAAGTTTGTGTGTTTTTTAATATTTCCCCTTTTTCTTTTTTATTCTTTCCTTTTATTTTATTATATTTTTTAATTTACCTTTTTGGTTTTGTATGAGAGAAATGTTAAAAAGATTTGCAAACCAAAAGGTTTTAAAACTTTCTAAGTTGGTATGAGTCTATTTTCATCCATTATGCTGGAAACTTAGTGGGCCCATTCCTCTGCCTCTTACTGCTAGAAGTAAGTTACTTTCAATTTTGGGACGTCCTGAAAATTCCTATCTTTTATGTTCCTTCTGTTTGTAATTCCTATTATTTGGTTGCAGAACTTTGACTTATTCTCTTATTTAAAAAAATTAGTTTCTGGGCCTCCTGGATGATTCAGTCCATTAAGCATCTGATTCTTGGTTTTGGCTCAGGTCATGATCTCAGGGTTGTGAGATTGAGCCCTGTGTTGGGTTCCAAGATCAACAGGGAGTCAGCTTGAGAGGCTCTTTCTCTCTTCTTCTGCCCTTGCCCACCAATCTCTCTCCCTCTCAAATAAATAAATAAATAAATAAATAAATAAATAAAATCTTTAAAATATATATTTTTTCTTTCCCCTCTTACATCTTTACGTTTTCACAGTACTTTCTGGGAGATTTCTTCAATGTTATCTTTCAACCCTTCCATTGTGTTTTCATTTCATTTATTATCCCTCTTTTTTCCTCTCCAACAGCTGTCTTTTGTCCCAGAGGTTCATGGAACCAGGAAGAATGACCATAGGAGACCCCAAAGTGGAGGACATGTGGTAACAACCAGAGGGTTCATGCTCTATTTTCTGTGTTACTGAAGTCTGCCTCCTTCAAGGTAACATGCAGTCTGTTTCCCAGCATGGAGCCTGCCAACCTGCTTCTACCTGGATCCTATTTGCCATCTTGGGACAGAATGTTATTAGATCGATGTGTGCAATGATTACAATGGGGACAGATGAAGGTGCACAGAACATTTCCCAACATAGATCATACGGTGGGCTATAAGCCTCAGTAATTGTAAGAGTTGAAATCACACTGAATATATTCCTCTGTGTGACAAAAGTGGGATTAAGGTAGCAATAAACACTGGAAAGATATCTGGAAAACCCCCCAATTTTTGGAAATTAAATGACCTACTTCTAAATAGCGCAAAAGTCAAAGAAGAAATTGCAAGGAAATTAGAAAATATTTTGAGCTGAATAAAGATGGAAATACAACGGAACCAAAATTTGTGAGTTATAGCAAAACCACTGGGAAATTTATACATTTAAATGCTTATATTATAAAAGAAGAAAGATGTAAAGTCAATTAACTAAGTAAGAGAAAAAAAGAAAAACAAACTAAATACAAAATAAGAAATAAAATAAGAATGAAAAGTAATTAAATAGAAAAAATAGAGAATATGAACACAGTCAAAAGTTGATTCTTTGAAAAGACTAATAAAATCAATAAATTGCTGATAAGGCTGATCAAGAAGAAAACAAAATCATGAAGAATAAAAAAAGGGACATCACTATCAAAAAAATTGACAAAGAAGATATTATGAGCAGTCTTATGCCAAGAAAACCAATAGCTTAGATGAATTGAATAAATACTATTTGTTGATAAGCTATCTTTTTTCCTTGGCTAACTTGAAATATCACTTTTCTTGGGGTGCCTTGGTGGCACAATTGGTTAAGCATCTGACTCCTGATTTTGGCTCAGGTCATGATCTCAGAGTTACGAGATTGAGTCCCATGTCAGACTCCACACTGAACATAGAGCCTGCTTGGGATTCCCTCCCTTTCTGCCCACCCCTCCTCCTTCCCTCTAAAAAAAAGAAAGAAATATCACCTTTATTGTACATGAATTCAAACATGGGTTTGGAAGCTTTTATGTATCATATTACCGTATTTGCTCTAAGAGTAAGTATTACAGTAAACCAGTGGGAAGTTGCATCAACTTTTTTGACCCAGCCGCAGGGAGCCACTCCTGCTGCATTTTATTGGTTACAGGCCAATTTTAGGTTAGTTTCAGTTGTATAACATAGTGATTTGACAGTTCTGTACACTACTCCTTGCTCACTGTGAATAGTGTAGTCACCATCTGACACCATACAATATTATTTTATATTATATATATAATTATATATTTTATATATTTATTATTTTATATATTATATATTATATATATTTTATATATAATTATATATATATTATTGTTACAGTCCTATCCTGTACTTTTCATCTCCACGACATATTTCTTTTACAATGGAAAGTTTGTACTTCCTAATCCTCATTGTCTATTTTATCCATCCCTCCACCCATCTCCCCTCTAGCAGCTACCTACAAGCTTGTTCTGTGAATTTAAGAGTCTGTTTTTCCTTTGTTCATTTGTTCTGACTCTTAGATTCTACATAGAAGTAAAATCATATGGAATTTATCTTTCTCTATCTGAGAAGGGAAATATTCTCTCAGGGAAATATTCTCTAGATCCACCCGTGTTGTCTTAAATGGTAAGATCTCATTTGCTTTTATGGCTGAGTAATATTTGTGGAGAATACTTTTTTAAAAATTATTTTTATTAGCATATAATGTATTATTAGCTCCAGGGGTACAGGTCTGTGAATCGCCAGGTTTACGCATTTCACAGCACTCACCATAGCACATACCCTCCCCAATGTCCATAACCCAACCACCCTCTCCCTACCCCCCACCCCAGCAACCCTCAGTTTGTTTTGTGAGATTTAGAGTCTCATATGGCTTGTCTCCCTCCCAATCCATCTTGTTTCATTTTTTCCCTCCCTACCCCCCACAACTCCCCACCCTGCCATCAAATTCCTCATATCAGGGAGATCACATGATAATTGTCTTTCTCTGATTGACTTATTTCGCTCAATATAATACCCTCTAGTTCCATCCATGTCGTTGCAAATGGCAAGATTTCATTTCTTTTGATGGCTGCATAGTATTCCATTTCTGCATGTGTGTATGTGCGTGTGTGTGTACACATATACATACATATATATCACGTCTTCTTTTTAAGGGTGAATTTATAGTGCCAGCTTTGTGAAATCTGGCCACACAGGTGAAATTTACTACACAAGACCAAATACTCTTTAGATTCTAAACCTTGGAAATTTAATCTTGGAATATTTTCAACATAAGTGAGACAGTATTCTTTATGAATTATAATTTGACTGGTAGTCAAATTATGACTGGCAATACCCAGCACATACCGCAAAGAGATTCATAGAGAAAAGAGTGGTTTGTTTTTTAAAACGTGAACATTTTCTTTTTTTTTTTTTAATATTTTATTTATTTGACAGAGAGAAATCACAAGCAGGCAGAGAGGCAGGCAGAGAGAGAGGAGGAAGCAGGCTCCCTGCGGAGCAGAGAGCCCGATGCGGGGCTCGATCCCAGGACCCTGAGATCATGACCTGAGCCGAAGGCAGAGGCTTTAACCCACTGAGCCACCCAGGCGCCCCAAAACGTGAGCATTTTCTTACAGAAGTTGTACATTTATTTTTCACAAAGGAGCATGAATAGGGAATGTCAACAATGGTGAGCTAAACAGCACATTTAATTTCACGAAAGCTTCAAATCCCACTATAGAATCCTGTGGAGCTAGATTAAATTAGACCACATGGTGAACTCTTTAAGCAAAACTAAGTGGGGGCACGTGGGTGGCTTAAGCGTCTGCCTTCAGTTTGGGTCATGATCTCAGAGTCCTGGGATGGAGCCCTGCATCAGGATCTCTGCTCAGTGGGGAGTCTGCGTCTTCCCCTCCCTCTGCCCCTCCACCCGCCTGTGCTGTTTCTCTCTCTCCAAACAAACAAAGAAACAAACAAGCAAACAAACAAAAACTAAGTGGCCTCGTTCCTAAGCCCACATTTATCAGTTCAGTGGTAAGGAAAGGCTGATCTGGAACGTTTAGGTCAAAGAGAAAAATGGACAAGAACTAGAATGTATGATTCAATCTGTAAGCTGATTAAGGCCATCTGTGGGAGAAATTTCTAGAATAGAGAGTGGTGCAGCATTCCCTGCACCAATTTTACCTGGCTGTAGTGATAAGAAGGAGATCAATGGATGCTCTAGAGGGAAGGCAGAGAACTCCCACAAAGAATAGATGTTTATACAATATACGACTATGTGTATACTTTTGGTCTCTAAAAAATATAGCCCAAGTGCCGTTCTTGACCTTGGTATATACCCATGCTTGGGAAAGATGAGGAGGCTGGGGGAGGTGAAGAGGTGAGGAGAAACCTAAAGTGTAAAGGAGCTTGGATTTCCATTGGCACCCCCTTTTTTCCCCTAGAGAGATATTGACACAGTCACAGGAGTAAATGAATGTTCCCATCCCAATGAACTCATTAGATGGGAATCATACATTGTATCAGTGTATGAGTTTATCCTCATGAAACTTCCATCCAAAAAAAGACAAAGAAAAAAGACAGAAAAAAAGGATTCCAAGGGCCTTAAATTTACTCTCAAACATTAAAAAAAAACACACACACACACACATACACACCCTTTTTCTTCCTTCTAACTGCTTTCAGTAGTTACATGTAAAATGGGTCTTTCAGAGTTTGCAAGTGGTGAGAAAAGAAAGAAATAATAAGAAGACTAAAGAAAACGAGAGACATTTAAAAACTCCATCAGGATATGACCTGGTCCCAGTCATTTGAAACCAAGTGTTAGAAGAAGCAGAAATACCAGATTTCCTTTTAGCTACCTGCTAGATCTACTGCCTTTTAAATAACTTTAGATGTTCTTCCTGTTTTGCTAAATCCAGGGAAGAGCAGGGAAATTTCTGCTGGGTGTGTTATAGTATAGTAGGCTCAGGATGATCTCAGGGTCCTGGGATCGAGTCCCGCATCGGGCTCTCTGCTCGGCAGGGAGCCTGCTTCCCTCTCACTCTCTCTGCCTGCCTCTCTGCCTATTTGTGATCTCTCTCTGTCATAAATAAATAAAATCTTAAAAAAAAAAAAAAAAAAAAAAAAAAAAAAAAAAAAAAAATCTTTAAAACTGTAGGAAGTGTTGAACGCTATGTAAATTCTGACTCTGTCTTCACACCGCTGCTCCATTCACATTTGAATAGCCCATATGTACCTATTGCACAACTGGAAAATCTGCCTTCTCATCTGGCTCACTGATTAACTTTTGAGTGGGCTGAAATAAATCCTACTCATTGCTGAGTTTGTTTCCTGGTTTGGGAAGCACTGAAGTAACCTCTGGTAAATGTGTCTGGGCCCTGTTTTTAAAGTTGGTCACCCCTGTAACAGGTTTGGAAATGTTACAATAATTTTAGAATTGGATGAAAGAATGTATCTTGAAATTTTAAAAAAACATATAATTTGAATTTGGTGTGAATTTCTTTTCTTTCTGTTTTCCTTTTTAAGATTTTATTTATTTATTTGACAGACAGAAATCACAAGCTGGCAGAGAGGCAGGCAGAGACAGAGGAAGGGAAGCAGGCTCCCCGCTGAGCACAGAGCCCGAGAGGGGGCTCCATCCCAGGACCCTGAGATCATGACCTGAGCTGAAGGCAGAGGCTCAAGCCACTGAGCCACTCAGGTGCCCCTTGGTGTGAATTTCTTATCAGGCAGCATCAGGTGTAGGTTGGTTAGTAAATAAACTAGAAGCAAAGGAAAGAAGACATTTAACAGACTGTAGGTTCGGGCCCACGCCACAAGGTGGCAGGCTTACTCTCTAGTCTCCCTCTTCAGGCCCAAACGGGGAAAAAAATCTTAAAAAAGAAACAAATCTTAACGTTTGGATAACTACCTAAAGCCACATATTTTAGGGAGGTAACTTTTAGAAAGGATGACATAAACTCTTAGTTTGTCAAGATCGTATATTCAGGGATGCTTGTGTGGCTCAGTGGGTTAAGCATCTGCCTTCAGCTCAGGTCATGATCCCAGGATCCTGGGATGGAGTCCAATATCTCCAATTGTGGTCCTCTTTGCTCTTTCAGCTTCTGCAGGTTTCTCATGGAAGCCACTTTTGAAGATGGTGGAACCACAACGTGGAAAGAAACTTGGTCCCCAAATCGCATCTCAGAGGAGAGCTTTGTGCCTGTTAGGAAACATCGTTTTGAATGCTCTATGAGTGAGAAATAAACTTCTATTTTGTTAAGACACTGAGATTCTGGGGCTTATCATTTATGACAGCTAACATCCACTAAAATAGCATGTAGAGCACTTAGCACAATACCACACACAATACCTGCTTAATAAATGTTAGATGTTATTAATATCATGACTCTAAATACAAACCAGGAGGTGCCGGGTGGCTCAGTCGGTTGAATGTCTCACTCTTGGCTCAGATCATGATCTCAGGGTGGTAGAATCAAGCCCCATGGAGTCTGCTTGTCTCTCTCCCTCTGCTCCTCTCTCTTTCATAAATAAATAAATAAAATCTTGTTAAAAATAAATAAATGTAGGGGTACCTAGGTAGCTCAATCAGTTAAGCATCTGCCTTTAGCTCAGATTATGATCTCAGGGTCCTGGGATCAAGCCCCGCATTGGGCTCCCTGCTCATCGGGGAGCCTGCTTCTCCCTCTGCCTCTGCTCCTCATCCCCTGCTCATGTTCTCTCTCGCTCTCTCTCAAGTAAAGAAATAATCTTAAAATAAATAAATATAAGCCAAGAGCCCAAAACTCCGGACTTCAAACATAGCAATAGTATGGAGATTCTTCCACAGTATATAAGATCTGGTTCTTTTTCTTTCTTTCTTTCTTTCTTTTTTTTTTTTTTTTTGAAAGCTAAAGAAAGTCTAAGAAATAAAATTGTGTGTGGAAGCAGTAAAAAGCTGAGCTATTTGTGTATGTAATTTGCAGAAAGTCATGATCAATATTTTGCATTTATATTTGCTACCTTTTTTTTGGAAAAATTAACCAGATATAAAAGAAAAAAAAATCAAATAAAAAATTCAAGTTGGTTCTGTCTTTAATATTTTAAAATTTTCTTCCTTGGGATGACATTAGTGTTATGATTCAGTGATTTCTCTCTCAGTATTTCACACAATGCTTACCCCTTTTTCTTAAAAATGTTTTCTTTCTTCGCTCCAATGCTTTTTAATTTTTAGTGCTTTCATTTTTTCATTTTTAAGATTTTATTTTTAGGTGATATCTACACCCAACATGGGGCTCAAACTCACAACCACAAGATCAAGAGTCCCATACTAAACCAACTAGACTGCCAGGTGCCCCTTTGGTGCTTTTATTAATACCTATTCTCAGTTTTCTCTACTGAAATTCTCCCTCACTTAAAGCCCAGATCAAATTTCATGTATTCAGTCAAAGTCGTCCAAGATATCCCGGTTGGCAGGGATCCCACTTGCACTGAACTGTCAAATTTTTTTTTTTTAAAGATTTTATTTTATTTATTTGACAGAGAGAGAGATCACAAGTAAGCAGAGAGGCAGCCAGAGAGAGAGAGGAGGAAGCAGGCTCCCCGCGGAGCAGAGAGCCCGATGCGGGGCTCGATCCCAGGACCCTGAGATCATGACCTGAGCCAAAGGCAGCGGCTTAATCCACTGAGCCACCCAGGCGCCCCTGAACTGTCAAATTTTTTAAAAAGATTTATTCATTGGGCGCCTGGGTGGTTCAGTGGTTTAAAGCCTCTGCCTTTGGCTCAGGTCATGATCCCAGGGTCCTGGGATCGAGCCCCACATTGGGCTCTCTGTTCTGCAGGGAGCCTGCTTCCTCCTCTCTCTCTGCCTGCTTCTCTGCCTACTTGTGATCTCTGGCTGTGAAATAAATAAATAAAAATCTTTAAAAAAAAGATTTATTCATTTACTTGAGAGACAGCTAGTGCAAGCACAGAGTAGTGGAGGGGCAAAGACAGAGGGAGAGAGAGAATCTAAAGCAGACTCCTCACTGAGCACGGAGCCCTATGCTAGGCTCAGTCTCAGGACCCTGAGACCATAACTGAGCCAAAACCAAGAGCTGGACGCTTCAAGGACTGAGCCGCTCAGGCTGTAACATTATACAATCCAAGGCTCCTACCATTTGCGGTCTTCCGTGCTAGAGTTTATTTTCAGGTGGTTTATATAGCTTGTTTCTCCTTAATCAGACTGCAAGCTGTTGGATGACAAGGGCTGTGTTTTTTTGGTTTTACATTGCCCACATAAAATAGAGTCTGTGCAGTTATTGATAATCAGCTCATCAGTTTGAAAGTCCCAGGTTTATGAGATTTCCTGTAACATTTTAATATCTATCTTCCAAAGAGCTTTATAAGAATAAAGAATAATAACTCTCATAAAATTTTCTTCAGAGATAAAGAATAATTTTTAGTTGGGGGACAATAGTGGGAAAGGTGGTATTTTAATGGTCAGTGGTTTGGGTTAGAGGAAATTTACAAAGAATAAATTAGTGCCTGATGTTCCATATTGAATTGAAGACAATTTTGTATGTATTATTAAACTTATTTTGCTTTTTTCTTTTTTTGTCCTTCATCCTAACTCTAAAAAAAGTTTTTTTGGAGGGGGATGCTTGGGTGGCTCAGACAGTTAAGTGTCTGCTTTTGGCTCGGGTCATGATCCCAGAGTCCTGAGATCAAGTACCCCATCAGGCTCCCTGCTCAGCAAGCAGACTGCTTCTCCCTCTGCCTGCCACTTCTCTTGCTCGTGCTCTCTCTCTCTCTCTCTCTGACAAAAATTAATAAAATCTTAAAAAAAATTTTTTTTAAATAGCCTCCATGCCCAGCATGTAGCCCAATATGGGGCTTGAACTCATGAACCTGAGATTAAAACCTGAGCTGAGATCACCCAGACTCCCTCCTATTTACTTTTAAAATTTCTTTTTGTTTGACTGTTTGCTTAAGATGTTTACCTTAAACATATTAAAAGTTACAGCTAAAAATGTTTTACATTTTATTTTCAACATCATAAGGACTGTAGAATGTTTTAACTCTGAATCTTGCCTTTCACCTTCAATTTGATTGCTAGTTTCATCCTGTGTTTATCTTCTAAATTTGGTAATTTTCTCTAATCAGAGTTTACTTAGATTTGCCATTGTTCTGTTAATTTCTTTGCTCATCATTGATTCTTGCATTCTGATCTTTTCTTCCAGGTTTATTTTTCTACCTTCTGGGTCTGTGAGTGGGAAATTCTCTTAGTCTTGGTTTGACAATATCTTTATTCTTACCTTTGAATGCTAGTTTCACTGGATAGAGAATTCTAGATTAACAGGTATTTTCCTCCACCCTTTGAAGATATTGTTCCATTATCCTCTGGCATCTACTGCTTGTGACAAAAAGCCAGCTTTGTCTATATATCAGTCTTTGTAGGCAGTGTGACTTTCAGGCTCATCCCAAACATTCACAGAACCCAGGGCAAAATTGCACCTGGGTGGCTCAGTGGTTGGGCCTCTGCCTTCGGCTCGGGTCATGATCTCAGGGTCCTGGGATCAAGTCCCATATCTGGCTGTCTGCTCGGCGCAGAGTCTGCTTCCGCCCGTCTCTCTGCTTGCTGCTCTGCCTATTTGTGATCTCTCTCTCTGTCAAATAAATAAATAAAATCTTTAAAAAAAATTTAAGTTCCAAAAACAAGCAAACAACTTGTTAAATAAAATATGTTCTATCCTCCTATTTTGACAAATATAACTTTTTAAGGACCCAGATGACCAAGCCTTGAATTTAGGATTCTTGGAATCCTGGGGGAGGATGAGGAGAGATCACCACCCAGGACCCTGCCTCCTAGCTCACCTTCCTTGTTTCCCAGTCCTGGCTCCATCCTTTACCACCAGGAGCTTCACACACATGTCTGTGAATGTTCCATTTCCAGCCTCTTCCCAGACACCCCATGGTCCTAAGTGTATGAAGTCTGTTCTTGGGGGTTGGACATAAGGAAGAGGCCCATGAAGGTTCTGAAAGTGGATTGGAGCTGTCTGGGCAGGGAATTCTAGGGTTTGGGGCATCTGGAACGTGGTTTAGAGGAAAAGGGCAAACTTCAGGTCATGTTTCATGACATTGTAATAAACTCCTTAAATGTTTCCTCTCATCAGCCTGTTCTCTGCAGTGTATCAGAGAGAATTTTTAAAAAGGCAAACCACAGCATTTTACTCTGTCCTAAAAAAATCCTTTAAAAGCCTCCTATTGCGTTTGAAAGAAAATCCTTTAAAAGACTGCAAAGCTGTAAGTGGTACTTCAACACACCAAGTTCTTTGGGGAGAGCCTTCATCCAAGAATCTCTCTTTCTGAAACATACTCTCTCCTACCTGCTCCTCACATGGCCAGCTTCAGTCTATTGTATGGTTCCTGGCTTAAATGCCACATCCTCTCCAAGTACTACTTCCTTTTATTTGCTATTGTTGTAGCTTGTTTATTTCCTTCAGAGAACAAATAACAAATGTATTCACCTATTTGTCTTCTCCTCCACACTGTCATCTGCCCAGGGGAGACTGTCACATGTAAGTCAACTCTGAGATGGAGATTAGCACGTAGGATGTTATTAGGGAGTATTCTAATCAATCCCTGTTGAAAACAAAAGAAAGCAAGATGGGGCCCCATTGAGCAGTGGACCCCAGAAAGAGACCCACCTTTGGGCAAAGCAATTCTCTTCAGCCAAAGCACTTCCTTGGAGGACTGACATCTCTGGTCTGGACAGGGCAGTAGTGCGACCTAATGGTCCATGCCTTGGGCAGATGTGCTTTCCTCACGTGAGTTCTGAAAGTAGCTTCTTGCAGAACTCCAACGGACCTGTTCCCTGGAGAGAAGCTTGTAAAAGGAAGGTTAATAGGATGAATGACAGCCCCTGCTGTTGTAGCTGGCATTAGGCTGCAAGTAGTCCTCATCCCCTCTCTCTTCTGCAGTCCGTTCTAGATTCTCTTCACTGTTGATTAGCACCTCTGAAGATTTAGGTGACTTACCTAGTGGAGTGACAGATTCTTAAAACTGGTGAGTTCCAGTTCCTGTTTATCATGTCCTTCTTGGGCTGCACCTGCTGCTCTTGTCCATTTGCCATCAAAATTGCACAAGGACTAAAAGATGCCCTAGTTGATTACTGGGATGCCAAACATATGCCTCCCTGTCTCCACTGTGTAATCGTAGCTCTCCTGCCTCTTAATAACAGCTTGCCTGCTGGAATTGGGCCTGAAGGGCCCAAAATGCTAGGTGGTGGTATAGCTTTAAGTTCACCGAAGACTCTTGCTGTGTTTCCTGGTAGAAATGTTTCCCCTGTGGGAACTAAGAACTTTGAACCTGTGATTACACTTATGAGGGTGAAAAGCACAAATTCCCCCAAGTGGGTCACTGGGATTGGTGGTATATAGGGACTCTTCTGCTTCCACACCTTTGATCCCACTCCCAGGGGTTCTCCTGTGGGGGATACGGCATCATACAATGGTGATTGATTCAGAGCATGACTGCATTTTGGAGGGTGGCACTTTATCCTCATGGGGTATCATCTCCAAGCTGGTACTTCAGCCAAGCTTTCTGGGTGGTATGCCCTCGGATGGGTCCCAGGTGGATCCCATGGCCATATGCCCAGTGCTACCTCTCCTCTGCTATGCAATGGGTTCCTTGATTGGATGCAATAATATATGGGGTGCCATAATGGTGGATCAAATACAACAGAAGCCCTTGGACAGTCATGTTGGCTGAGGCTCAGCAGGCAGGAAAGGCAAACCCATAGAACATGAGTCGATTCGTGCTGAAATGAATGACTGCCTCATCCAGGGTGGGAAGAGTCCAATATGGTTTCCTTTTCAGCAAGGGGCTGTTTGGTATCTTCAAGGGATCGCACAGTATTGAGTGTCAGCAATGATTCCTGTTGCCAGCAGGTTGATCATTTGGCCATGGGAAGAGTTAAATTAACCTCGGTCAGGGGGAGATCATGCTGATGGACCCATGGATAGCTTTCCTCCTTGTTACTATGTCTTCTCTCATGAATCCACTGTGCCAGTACTGGGGTGGCTGATGGAAAGGCTGGCTGACACTAACTGGCTAAGTCATTCTACTTGGGTGTATAATGCCTCTTCAATGGTAGATGCTATCAGAGTCTGTGGAGGAAAGGCATGGAAGCAAGATTGGGCAGAAGGAGAAAATGAGCTTCAGTATGGTCACAACCAGGGCTCAGCCAACCCTGTGGGAGGTTCTGAAGCTGGGATGATTCTTTAGAATTGTCCCTCATTGAGGCGAGGGAGTCTGGTCTTCACAATCCCCCATTGATAAGTTATTTCTTGCAAGCTGCTTCTACAAGGGGCATGATTTTGGATAAGGTAGCATTCTGAGTTAAGAAAATGACTGAAGAGGTCTGTCAATGCATAGCCTTCTCAGAAGGTGGGAGAGTAAGTCCTTCTGTCTTAAAGGAGAGCTAAGCTGGTAGAGCATAGCTTCCAGGAGAGAGACTGTTACTGTTTTTTCACCAGGATATACCCAAGCTTAATATAGTATTTAGCACACAGTAGGCATTCAAAAGATCTTTTTGAATAAATAAATTACTGCAATGTCCTGCTTTTTTAGTTTGGAGTATAAAGGTCACATCTCACCCTTCTCTCTAACATTTTATTATGAGAATTTTGAAATTTAAAGGCACATACAAAAACCATTTCCCAGATTTAACATTTTGTTGTATTTGCTCTCTCTTTTCATGGATAAGTATGTGTACAGTATCAGTTTGGGTTTGTTTTGTTGTTGTTGTTTGATAGTTTGCTGAACCATCCACAGAACTCATGACACTCTGCCCTTAATACTCAGGTATGCATCTCATACCAATAAGGACATTCTCAATATTACTATGATCATATCTGAATAAATAACAGAATGCTTTAAAAATCATCCAGTATCTGGGATGCCTGGATGGCTCAGTTGGTTGGGCCACTGCCATCGGCTCAGGTCATGATCCCGGTGTCCTGGGATCGAGTCCCGCATCGGGCTCCTTGCTTGGCAGGGAGCCTGCTTCTCTCTCTGCCTCTGCCTGCTTGTGCACTTGTTCTCTCTCTCCCTCTCTCTGACAAATAAATAAATAAAAATCTTTTAAAAATATCATCTAATATCTAATATTCAGCCCATATTAAATTTCTATGATTCTCCACAAAAAATTTTACAGCTTAAAAAAAAAAATTTCAACCATGAGTCCACCCAAGGTTCATGTATTACATTTGACTATCAGTTTTCTTTAGTATCTTTTAAACTGGAACAGTCCCCCTCTCCCTTTTCCCCAACAGACTTAATTTTTGAAGAGACCAAGGCTAGTGTCATTTTGTTTGTCCCAGGTAACAGTATTCCAAATTAATGACACAAATCCCATCTGAGAATATTCTCACTACCCCTATCAGCACCCTAGCATCATTGAAGAAAGTCATCAAGATATGTGCTAATACCCAGAGGATCAGTCCTGCTTCAGAGTCCATTGCAGCCAAAAATCTAGCTCCCTGGAAGATGAAAGACCTCATAACTCCTCCAGAAGCTGGTGGCTTCCTAATGAACCCTGTTGCTCCTGGTGGTGCTGCCATTGCTAGATGAAGGTGGCCCCAGCACCCCTGCTGATGAATAAAGTAAATACGGCACTGTCAGTTCACGTGGATGGTGCAGGGGTTCTATATTAACAAGCTCTTTCATCTGACCAAGGACAAGAAAGTAACTCTAAACAGAGTGTCTTGGATCAGTTTTATGCAGAAGGTGGTCTTACGTAGAAGCATCATATACACGACGAGTGCTGTGCTTCAGAGGGTCTCATGCCTGATCTAGGGAACAGAGTAGGTTTATGTCTTTATGTCACCTGTTCAACATAGCATCGGCCTCAGTGCAGGAGAAGAAATCAACCAGCAGAGTACTTTACTACCTATCCAGTGCTAAGACACGTGTTTGCTTATTTATGTGTTCTTGGGGTGATAGAAAATGGAATTAGCATAAACATTCTTTTCCAATTCTCCATTACCATTTTGCTCAATCTTCTCCCTTCCCTATTTTATGTTTATTTATCCCAAATATAAGAGCAGAAATTATCCCCAAAGTAGTTTGGTTGATAATAATTGAGGTTGGGGGCGCCTGGGTGGCTCAGTGGGTTGAAGCCTCTGCCTTCGGCTCAGGTCATGATCTCAGGGTCCTGGGATCGAGCCCCGCATCGGGCTTTCTGCTCGGCAGAGAGCCTGCTTCCTCCTTTCTCCCTCTCTGCCTGCCTCTCTGCCTACTTGTGATCTCTGTCTGTCAAAATAAATAAATAAATCTTAAAAAAAAAAAAAAACTTTAAAAAAAAAATAATTGAGGTTGTAAAACTAATTGTGACTGATCATGTCTACCTGTTCAGTTAAATGAAAAATCAATTGGTGTTTGGTTGAGAGTCCAGCTCTTGATTTCAGCTCAGGTCATGATCTCCAGGTTGTGAGACGACAGAAACCTTCCTCCGCTCCCTGCTCAGCAGAGTCTGCTTGGGGTTTTCTCTCTCTCCCTCTCTGTCTGCCCCTCCCTCCCTACCCCTACTCCTTACTCCCTCTCCCTCTCTCTCAAATAAATAAATCTTAAAAAAAAAAAAAAGAAAATCAAGGTGGAATCTCTTTCTAGGTAGATTCTATATTTTTATAGAATCTATAAAATCATTTAAAATCCTAAGGCTTATGCCATCCTCGATTCTCAAAAGATAATTATATTGGGGCACCTGGGTGGCTCAGTGGGTTAAGCCTCTGCCTTCGGCTCAGGTCGTGATCTCAGGGTCCTGGAATCAAGCCCCACATCAGGCTCTCCACTCGGTGGGGAGCCTGCTTCCCCCTCTCCCTCTGCCTGCCTCTCGGCCTACTTGTGATCTCTCTCTCTCTGTCAAATAAATAAATAAAATCTTAAAAGATAATTATACTGTTTTTGCAGCCGTCAGGACAGATGTCTGTGTATTACAACTGTGTATTACATAAACAGGGAAGCAATCTTATATAGGGACATAAATGTTCCCTATTTAGCTGTTACTAGAGTTGATGGTTTTCTTCTTTTTTTTTTAAGATTTTGTTTATTTATTGATCAAGAGAGAGAGTGAGTGCACGTGAGCAGGGAGAAGGACAGAGAGAATCTCAGGCAGACTCCCCACTGAGCATGGAGCCTGATGCAGGACTCAATTCCTCAATCCTGAGATCATGACCTGAGCCAAGAGTCGGATTCTCAACCGACTGAGTCACCCAGGTGCCTTATTCTCTGGCTTGTTTCTCTCAGTCTTGACCAACCACAAGAAAAGAAAAGGTGGAGACAATCTGGGTGCTCCCAGCTGTTTTTATTCTCTCAGAAGAACTAATATTTAAATCTTTGAAGAAGTAACTGAAATCTCTTTTAGTTTTGCTTGCCCAACATTAAAAACTTTCCAGTGGTCTATGAAAAACAAGTGTCTGCCTAAGGGACCTTCAGAAGATTTTCTTGACAAAGAAAATTGTGTAAGAGGTATGCCATCAAGTGTTAGCCAGTCCAGCTGAATGAAGTGGCACTGAATTGGCTGGTCCACACCTGGCCAAACTGAAACTCAGAGAAGAGCACACTGGAGAAAAGGGTGCAAACAAAAGATGATGTTCTAATTTTCCATTTACTGAGAGATTACTATTTTTTTATTTTATTTTTTTGACAGAAAGAGAGAGAGTACAAGCAGGGACAGCAGCAGGCAGAGGGAGAAGCAGGGTCCCCGCTGAGCAGAGAGCCTGATGTGGGGCTCCATCCCAGGACACTGGGTTCATGATCTGAGCCAAAGGCAGATGCTTAATAACTGAGCACCCAAGACGATACTGTTAAAATGAAATTCTGAAGCTCCCAATTGTAATTAGAATTGTTCTCCTACGTCCCACTCTACCTTAAAGCTTACACTAACTGTATTTCATTAGGGTGGTGTTTTTCCTTTTTAAGACTTCATTTATTTATTTGATAGAGTGAGCAAGAGAGAGAGAATGAGCAGATGGAGAAGAAGACCACCCCCCAAGCAGATAGCCTGATCCTGGGATCATGACCTGAGCCGAAGGCAGATGCTTAAGCCACCCAGGCACGGCTCATTAGGTTCTTAACAGATACTTTTTGCAAGCATAGTCCTGTCTTAGCATGAACACTAAGAGGGGGTCTCCCTCCCTGCTGGATAGAAACTGGGTAGAATCCAGTTTCTTCCTTAAAGTATTACCTGTAAATTGAGTTATTTTGCCCAGTAGTTTAAAGTGCTCTAAAATAATCTTGTTTGGAACAAGTAATTTTGCTACTTTTAGATAACAATTACACAGAGCTTTTGAAGTTGGAAAAAAAAAAGTTAAAAAATCACCTAGCACCAGTCCACAGGCCAATTTTACGTTGAGAGTCTATGATTTGTCTGAGGGAAAGTTAGTGCAATAAATAACACTAATACTAATAAATAGATCAGTCTTTCAAGTACAGCGGTGTTAACCAATTAGGTTTCCTTTGTCCCAGAGGTAAATGAGGTAGCCAATTCCAGCTATATAGGGTTGCTCACTTATCCTAAATAAATAATACTGTTTCATGCCTTCCTACCTTTGAACACACTGTTTCTCTTCCGGAAGGCCTTTCTCTCCCTTCTATCTAACTACTACATGTCCTCCAAATTCATTTTCCCAGGAAGTTTTTTCCTGGCCTTCTAACAGTGGTCCTTCCTTCGCGTTCACCTGGCATACTTTTCACTCAGTACAGGAATAATGAAACAAACTCCATATTCCTTGAGATCAGCAACCACATCTTATCCAACCTTTTTCCTTAAAGATGTTCCAAGTATAGCATCTAGCACATGATAAGTGAGTGCTCAGGAAATATTTGATGACTCAAACCCCAAACATCAATATTTTTCTCAAACAGATATGTTTTACAGAAGCTCTTTTGATCAGTAGCGTAAAGAAACTGACTTCAGTTTTTGTGTGTGGGTTTTTTTTTTTTTTAAACAAAGTAAGCTCAAAGAATTTTTAGTAAATCCACTGACTGTTACAACCTTGGTGGTGCTGCTTTATTCAGTGGCTATGGAAGGTCTACCATACTGACCTTCACTCAGGGGATTTTGAGGGCACTGTATTAAGCCCAGAAGTCCGGTTTCAAAGACTTCATAATCTAAGGAGGAAGATAGCAATAGACATTTCACCTTTTATACGAAAGGTACAGTACATTTCTAGGCAGTATGAGACTTATGTATCAGAATACATAGTTGCCAGGAAATCGGGAAAAAGTTACTGCAGACATTGTCTGAATGAATTTCAGTTGCTGAAGCTGTTGAAACAGGGAGGAGGATGCAGAGAAGGAAGACAAGAGTAGGTGGTATTTGATCTGGATTTTGAAAGATGAGGAGACTGATGAGTACCTGGGCTGTTGTTAAAGATAACCGGAACCCCACAATAGTTAAAGCAGTAAAACATATTTTATTCAGGAACTATTGGCAAGAGGAGAAAAGAGACTTCAGTATACAACTGGGCTTGATCGCACTATTGTAATAATTTCTGAATAAAATCTGTTATAATGCTTTAAGTACTGTCCGACTCTGATTTTATTTAAGCGGAAAGGGGTAGTGATTTCAAAGAGTGGTGGACGCATGAATGACTGCAAAGGTGAGTAAAGCAATTTAGGGAAGCAGTTAGTAATCCAATGAAGTTGAGTAGTCAAGGAAATCGGGAATTCTGTGGAGCCAGAGCCTAGAGCACTGCTGAGGAAGTGCCGGAAGATGCGAAAGAGCAACCTTCTTCTACGGGATTAACTGAGTTGTTTGGTGATACTTAGAAATGTTTTTCTGTTCATTCACGGGAGTTCAAGTGGGAAAGGTAAGTTTGAACAAGATTGCTTAGGAAGTTATGCCGGTAAGTTTGGACTTTATCCTGTGGTCTGTGGAGCGAACTGGAGTTTTCAAAAGGCTGTACGTACAGTACTTTATAAAGATGATTGCGGTCTCAGCAGATGACACGCTGCAGCAGCATAAAGCAACCCCGGCCTCAGTTTACAATTTATAATAAGAAAAGGGCTGGGCCATTTGCTGTCTTAGGTCCCTTACCATCCCCGGGCATGCTTCTGCGGTAGTTCTGCCTTTCCTCACCTGGGCCCTACACCTCCCTCCTCCTGATCCCGAGGCACTTGCCACCTCCCTTACCCTCTGGCCTAGCGCAGCTGCTCTCGGACCGGTAGGAAAGGGCAGGGGGAGACATCTCGGGAGTTAAACGAGCCCCTCCTCCGAGATCCTTTGTCCCCAGCAACACCACCTGGGGAGCCCAGAGGGAGCAGCGCGCGCCATGGAGCGGGGAGAGGAGTTTCCAGGCGCTTTTCCGTCCTGGGTCCCTCGGGGAGGCTAGCCGGCCGAACCCACGGCTCAACCAGCCATAGGGGAGGGCGGCAGGAACCAGCCCCTCGAGCGTCCATGGCTCCCTGAGACAAGAGCCTGCGAGTCTCGGCGGTCACCGAGCTCCACCGCGACTCTCCTCAGAGGCCCCCGCCGGAGAGCCCACAAACACCCGCTCGCAGGCCCCGCCTGTCAGGAGGCTAAGCCCAGGGCCGCCAGGCGCGCGGCGTCGACGTCACGTGAGGCGGCCCGGCCACGTGACCCGGCGGCCCGGCCCCTGGCGCCCGCCCCCAGCTCCTCCCCTTCGCCCGGCGTCCCGGCCGCTGCTCGCAGGCGACTCTCCAGCCCGCGGAGCTTCGGAGATTCCCGCGGCTGGGCCCGGCGGGACGGCGTGAGACAGCGGCTTGGCGTCCCAGGTAGCCGGTGGGGCGCGGGCCCGAGCTCGCGGCGGCCGCTTCCGCCCCTGCCCCTCTGCTTGCTTCCCTTCCCGGCGGGCCGGGCTGGCGCGTCCCGTTCTGCCCGCTCCCTCCCTCCGGCTGCGGGCCTCGGCCCCCGGCCCCCCCGGCGGCGGGTCGGCGGGGCGCTGTGTCCTGGCCGCCGTCTGCGCCGCCGGGCAAGGCACCGTTAGCACCTCTGCTGGCGTTTTTTCCGAGGGGGAGCGAAAGGGTGGGGGGAGGCTGGCGAAAGTTTTCCCGGCTCCCTTTTTGAGCTGTTTGGACGCGGCTATGCTCCCAGCTGAAGCCTCTTACCGCTCTCGGCGCTGTTTTGCTGAGAAAAGACCACCCCTCCGACTCTCCTCCCCATCCTCGCTCGGCCCTTCCCAAGATCGTTCCATCTCCTCCTTCACCTCCGGAGGGTAGTGGTGTCACAGACCGTGTTCCCTACCGTTTCCCTTTCTCCCACAACACGGTTTCCGCAAAGGGGCATGCACTTAGGGACCTTTATCCAGGAGTGCGGCGAACTGAGGGAAGTATTTCTCTTGTCCTGCCTCGGGTATGCTACCTATTCGATTTTATACGAGATGACCATCGAGGCGTGCTCTCCTCTCTCATAAGTGGCTTTTTGTGTATATTTGTTTGCATGTGAGACATTCCGATGTCATCTTTGCAGCTGGGAATTACAGTTTTATAAAACAATATTATAATACTGCTTAAAAACCAGATTCAAAGTCTTATCTGACTTTGGCCTGTGTTGGGGGTAATATAGTTCTTGGAGACAGAAAGATTTTCAGACTGTTATGCATTGTGGGATAGTAACATCAAAACACTGAGTGTATCATGCTGAAGGGAGTGGAAAAATGAGCTAACCCTGAGGGCAGTTTATAGTGTGCTTTAAACTTTACAAAGTATCCATATGAAGTGAGCACAAGGTGAATTTCACCTCTGTAAAGTGCTTTCAGGGTTGAGTAGGTAACTGTGCATTTCCCTTCCGTTAATATAGCACTTAAACTGTGAGATGGATATCTTTTAATCCGTTGTGGGAATACCAGTCTATTTATTAAGTGCTTCTGGACGGGTCCTGTTTCTTCTTCCCTCTAGACGAAGAGGAAGGATATTAATCATTAAAGAGATTTCTTCTACAGTGATTTTTTTATGGGTGTGATCGAAATGATCAAATTCTGGGAACTTCAGAAAGCAACTAGCCTTAAAAAGCTATCAAGTTTGCAGCTTAAAAATATTATTTAAAATTTTTAAAAATAAAGAGTGCCTATATGTTCTAGCAAGACCTTTGGCTAAATTTTATTAATCAGTTCAAGCTGGGAAGTCTGAGACAGTATCTTCCTTTATCTGAAAGTCAGTGTGGGGAAGACGAAACTGAAAGGAAATCAAACACCATTATTATTCTATTTTTTCCTGTGTGTACTACATTAAACAGTAATTCATGCATCATAGATAAGGTGTGAACGCTCAAGGATTCTAGAGTCCAGCCAGGGCATTAAGACACATTTTTTAAAGATATTCTGTGGTTAAAAAAAAAAACACCCTAAAAATGTTACATATTGTGTACATGTTGAGGAATGCACAGGAGGCATATGATGAATGTTGTTTGAGTTTAACCAGAATAGATTTCTTAGAGGAGGTCATTTAATCGAGTGATTAATCAAGTGATTATCTAAGTCAGTTATGTGTTTGACCCACAGCATGGATTTAATGTTTTAAAATTTCCAAGTACAGTAAGTCCACAATATAGACTTTTCCCCCCTAATCTTGCCAGGAAACAATGAAAGAAAATTTAGAAACTACAGAAGCATAAAAAAGAATGTACATCACCTGTAATTATATCATCTGAAAATAACAGCATTTAATATTTTGGGACATACATCCTTTTTACTATACAAATTTGCTGGGTTGCTGTGTTCAGATAGTGAGATTTCAGAGGTCAAAAGAGATATTGTGATATCCAAATCTAGCTTACACCTGAGTCTAGGAGAGCCAATAGCAAAAGTTTGAGTATTGAAGAACTTAGCCAGATCTTTTTAGATAATTTTGAGTTTAGATGGAGTTTGAATATCAAGAGTTGAAATAGCTGGGGATATCTCTATTTTTTTTTAGTGTTAGATTTTAATAAATGAGATCATACTCATGCATACCTAACAAATCGTAAAGTGTGAAAGGACTTGAGTAGATAATGAATTTCACTTGGGAAAGACTATACTCAGGCCATTCCCAAAAGATGGTATCTATTCTTCCCACAACACCAGAAAAGAAGATTCCATGGCTTTCCTGAGATTAGCATTCCACAGGGGCAAGAGTATGTTTGCTGAGATGTCCCTTTCAATGCTTAAGAAGTTTTAGTTTTGGCGATGGACCAAGTCTATCCAGTTCTAGTGCTTCAGTCATGAACCCAAATAGTATGTGGAAACATCTAGTAACATTGTTGACAGCTGTGGTGAAGTGTTTCCAAGATCACTGCCAACAGTTCCTCCCTCTATGCTTGACTGCTGTACCTTCCATCAAAGAGATGGAGTGTCTGGCTGCTCCATGTAAATCTAGGAGAAGGAGAGACTACCTGCAGTGGCCCAGCTATGTGAGTGAGGCCTGTTTCAGCCTTACTTAAGCTCCGTTTGCCTCCCTCATGAATACTCCCTCATGAGTAACCTCAACTGAGTTACTCAAAGCACAGAATTCAAAGAAATAACAAACAGCTCTCCTTTTAAGCCACTGAGTTTTGGGATTGTATGTTGGTCAGCAAAACATGATTGAGACATCAGCTTAGCACCTTGTGTCATAAAATCTTTGGTGTAAATCTGGTTCACATATAAGTCAGTCCCAAGATACGATCCGTGAGCGCAGAATTGAGGTCAGCATATGCAGTAGTGTGCCTTGTGATAAGTCTTTAAATTATTCAGTCTTTATATCCTTATTCCATAAGGATATACTTACTGAATTAGTTTAACTGAATGGTGTGACAGTATCTTGTACTGGTTACATCAAAACTCAGTTAACATGTTTTAAAGGAACTACCCATTATTGAGCTGATGGATATGTGGTGTTTTCTTGCAGTTTGCCATTTGATGAATTTAGTACCATGATTGTAGTTGTAAATACATACGGTACAGATATAAGATCTGCTGCAGTGAACAGATGTTTGTGAGGTGCTTTGTTCTCAAGGGTCAAGAAGAGGGAATTTTATGCAGACTGTCGTTTCAAATGTGTGTATTACGGGACTTTCAACAAGCAGATGATCTTATTGTTCAGGAGCACTTGTCTCATTATGTTTAATTGAGCAACTTCCTATTCCAAGTCTGCTTAGGTCAGTTTAAGAAAAACAGACACTTCACTGGAGAAGAAAAACTCATAGGAGATCACATGGGTACTTCTACAGACTTAAGGTTTCCAGCTTCCACTGGGCTCTGTCTTAGCACCTCTGTAGGTTCCTCTAGTCAGTCGTCTTTCCTCCCAGGGAGAAAAAGTTGACCTCAGAAGAGAATGGCCCCAAATGCACATCAAACCCATAGTGAGATACTTCTTCACACCCACTAAGATGGTTATAATAAAAAAGACAATAATAAGTGTTGACGAGGATGTGGGGAAGTTGGAACCCTCATGAACTGCTGGTGGAAGTGAAAAATGTGGAGGGAGGGGTAGAGAAAGAGAAGAGGAGAAAAAGAAATAGCTTCCAACTCTTGGTGCCCTGACCTTGAAACTCACTTCCATCCATATCTATCCTTTCCTTTTCTGGTGTTTTCACAGAAGACTCTCCCCCCTTCTACAGCTTGTCTTGTACCTGTGCTTCAGATTCCACTTCTTGTTACTTTCTCAGAAACCTTATTTAGTGGTTATGTCGTGTCCTTATCTTTCTCTCTACTGGCAACTTCCCATTAACATTTCAACATTTTTCAGTCTCTGGGGGCACCTGGTTGGCTCAGTCTGAAGGGCATGCGGCTCTTGATTTCAGGGTTGTGAGTTCAGGCCCCACATTGAGTGTAGAAATTACTTGAACATAAAATTTTTAAAGTGAGTATTTTTATATCTCTAATATGTTTAAAACAGAGATCATCCAAAATATGTCCTTCAGCCCCAGCCCATTTTACATTTACTGCCTATTTCTCTTTTCCCTCACAGTCAAACTTAGTGAACAGTTTCTTTATAGTCATTGTTTCCTTTCTTTGCCTTTTGCATGCTCCTCAACCTGATGCAGTTTGGCCGTGTCCACCCACAGCTTCGCCGAAACTCTTCTTGTGGAAGTTGCAAATGATTCTCGTTGAAGTTGCAAATGATTCTTGTTAATCCAGGGGACCTTTCTTTGTCCTTACCTTGTTTGGTCTCAGCAGCTTTGGACCTTGACACTACCTCCTTTTTGTGATACTCAAGTCCCGAGGCTTCCATGACACTGTTTTCTGCTGGTTTTCTTCCTACTCTGCCAGTTGCTTCACAGTCCTCTTCTGCAGGGGTATTCCTTGTTTCTGGGCTGTTGGACTTAGAGTTCTTTCCAAGATCCTGCTCTCTCCTTACTCCATACGCTTTTCCCTGGGTGATCTCATTCCGAATTATCAGATCTCCAATCCAGATCTTTCTTGATCTTCAGATCTGTAAATCTACCTATTGGACATATCCACTCTGATTTCCCGTAGGTAGCTAAACTTAACATGTCCAGGGGAGAATTCCTCATCTCCCCTCTGAAACTGGCTGTATTCTCTGTCCTAGTGAGTGGCACAGCTGTGCTCAGTTACTTCCACTGAGCAGCTGGGTATAACCCTTGGTTCTTGCTTTCCCTTATTCAGCTCCTTTCCTCCCAGTCAGTCAGTTACAGAATCTTCTTGAGTCTGTCTCCTGTCCAGGTTGCTCCATTTCCGTTTCCTTGGTGCAGGCTGTTTTCTTTCCTGCCTTACTGCAGCCACCTTAGGCTCCCCCTGAGTTCTTTTCCTTCATCCCCATCTGCTCTCTACGTTCAGCCAAAGTAATCTTGAACAGACCTACATCTGATCACTTCCCTGCTTAAGGTCTTTCCGTGATTAAATGTTGCTCTTAGGATAAAGGCTAAGCTTTTTGGCTAGTGCCATGCTAAATTTCTTTCAGTTCTTCCACCTGACGTATACATGTTCACTGTTCCCTGCCTGGCTTTTCGCAGGTAGTTGACACTTCCCGATTCTGGTGTTCCCATGGCATTTGCACCTCCCCATCAGAGCAGTGGCCCCTCTGGTGAACATCTGTTTATGTGCCTAGACCCCTCTGACTCCATGTAAGTTCTGCTAGGGGTCCAGGAGGGGGTTGCAGTGTTGGCCTTGTATCCTTTTTACCTAGTGGACATCCAATAAACATTTATTGAATGAATACAGTATGGGTCTGCCTGTCTACTGCTGGAATTTTAATTGGTTTTAGGCCATCTCAGGGTATGGTTGATTATTTATTTTTATTTTTTAAAGATACTTTTTTTTTTTTTTTAAGAGTAGAAGTGAGAGAAAGGGAGCATGAGCAGGGTGAGGGGCAGAGGGAGAAGCACGCTCTCTGCTGAGCAGGGAGCCCGATGTGGGGCTCAGTCCCTGGACTCTGAGATCATGCCCTGAGCTAAAGGCAGACACTTAACCTACTGAGCTATCCAGGTGCCCTGGTTGATACTTCTACCATTGCAGAGACTAGTAGATGAAATCACATTAGAGCTTTTCACGTAGGAAAGGTTCATGATACCATAAATGAATTTGAGCTTGGATCCCTCTATTCCTGCCTTGAACACAATAGAAAAATAAAATCAGGTATTACTATGTTCTATCCATTTCTTCAGACTTTGACCCATCTATTTTTACTTGATCTCTTTTACACAGCTTTGTCTGTTTGGTGCGATGAAGAACAAAACTATAGAAATCATTTCAAGTCATGAAATTTTCTTTTCTGGTTTCCTTTTAAAAATAGAAGTGTATCATGAAAGCAATGCTTCTATAAGATTACAGTCAGCTTTACAACCCTGGATATCTTTTTTTTTTTTTAAAGATTTTATTTATTTATTTGACAGAGAGAGAGATCACAAGTAGGCAGAGAGGCAGGCAGAGAGAGAGGAGGAAGCAGGCTCCCTGCGGAGCAGAGAGCCCGATGCGGGGCTTGATCCCAGGACCCTGAGATCATGACCTGAGCCGAAGGCAGCGGCTTAATCCACTGAGCCACCCAGGCGCCCCTACAACCCTGGATATCTTTAAAAAAATGTTTTTTCTGCTAATACTATTGCCACTTGGATTGTTTGCTTTTCTAACCTGAGCACTTGACCTCAGTTTATTATTTCTTCACTTACAATGAGCTGTCAGATTCCCTATGTCCTAGAATTACCTAAAGCTTCTGTGCAATGAAATGAGAGTAGCCCCTGGATGATGGGGATAAAGAATTGCTTCTAGGGGCGCCTGGGTGGCTCAGTGGGTTAAAGCCTCTGCCTTCAGCTCAGGTCATGATCCCAGGGTCCTGGGATCGAGCCCCGCATCGGGCTCTCTGCTTGGCAGGGAGCCTGCTTCCTCCTCTCTCTCTCTGCCTGCCTCTCTCCCTACTTGTGATCTCTGTCAAATAAATAAATAAAATCTTTAAAAAAAAAAAAAAAAAAGAATTGCTTCTAGAGGCCATAATTGCAAATGGCGTTTCAAGTAAAGTAACTTACTGGCAGTTGGGAAGGGACAGATGTCCTCTCCACTGAGTAATACATCTGAACAAAGTGGAGTTCTCGGAAATTCTAAAACATCAGTCTGTTTTTAAATGAAGGTAGGAGGATTGCCTTGTCACCTGTTCATCTGCATCTTTGTGAAGAATAGCATAAACTCTTTTGGAGAATGTGGCATTCTGGAGCCCTTTGTCTTTGTGGAATTTGTCAAATATTCAGGACATTCCCCTTTATTCTTCTAGTAAGGTAAGCTTGCAGAAAAGAGAAGTGGATGACAGCTATTGCAGTAGCCCGGGCAGTAATGTATCAGTATCTCAGTAAATCTCTGAAACTTTGCTTCTTTGCAGTACTTATACCATAGAACTGGTGCAGTAGTTTTAAAGTGTATTTTTATTTAGGGATGCCTGGGTGGCTCAGGGTCCTGGCATCCAGTCCCGCATTGGGCTCCATGCCCAGTGGGGAGTCCACTCCTCCTTCTTCCTCTGCCCCTTCCCCTGGCTTGTGTGCGCACGCTCCTGCTTCCTCACTCTCTCAAATAAATGAATTAATTTTTTTTTTAAAATAAGTGTATTTTTCTTTATAAAGTTTTGAGGCTGAGTCTGTCTTAGAGGTGTGTCTGGACCTTGGAAATACATTTGGTGTCTAAGTCAGAGGTGTAGCATCTGTTCAGTCTTAAAAAGCTCATCAGAGTAAGTACAGAAGAAATCGATGAGAATAACATTTGGCTTTTCTGTAACTTCAGAGGTTTCTTGAATTTATTTTGCTGTAGCACAGATGTAGGACATGACAAGCTGTGAAGTTGCACCCCCCAAATTTACCTGAAACCCTAGAACTCGTCTATTTGGAAGTTTTACTAGAATTGAAAAACAGAACTCAAAAATAGAGAAAGGGGCACCTGGGTGGCTCAGTGGGTTAAAGCCTCTGCCTTCGGCTCAGGTCATGATCCCAGCGTCCTGGGATCCAGCCCCGCATCGGGCTCTCTGCTGAGTGGAGAGCCTGCTTCCCTTCCTCTCTCTCTCTGCCTGCCTCTCTGCCTACTTGTGATCTTTGTCTGTCAAATACATAAATAAAATCTTTAAAAAAAAAAAAAATAGAGAAAGATGGCTACACACTTAAATCTTTTGTGCTCAAACAGGAACTTCCATTGGTGAAAAAGGAAGAAAGCTATGAAAAACATTCATTCCTGCAGGAAACTGGCTGATCTTCACTGAGGAAATGCTTACATTTTATCATCTGTTAGGCTACTAGGAAGTTGATTTCTGGGACTTCATGTAGTGTTTTTCTAGAATACATCATTTTCACATAGTTTTGACTGTTGTGCAAGTAATTTTTTTCCATTTATACATTGACACGTAGCACACGGACCATATGTTTGTGTGTGGTATTCCACTGTTTGCATCGTTAGTCTTCTCGTGTTCTAGGTTCCCACTTGCCAGGATCTTTCTGTTAGACTGTCATCTCCTCAGAGCCAGGGACCACGAATGTATTGCTCTTTATGATTTCCTCCTGGTATGTGGGGTCATTTTCAGAAGAAGAATTGATATATGCTGTTATTTTGTTCATATTATCGTAAAGTAGTGCTTTTTTGGTGAGGCATCTTAGACTTTATCAATAGCTCATTAACCATAAATAAATTCCTTTTGTAAGGCAGCTTAGCAGCTTAAGCTGATAACAAATTATTACCCACCCACTTTATGAAAATGGAAAAACTTCTATTAGAGATTTTCAGTGTACATATAAGTGCTTTAATTTAAATAAATTATTTTGCAATTAAAAAAAACTTTCCACATTTGACATAGCTGTTTCAGAGGCTATATCTTGTATGCTAAAGAGCACCCAGGCCCCTTTTGAACGGATTGATTCAGCATTCAGAGTCTTTTATGTTTACTGTGAGACTGTCAGCTTCTATGATAAGGAACGATACAAGCTTGCTTCATGCCCCAAGAATGACAGCAGAGGGCTAAATGCCCCAATCAAAAGACACAGGGTATCAGAATGGATAAAAAAACAAAACCCATCAGTATGTTGCCTACAAGAAACTCATTTTAGACGCGAAGACACCTCCAGATTGAAAGTGAGGGGGTGGAAAACAATTTACCATGCTAATGGGCATCAGAAGAAAGCTGGGGTGGCAATCCTTATATCAGATCAATTAGATTTTAAGCCAAAGACTATAATAAGAGATGAGGAAGGACACTATATCCTACTCAAAGGGTCTGTCCAACAAGAAGATCTAACAATTTTAAATATCTATGCCCCTAATGTGGGAGCAGCCAACTATATCAACCAATTAATAACAAAATCAAAGAAACACATCAATAATAATACAATAATAGTAGGGGACTTTAACACTCCCCTCACTGAAATGGACAGATCATCCAAGCAAAAGATCAACAAGGAAATAAAGGCCTTAAATGACACACTGGACCAGATGGACATCACAGATATATTCAGAACATTTCATCCCAAAGCAACAGAATACACATTCTTCTCTAGTGCACATGGAACCTTCTCCAGAATAGATCACATCCTGGGTCACAAATCAGGTCTCAACCGGTATCAAAAGATTAGGATTATTCCCTGCATATTTTCAGACCACAATGCTCTGATGCTAGAACTCAATCACAAGACGAAAGCTGGAAAGAACCCAAATACATGGAGACTAAACAGCATCCTTCTAAAGAATGAATGGGTTAACCAGGAAATTAAAGAAGAATTGAAAAAATTCATGGAAACAAATGATAATGAAAACACAACAGTTCAAAATCTGTGGGACACAGCAAAGGCAGTCCTGAGAGGAAAATATATAGCAGTACAAGCCTTTCTCAAGAAACAAGAAAGGTCTCAAGTACACAACCTAACCCTACGCGTAAAGGAGCTGGAGAAAGAACAAGAAAGAAACCCTAAACCCAGCAGGAGAAGAGAAATCATAAAGATCAGAGCAGAAATCAATGAAATAGAAACCAAAAAAACAATAGAAAAAATCAATGAAACTAGGAGCTGGTTCTTTGAAAGAATCAATAGGATTGATAAACCCCTGGCCAGACTCATCAAAAAGAAAAGAGAAAGGACCCAAATCAATAAAATCATGAATGAAAGAGGAGAGATCACAACTAACACCAAAGAAATACAGACAATTATAAGAACATACTATGAGCAACTCTACGCCAACAAATTGGACAATCTGGAAGAAATGGATGCATTCCTAGAGACATATAAACTACCACAACTGAACCAGGAAGAAATAGAAAACCTGAACAGGCCCATAACCAGTAAGGAGATTGAAACAGTCATCAAAAATCTCCAAACAAACAAAAGCCCAGGGCCAGATGGCTTCCCAGGGGAATTCTACCAAACATTTAAAGAAGAACTCATTCCTATTCTCCTGAAACTGTTCCAAAAAATAGAAATGGAAGGAAAACTTCCAAACTCATTCTATGAGGCCAGCATCACCTTGATCCCAAAACCAGACAAGGATCCCACCAAAAAAGAGAACTACAGACCAATATCCTTGATGAACACAGACGCAAAAATTCTCGCCAAAATACTAGCCAATAGGATTCAACAGTACATTAAAAGGATTATTCACCACGATCAAGTGGGATTTATTCCAGGGCTGCAGGGTTGGTTCAACATCCGCAAATCAATCAATGTGATAGAACACATTAATAAAAGAAAGAATAAGAACCATATGATACTCTCAATAGATGCTGAAAAAGCATTTGACAAAGTACAGCATCCCTTCCTGATCAAAACTCTTCAAAGTGTAGGGATAGAGGGCACATACCTCAATATTATCAAAGCCATCTATGAAAAACCCACCGCAAATATCATTCTCAATGGAGAAAAACTGAAAGCTTTTCCATTAAGGTCAGGAACACGGCAGGGATGTCCATTATCACCACTGCTATTCAACATAGTATTAGAAGTCCTAGCCTCAGCAATCAGACAACAAAAAGAAATTAAAGGCATCCAAATTGGTAAAGAAGAAGTCAAACTATCACTCTTCGCAGATGATATGATACTATATGTGGAAAACCCAAAAGACTCCACTCCAAAACTGCTAGAACTTGTACAGGAATTCAGTAAAGTGTCAGGATATAAAATCAATGCACAGAAATCAGTTGCATTTCTGTACACCAACAACAAGACTGAAGAAAGAGAAATTAAGGAGTCAATCCCATTTAACAATTGTACCCAAAACTATAAGATACCTAGGAATAAACCTAACCAAAGAGACTAAGAATCTATACACAGAAAATTATAAAGTACTCATGAAAGAAATTGAGGAAGACACAAAAAAATGGAAAAATATTCCATGCTCCTGGATTGGAAGAATAAATATTGTGAAAATGTCTATGCTACCTAAAGCAATCTACACATTTAATGCAATCCCTATCAAAATACCATCCATTTTTTTCAAAGAAATGGAACAAATAATCCTAAAATTTATATGGAACCAGAAAAGACCTCGAATAGCCAAAGGAATATTGAAGAACAAAGCCAAAGTTGGTGGCATCACAATTCCGGACTTCAAGCTCTATTACAAAGCTGTCATCATCAAGACAGCATGGTACTGGCACAAAAACAGACACATAGATCAGTGGAACAGAATAGAGAGCCCAGAAATCGACCCTCAACTCTATGGCCAACTCATCTTCGACAAAGCAGGAAAGAATGTCCAATGGAAAAAAGACAGCCTCTTCAATAAATGGTGCTGGGAAAATTGGACAGCCACATGCAGAAAAATGAAATTGGACCACTTCCTTACACCACACACGAAAATAGACTCCAAATGGATGAAGGACCTCAATGTGAGAAAGGAATCCATCAAAATCCTTGAGGAGAATGCAGGCAGCAACCTCTTCGACCTCAGCCGCAGCAACATCTTCCTAGGAACAACGGCAAAGGCAAGGGAAGCAAGGGCAAAAATGAACTATTGGGATTTCATCAAGATCAAAAGCTTTTGCACAGCAAAGGAAACAGTTAACAAAACCAAAAGACAGCTGACAGAATGGGAGAAGATATTTGCAAACGACATATCAGATAAAGGGCTAGTATCCAAAATCTATAAGGAACTTAGCAAACTCAACACCCAAAGAACAAACAATCCAATCAAGAAATGGGCAGAGGACATGAACAGACATTTCTGCAAAGAAGACATCCAGATGGCCAACAGACACATGAAAAAGTGCTCCACGTCACTCGGCATCAGGGAAATACAAATCAAAACCACAATGAGATATCACCTCACACCAGTCAGAATGGCTAAAATTAACAAGTCAGGAAATGACAGATGCTGGAGAGGATGTGGAGAAAGGGGAACCCTCCTCCACTGTTGGTGGGAATGCAAGCTGGTCCAACCACTCTGGAAAACAGCATGGAGGTTCCTCAAAATGTTGAAAATAGAACTACCCTATGACCCAGCAATTGCACTACTGGGTATTTACCCTAAAGATACAAACATAGTGATCCGAAGGGGCACGTGTACCCGAATGTTTATAGCAGCAATGTCTACAATAGCCAGACTATGGAAAGAACCTAGATGTCCATCAACAGATGAATGGATAAAGAAGATGTGGTATATATACACAATGGAATACTATGCAGCCATCAAAAGAAATGAAATCTTGCCATTTGCGACGACGTGGATGGAACTAGAGCGTATCATGCTTAGTGAAATAAGTCAATCGGAGAAAGACAACTATCATATGATCTCCCTGATATGAGGACATGGAGAAGCAACATGGGGGGGTAGGGGGATAGGAGAAGAATAAATGAAACAAGATGGGATTGGGAGGGAGACAAACCATAAATGACTCTTAATCTCACAAAACAAACTGGGGGTTGCTGGGGGGAGGTGGGATTGGGAGAGGGGGAGCGGGCTATGGACATTGGGGAGGGGAGGCGAACCATAAGAGACTATGGACTCTGAAAAACAACCTGAGGGTTTTGAAGGGTCAGGGGTGGGAGGTTGGGGGAACAGGTGGTGGGTAATGGGGAGGGCACGTTTTGCATGGAGCACTGGGTGTTGTTCAAAAAGAATGAATACTGTTACGCTGAAAAAATAAATAAAATGGAAAAAAAAAAAAAAAAGAATGACAGCAGAAAAGGAGTCAGGATCTTGGTGCTAACCAGTTCCACGGGGCTTTTCACACTCTTCTGACCTCTTTTCCTTAGCAAACTTTTAGGCCAGCAGAAGACAGGTTCTGAGGTATACTTGCCCATCGATGGCGTCCATCTCCTTTGTTGCCACATACATACTCATTAGAATGAAGGTTGAGATCTGTGTGGAAGCTCCAGGCTTGTAAGTTATAATTCTAATTTCTAGTATTATTGAGAGCATTATTTTATCAAAAGTTTTCCTGGAATAGATTCTCTGTTTCCTGTTGTTTTTTTAAAAAATGTTGTATGTATAGTCAAATATATTTTTTGCTAGATCAGTAAAGCAAACCTGTAACAGTTACTTGGTTCCTAAGGGAAGGGAAAATAAATCTACTCTTAGAGGGATCAAAAGATTGGTTGCTATATGACTCCGTTAGTCTTCCAGTTCCAAATGTAGATTTCTAAAATTGGAAGGTCTGTGTTTGTCCTCTGGTCTAAATTTGCTTTCAGAGTGTAAAATAAAAATAACCTTTTCTTCTCCATGCCATGAGCTTTCTGAGGGACAGTGCTTGTCACTAGGAAAAGCCATCCAGGGAATGGGATTTTGATCCAGAGTACCAATGGACACAGAAAAAGTCTGTGGGAATAGGGGATATATTTTTGAGTGTCAAAGAAAATATGGAGATCCAAGTGGGTTGGCTTATTATCCTCTGAAGCGTTAAAACTCTTTTCCATCGTCTGCTTTCATTTCTCATTTCTGTTCTTCTGCTCTTGCTTTATTTCCATATGGCAAAAAACCAAGCAATCATTGATTCACCTATTAATGCACACTGAGTGACAATGGAGGGTGAACATATCAACGCTTTTTATGAGAGAGTACTTCCTAAATAATGGGCAGAAAAAAGTTGCAAAAAGAAAAAAGATTATCGTACTGAAGTACTTGAGAGGTGACTATTTAGTATAACGGACATGCTAATTGAAATTCATTTCTATGATTATAGTCAAGCCCTAGAAGGACTGGTCGTCATAACAAATAGTTAGTTTAGTTTGAACTGCTGTATATACTGGAAAGTTCTAAAAAGGCTATATGTCTTTTAGTAATGTTCCGTTCAGGATTTCTTTAATCTGAACTTGCCTTTCCAAGACAGAATTAATGAATTATGATTGTACTTTTTCAAAAATGTTTTTTAGGACTGAAACTTAATTTTAAAATAAATATCTTTGGGGCGCCTGGGTGGCTCAGTCATTGAATGTCTGCCTTTGGCTCAGGTCATGATCCCAGGGTCTTGGGATTGAGCCCATCATCAGGCTCCCTGCTCTGTGGGAACCTGCTTCTCCCTCTCCCACTCCCTCTGCTTGTGTTCCCTCTATCACTCTCTCTCTCTGTCAAATAAATAAAATCTTTAAAAAAAATAAAAATTTATGTCTTTGAGTTTATTAATGCAGGTTTCATGTAAACAGGGGATCATAATTTTATTTAAGATTTATTTATTTGAGAAAGAGAGTATACATATGTGTGGGGGAGGGGCAGGGGGAGAGGAATAGAATCTCTAGTGGACTCCTCCCCCCTGAGGAGGAGGAGTGCAGAGCCACCCTGAGATCATGACCTGAGCCAAATCCAAGAGTTGGTCGCGTAATTGACTGAGCTACCCAGGAGCCCCCATAATTTGATTTTTAAAAATTGTGATAAAATATACATAACGTAAAAACTATTTTAACTGTTGGTAGGTATACAGTTTACTGACATTAAGAACATTCACATTACTAGGCAGTTGTTACCACTACCTGTTTCCGTAGAACTTTCTCATCCTCCCAAACTGTCACTCTGTATCCATTAAACCAGTAACTCCCCATTCTCATCTCTGCCCAGTCGCTGGTAACTATCATTCTCCTTTCTGTCTCTATAAGTTTGACTAGGCTAGGCACCTCCTGTAAGTGGAGTCCATACAATTGTGTTCTTTTGTGTCTGGCTTGTTTCACTTAGCCTCATGTTCTCAAGGTTCATCCCCATTATCAGTCATCTCTTTTTTAAGTTCGAAAACTATTCCATTATATGTAGATACCATATTTTGTTTATCCATGCATCTATTTGTAGATATTTGAGTTTTCCACCTTTGGCTATTGTGAATAACATTGCTCTGGTCATTGGTGTACAACTGTCTATTCAAGTCCCTGCTTTCAATTCTTTTGTGTTTATACTAGAAGTAGAATTGCTAGATCATATGGTAATTATTTATTTTTTTAAGATTTTATTTATTGGACATTGAAAGGCAGCGAGATCACAAACACAAGCAGAGGGGTGGGAGAGGGAGAAGCAGACTTCCCTCTGAGCAGGGAGCCCGATGAACACTAATCCATACGGTTAGAACAAATTTGTTAATACTTCTTGTTTGGGCAAATTTAGTAGATGTCATGAGACATTTGAGCTGTCCTAATACTGTCCTAATTCTTGTGACTGATCCTTATATTTCTGACTCATTGCTAGGCATGGTGAGTCTTAGGCCTGGTATAGATTTCATAACAGATTAAATGCTAGTTAATTTCTAGTGATTCCAACTGCTTTAGCCTTTTGGATTTGTAGTATACACACTTTGTAATTTTGTGGTAGAGGGTCAAACGTATGAAGTTGATAGAATGATACTTAGTATGCTTTTCTTAATATTAGTTAGCAAATGTGTCGCTGCCCCCAACATCTCACAACAGTAATCTAATTGTAATGATGATGGTGGTAATTTTGAGTTAATTAGGAAATGTTGGTGGTATTTGCATTTATATTATACTGCCCTAGGAAAGAGACACCACGTGCCCATGTTCAGAACTGATCTATTCCTTACAGCAGATAGTACATCCTGAGTTTTAATACCTCCACAAAACTTCTTGGGGAACCTTGTCTGAATTCTGAGAATACCTTGTTCATGTCTTCAGCTGCTCATCTTGAACATGGTCTAATGGAGACAACCTTGTGCCGTAGCAGTCTATAGCCCAAGGAGGCACCTTGCGTTCATCTACTCTTGTGAGCTCCTTGAGGACAAAGGGCCTGCATTTGGTCTCCAAGATGTGCCACCTAGTGGTTTTCGGAAAAAGGAAGGAATGAGTGACATTCTCAAGGTTTCACCAGGCAAGTCTAGATGGAGGCTTATTAGCGAACACATTTTGGGGGGGGGCCAGTTCTTTTTGTATTTGAAACATTTTAAAAACAGATGCTGGTGTACATTATTGGATAAAGTCAGAAGGAAGTGATGTTGGAGAAGTTTAACCACTGAAGGGCCAGGGCTGATGTTCTCTGATGTAAGAAGACTCAGAAGGCTGGGGGTTGAGTCCTGACTATGCCACTCACTGCTCTGTGACCTTGGGATGTCACTTTACCTCTGAGCCTCACTTCTTTTTTGCTAAGAATGGATTATAACTTTCCTTTCAAGAGTATCGTGAAGATTAAATGAAATAATATATGTGAAGCTGCTTAACGTAATGTCTGCAGCCGTTCTTGATCGCTGTTCCTGTCTTCCTTCCTGGTCTTTGTTTACTTCACAAGATCGTGTTGCTAGGAGTAATTACTTGCTTGTGCAGCATTATTGCCCTTGTTCTCATGTGTTCCCAAATCCCCTGCAGCTTGTTCTTTACATCTTGAGCATAACATTATAGAATCTTACAGGACAGATTTTTGAGAGACCCAGGCTCAGGAAGTTAGGTGGCATGTCACGCTGATTAATTAAAAGCCAACCTGGGAATAAAACACGTGCTTCAGGACACTCTTTTCCACCATACCCAGACTGTTGCTAATACTTTCTGCTTTTATGATGGGTGTGGACCTATGAGATACATGACCTGGTTTTATATTAACTTTTAATTTTACAAGCCTTTGGAGAAATATCTTGTAAAACAAAATTTCAAGTAATTTAGAAATGGGTTCATATAATAAGCCATTATTATGAAATATATAATAAGTTCATATAATAAGCCATCATTATGAAAGCCTAATTTTTCAGTAGCTTACCAAACCTTTGGGATCAGAGTTGCCCATGACCGATTAATGACTTCAGAATAATTGTACTGTTGTCAGGAAAATGTTTAAGTTTGATGATAGTATCCCTTTGTGTTGTAATTTTAAATGTGGTGAATTATATTTTTTTGGCTAATTTAATCCCCCGTTTTCCCTGTTTATTTAAAATTCTATATTATATGCAATATTAAATGTGAGGACTAACTTTGATGTGGTTTATATTCTAGGAAAATAAAGTTCTGGATTTTTTTTTTTTTTTTTTTGAGGGGGTGGAATTGATTTGTCTGCTTCTAGATGTTTATACTGTTTTCCTTTCTTGTGACTCCTTCCCTGTCTGTTTTGTAAGAGACACAAGTCAGGCCGTTTGGGTGGGACAGTTTGTAAAAGGCATCTTTTTTGTTACCTCTAAGAGTATTTAAGACAGTCTTACCATACAAAGAACACAGAAATCAAGAACAAAGAAAAGAACAATAGACCAGTAGGAAAAAAAGGGACTTTATGTAAAAGGATGACGCATGAGGCCAAGAGGTGAAGAGTGTGCGTGCAGATTCCAGATTCCGGATTGTGTGGCTTCAGGCCCTGACTCAGCCACTTAATGGTTTGAGCAAATTCTTGAAATCTCTTTGCCTCCATTTCCTTGTCTATAAAGTGAGGATTTACATGAGTTAATAGAAAATATGGGGCGCCTGGGTGGCTCATTGGGTTCAGCTTCTGCCTTCTGCTCAGGTCATGATCCCAGGCCCTGGGATTGAGCCCTGCATCAGGCTCTCTGCTAAGTAGGGAGCCTGCTTCCCCCACCCCACCCCCACTCTCTGCCTGCCTCTCTGCCTACTTGTGATCTCTCTCTCCCTGTCAAATAAAGAAAATCTTTTTAAAAAAATAGAAAATATTAGGAACAGTACTTGGCACATTGTGTTCCAGAAATGTCAGTTGTTATTATTGTTGTTATTGTGATTATTTATTTATTTATTTATTTATTTGACAGAGAGAGAGATCACAAGTAGGCAGAGAGGCAGGCAGAGAGAGAGGAGGAAGCAGGCTCCCTGCGGAGCAGGGAGCCCGATGTGGGGCTCGATCCCAGGACCCTGAGATCATGACCTGAGCCGAAGGCAGCGGCTTAATCCACTGAGCCACCCAGGCGCCCCTATTGTGATTATTTTTTAAATGATGCCCAGCCTCACTCATCATAGGAGTTCAAGTTGAAACAAAACTGAGACACCATGATAAAACTGTGTGGTAAGGATATGGCTAACCAGGTACTGCCATACATTGGTAGTTATTTTATATACTGGTACTACTTCAGTAAGGGACAATTTGAGGTAACTGTTAAAAGGTAAAATAGCAATTTGGGGTGCCTAGGTGGTGCTTTAAGACTCTTTCTCCCTTTCCCTTGCCCTCCATCCCCACTGTGTGCTTGCTGGCTCTCAAATAAATAAATCTTTTAAAAAATAGCAGTTAAACTTTAACCCAGCAGTTCCATTTTTAGGGATTTATATTATAAATGCATGTATAAAAAAGGACAAGTATATGCAATAATGTATGTAGACAATAATTAGAGTCTTGTTTATGTTAAGAAAAGACTAGCAGTGGGGCGCCTGGGTGGCTCAGTGGGTTAAAGCCTCTGCCTTTCACTCAGGTCATGATCCCAGGGTCCGGGATCGAGCCCCGCATCGGGCTCCTTGGCGGGGAGCCTGCTTCCTCCTCTCTCTCTCTCTGCCTGCCTCTCTACTTGTGATCTCTATCTGTCAAATAAATAAAAAAAAAAAAAAAAAAAAGAAAAGACTAGCAGTGACTTAAACAGTCTCTCAGTGGAAACAAGTAAGTTGTTAATGTGATGTAATGGAATGCTACATAGTACCATTGAAAAGAAATGAAGTAAGTCTGCATGTGCTCATATAGAATGATTTCCAAGAAGCACTGTTAAGTAAGGGAAGAAAGGCTTCCACACACATCCACAAAATGCTTTTATAAGCATACACAGTCTCTGGAAGGAATTAGAAACAACTGTTCACAGTGGTTGCCTTTGAGGAGAGGGCTGGGGAGGGATAAAGTGGAGAGACTTACTTTACTCCTTTGAACCGGTTGAAACAAAATTTTTAAACATGTTTATGTATTAGTTTTTCACCCTTCCTCAAACTTTACCTGTTCCCACCAGCACGTACATGTGCACACTTCTCAGAGCATTCACATGTTCCAGGAGTCTGAGTGATGGGGAATAGCCTGTCCTGATCGTGTTAAATGCTTATTGAGTATGTGATGTGATTCTTGGTGTATAGTAGTTATCTGGTCCTTGTCATCCGACGAGTTGGTACTCATGGGAAAAATCTCCCTGGATGGTGAAAATTGAGGCCTTGGTTGGTATACCAAGTATACCAAAGCCCCAAGGCTCACTCTAGGTGTTATCAGAGGTACTGGAGCCCAGAAGGCCTTGGTCTTGAGCCTGGCTCTCCTGGCTATTTTTAGAGATTTGAGAAGAGAGTGAGGAGGAAGGAACTTCAGGAGTTCTGTACCTCATTAGGAAACCCTGGTTGTATTTATAAACTGGTTCTATTTCAGTTTCTAGAGTTGAGAGCCAGAATGGAAACTCAATTGGCATAGTAGGGTTTTGTGCTTGTGCAGCTCCCTGGAATTTCTAGAAATACTTTTTAACCCTAGAAGAATTGGAGGCATGACCAGGATGGATTCTTTGTGTAAAACTCCTTAAACAGGTCAAGTTTAGAGTTTTATGGACATTTATACCTATGTCTACTTTTTATAAGATACTATTTAAGCTAATTGCTGCTTGCATGAAGGCTATAGTCATGACCTTGAACAACAAGATTAGGGTGAATTGTCTTCCCTTGTTCATATGATACCTTTTCAGTATGAAGTGAAATTTCATCTGTATATATGTAGAAAATGTCATAGAAATTAGGACCAGAATATAATACTTTAGTTTATGGTTTCATTCAGTATATCTTAGTCTTGTCCTTCTTATTATTTTTGCCACTCTAGACTTACGTGAGGGATGTCCCATTCCCATGATTAAACAGTGGCTTGGCATGGCAATGATTTTCTGTGAGGGATGGGGATCTTTGAGTGCATCTTGGGGGTGGAAGGAGGGCAGTGGGGAAGTAGAAGTAATGATTCTGATTTTTGTAACATTCAGTTCATGCACACACCTTCCTGCCCTGCCTCTCCTGAGCAAGAATTAAGTGTCTTGGGGCGCCTGGGTGGCTCAGTGGGTTAAGCCTTTACCTTCGGCTCAGGTCATGATCCCCGGGGTCCTGGGATCAAACCCCGCATGGGGCTCCTTGCTCAGCAGGGAGCCTGCTTCCCCCTCTCTCTGCCTGCCTCTCTGGCCACTAGTGATCTCTCGCTCTGTCAAATAAATAAATAAAACCTTTAATTAAAAAAAAAAAAGAATTGACTGTCTTAGACAAACTAGTACTCTAACTTTTAACTTTTATCTCAGTAACCTAGAAAAATTGCCTGACGAGAGACCCTGGTTTCATCCACTTAGCTGTTTTTCCATTATCTGCTCTCTGGTTGCAAGTGAGCATGTCTGTAACAGATAAACACTGACTTGTGAGTTGGTAAAACCAGCAAATTGTTCTATCGAGTTGTTCCTCTTGTTGCAGAAAAAGGTCCAGGTTTGCCGGTGGAGGAAGGACTGGAGAGGTTGCTGGGGAAAGTGAGTGATCCATTTAACCAAAGGTTGGTACTTTCTTTTGGAATTAGGTTTTGTTTTCTTTTATTCACAGTGTCTTTTTTTGGAAGTTAGTTTAGTGGTTATTTAATTTTTTTCTTGGGGCCTTTTTTTGTTGCAGCAGAGATGTCGGCTTATTTATAGGAATTACTTGAAGCCAGAGTCATGGTGGATGTAGGAAAGTGGCCAATCTTCACTCTGCTCTCCCCTCAAGAAATTGCATCTATTCGGAAAGCATGTGTCTTTGGCACCTCAGCCAATGAAGCTCTGTATGTTACTGACAATGATGAGGTAAGAATCTCTTAAAACCCAGCGTGTAATAGGGGTGAGCTCTAAAGTGTGAAGTTTGAAAACCAAGAAAAGGTTGTGGCCAGCTGAGCTTTCCAGAATGCAAGTTTACTTATATCAGTCTCTGTTTTGAACTAATTCAGTGGAAGATCCATAGACACATTGATTCCACTTTCCCTGGTACATTTTTTGGCACTTTATCCCCTTGGCCCTTACCTTCCTTCCAGTCTTTTCTCCTACCACTATCCCACATGGATCCAGCAAGGCCTACCTCCTTATCTGCTGAAAAGGTTGGGGATAAAAAGAACCTGAAATTCAAGAAGACCATGTCTTTGATACAGTTTCTCTCTCTTTTCAGTTTCTTGATTTAATACCCCTCAACCCTCTGCTACTCTTTGAATTTCATAGTATAGCCACGTATTCTAAAACTTCAATAATGTTAGCAGAGCTTGAAATTTTCTTAATGCGATCTGTTTTTTCCTACCTATTGAGCCGTCACACTGAACTTGAGTGTGTCTTATTTTCAGAGTGGAGAAGGGAGCCTTTGTGTAACTTTAGGCCAAGTGACTCAGACAAAACTATTTGTTTTCTAGGTCTTTGTATTTGGCCTGAACTATAGTAACTGTCTAGGAACTGGAGATAACCAGAGTACACTTGTACCCAAAAAGCTAGAAGCCTTATGTGGAAAGAAGATTAAAAGCCTTAGTTATGGGAGTGGACCACATGTCCTTCTCAGCACTGAAGGTAAAGAGGGGACAAAGCCAGCTTTTCACATTGTGGGAAATCAAGCATTAATTCTGAGCTAAGGGGAGGTGGGGCCATATGAAATAATTTCGAATGGTTTATTTCTTAATTTCTGAGAACTGTATCAAACTGTTAAGCACTTCAGGTTAACTCTGGAGCAGCCATAATACTGCTTGCCAATTAAGCAAACGTTAGCATACTAATGTAAAGTTGCTAAAGATTAGATGTAGCAAATGAAGTAGTCCTTCGGCCTAATTTTTCAGTGGATTTATGGTAGCAAGGCAACTTTTGGGTTTTATTTGGCACGTTTTTATAAACACACATAATTCTGGTTTTCCTTTTTCGTGTAGTTCCTGAATCTCAAATTTAAGAAATCTTCGTTTATTCCCTGGCATTCATGTGTGTGCCATCTGGAAAGAATGTGGGATAGAGTCTACTCCTTTTACTTCTCCTATCACTGAAGAAGGACACTGTAACATTCTTCTTTGGTAATTTATCTGCACTGTGGGCAACCAGGACTCTGGAAAATAGGTTCTATATAACCTAAATTCTTCCTTTATATTTTAAGCATGTTAGCTCTTTCTCTCTCTCTAGCAGAGACCCTCTGCTTTCTGTGGGGAAGCTTTTTGTTTGCTTCTCTTTCACTTTCCAGACTGAGGAATCAGCTTCCTTGGATATTGCCAGAGGTCTTAGTATTGAGTTTTTTAATTGCCTTTAATTCATATCTGAATCCACTCCAAGTTGTCTGCATCTTTCTCACGCTGTGAGATCCAGATCTGAGTGTGATTGTCTAGTGAGAATATAACTGGTGTTGAGCGTAATGAAGTGATGATCTCACTTCCCGTTTTGTGTAACTGTGCTTTCTGGCATCACACTGGCTCTCTCAGGCAGTTACTACTTTGCTGACTGGTTCTGCTTGTCATCTCACATGACCTAATGATTTGATTTTTTCCTAACAAATACTGCTTTTAACTGGTTACTGATATCTGACTGTAAAACACTGGGACAGTTTTTTTTAGAGCAAACACACTGAAACGTATACCTTTATATTATTTGTTTTTAAAATAAAGATTACTTGAGAGAGCGTGTGTGCACATTCATGTGTGAGTGGGGGGAGGGGCAGAGGGCGAGGGAGAGACAGAATCTCAGGTAGGCTCTCCGCTGAGCTTGGAACCCAATACTGGGCTTGATCTCATGACCCTGAGATCATGACCAGAGCTGAAATCAAGAGTTGGATTCTTGTTTTTGTTTTTTTAAAGATTTTATTTACGTGTATGACAGATAGACAGCCAGAGAGGGAACACAAGCAGGGGGACTGGGAGAGAGAGAAGCAGGCTTCCTGCTGAGTAGGGAACCCAATTCGGGGCTCGATCCCAGGACACTGGGATCAGGACCTGAGCTGAAAGCAGACGCTCAATGACTGAGTCACCCAGCTCCCCAAGAGTTGGATTCTTAACCGACTGAGCCACCCAGGCACCCCTAAAACATATATATTTAAATTCTTGGTTTTCTTCAAAGTGGTGACCTTAGGAAATTACAGCTCTTGGAATTATTTGCAGAATCCAGATCGTGTAGTCTTAACTATCTTGAGTGTTATAATGATATAAACATAAGTAAACATAAAACATAAAAATATAAATAAAATAACTGATTTTCTTGTGGGAATATTTTTCTTTTATTCCGTTTTGATTGTTATAATACGTTTTATACAATATACTTTAAATGCATCCTACATTATGTATTAGTGTATGTATAGCACATATATTTGTGCATATTGTGTACGTATCATGAACAAATTGTTTTAAAACAAATTAAACCATTTAAAACACTTCAAACCATCAAATAGTGTATGGCTTTTAGTAAAACACAGAAGGACCTCTGCCTCACCCCTCCTCAGTCTTAGAAACTCCCCTTCAGAAGGAGCCACTTTTAACTCCTTCAAATGTTTCTTCACATTTAATCTTGATTTTTAAATTAGTACATATACACTTTCTTTGTGAATTTTCAGTTTTAGATCTTGTTCTTCCACTTTTTATCATGGCTGATAGAAGTTAGCTTTCTTTCCCCTTCTTTTCCTCCTTCAGTCCTTTCAATATAGCAATACCACCATTTTGGTTAAGTCGATATTCAGTGTTTACATTATTAGGACTCTGTAACTGTGATTTTTGGCTGAGCCACCACCTTCTGTACAACTGTTTGTTTTCCTGGGATTCATTCACTTATTTCTCTATAGGGCTGTCATTATGTCCAAATGCGTCAGTAGACCAATATATGTATCTCAGCACTTCTGATTTGTCTGTCTGTCTCTGGAGCCCTCCATCCCCGTGTTCCAGCCAGGACCAGTCACTGTAGGCCTGTTGCCCAGCTCTCAACCTAGAACTTCGTTCACTGTCATCTGTGGAAGTCCCCTCACCTTTGTCCTTTCTAGATCCCCTATTTCTTGTGCCCCTGTGTCTTCTTCCTTAGATTATACCCTTATTTGGATGAAACAGATTCTCTGGTAGCTTCCCAAGGAAGGTGGTGTGAGAGAAATCTTTGAGACATTCTCTTAAAATGTCTTCATTTTATGCATGCAGTTCCTCAGTGGTTTGGCTGGGCTTAAAATTCATGATTAAAAATCCTATTTCCAAATTTTAAAGTCATCACACCTCTCAAATCAGGGTTGCTCTTGAGATTCTGATGCCTTCTGTCTTTAGCTATTTTTGCGTATGACCGTTTTTTCCTCTTTGGAAGGTTTAAGATCTTTTCTTTATTCCCAGTTTTCTGAAAAAAATCATGGTTATGTACTCTGGTGTGGGTAATTTTTAATTAATTAAGAAAAATTTTATGAGAGAGAGCATGCATGCATGAGTGAGTGAGGGAGAGCATGAGCAAGGGGGAAGAAGGGAGAAGCAGACTACCTGCTGAGCAGGGAGCCCCACTGGGGCTCGATCCCAGGACCCTGGAACTATGATCTGAACCAACGGCAGATGTTTAACCAGCTGAGCCACCCTGGGACCCCTATTTTTAACTTATTGTATTGATCATTCTGTTGACTCTTCAGTTTGGAAATTCCTTCATGTCTAGATTATTTTTTTGTTTATTTGAGAGAGAGAGAGAGAGAGAGAGAGAGAGCATGAGAAGGGGAAGGGTCAAAGGGAGAAGCAGACTCCCCACTGAGCAGGGAGTCCAATGCGGGACTCGATCTGGGACTCCAGGATCATGACTTGAGCCAAAGGCAGTCGCTTAACCAGCTGAGCCACTCAGGTGCCCTGGATTATTTTCTTGTTATAGTTCATGGATAATGTCCCTTCTTTGTTTTCTCTGTTCTCCTCTTTTTTTGAATTTTTCTTGGAAGGAAGTGAAAGGATTCTGATCTGATCCTCTTTTTTATATTTTGTTTCCTATCTACTTTTTGGGAAATTTCTTCAACTTTATCTTACAACTCTGATGTCAGATTTTCACGTTTCTGCTGTTACGTTCTCCTGTTCTCTTCCTTGTTCTCTCAGTGTGCCTTTCTTGAGTCTCCTGTCCTTGTGTCATGGATTCACTGACTTCTCTTTGAGGTTGTCATAGTTTACTTTCATGTTGTCTTCTGTTCTCTGCAGTGTTTCTTTTTCTTCCCCTCCCGGATTTTTTTCTTTCTTCTTACTTAATTTGTTTTGGTCTGTGACTTTTCTTTTTTTTTCTTCTTTTTTTGGATTTTATTTATTTATTTGACAGAGATCACAGGTGGGTAGAAAGACAGGCAGAGAGAGAGGAATGGAAGCAAGTTCCCTGCTGAGCAGAGAGCCCGATGCGGGGCTCGATCCCCTGACCCTGGGATCACGACCTGAGCCGAAGGCAGAGGCTTTAACCCACTGAGCCACCCAGGTGCCCCAGTCTCTGACTTTTCTTGTTAGGGGCTTTCTTGAAAAGTTTGGTGATCTTGGCTCTCTGTCCGCAGGTAAGACCCAGGTGCTAATACACGTGCTGGGAACACTGGATTCATGGGCTTTTCAAGTGCCAAGCTTCACTTCAGGGAGATAGCAACTGTTTAATTAGGGATTCTCCCAGTGTCAGTATATGAGCCTCTGGAGAGTGGAACCTTCCAGATTCCTGACCTGGACAGGTTTGGTTTTTTTTTTTTTTTGACAGGTTTCCATGAGCAGGGGAAGGACAGGGATCTCACTATTCAGTATGTGGCCTTCCACTTCTTTCCTCACTACAGTGCCTCAGGGCTGTCATCAGGGCCTCTCTGGATTATTTTCCTAGCTCATTTTCTTTGTTGTGTTATGTGGGAGAAGGAAGGGAGGGAGGTTGGGGAAAGGGAGAAGGTGGGCTTCAGGGAAGTTACAGTAAGAAATTCACAGCAAGTAAATGCTGTAGGTCTCTTGTCTTATACCAGCGTTGGGAAGGGGTAGTTGCCTGAGCCCACAGCAAAAGGATTAGGATTTGGGGTCTAAGTGCTTCTGTTTTTGGTTACACCTGCCCTTACATCTCCTATGGTGTATGGTCCCTCCAATCCCTGGGCCTTCCTGAGATTCCAGGTTGTAATTGGCTTCTTCTTTTGCATTTGTAGGTATCACCTTCTCTGGTCAGCTGTGTTACTAACCGCATCTATCTGCCTTCCATCTTCCAAAATTTTGTCATCATCTCTCCTATTGTATTTTCTTGTTTATTGTTCTTTTTTGTCCTTGATTGTTTATGCCTTTTTTTTTTTTTAAATTTCTCCCTTCACTGTATTTCAGTAGGTTTTAAGGAAGGAGTAAAGATAAAAACGTGTTCAATTTTCCACACTTCACTGACTTTTGCGTTCTTTCTAAAAGGTCAGTGCTACATTATTAAATTGAAAATCTAGGATGTGAGCACGATCTGGCTGCCACATCTGTCACCCTGTTGATCACCAGGGTTGATACAGCTGCTCTGGCTGGGCAGGTGGGTGTCCCCTTCCTCCTTCACTGCTCCATGTACGTCCCTCCTGAAGCTGTGTGCTCAGTCAAGAGGACCGCCTTCCCCAATAGAGGAAGTCCAGGGTATACGTAGCTGCGCTTCCCACTAGTACCTCCAAACACGCTCTCAGAGTCCATTTATAGGAGAACATAGGGTAGTCAAGCTTCCAAGACCCTAGACACAGTCAAACAAGGTGCTATGTGGCAGTCTGCCTTTCCTCAAAAAAAAAAAGAGAAAGAAAATCTAGTCCCATCTGGTGATACTCTGAAGATCAGTGTTCATTTTGTATTATTGCTTTACATGTAGACCTAGGGCTTGTGGATTTCTTTTTCTGTCTTCTGAAGCAATATTAATACTTATAAAATTAGTTGTTTTTGACCACTCCTCCAACTGTACTTCTAGTCTCTGAAGGCTGGGTTTCCTTAAAGGTCAGAACTTTATGGGATGCTTCTTTGCTTCTTCCCTCTTTGCTTGCCCTTTCCTGGGCCCTTCCCACTCTCCACTTTCCCTTCTATCCTAGTTGGTTTCACTGTCTCGTCCGTTGGTAATTTTGCTCATCTCTTCACCCTGACATGATTCTGAAGCTTAATCTTTAGTCAGTCAGAGACTGTGTGGCAAGAGCAGGACTGGGGAAGTTGATGGGGTTGGATGGGATTGCTTTGAAAGCTTCCAGGGGAGCTGGGACTAAGAGCCATCTCAGGACGCTCACTTTTCCTGTGCTTCATCAAGTAAAAAGGGAAGAAATATGTATATATACTAATTTAAGATAGTAAAATAATGTGATAATAGTAATAATAATAATAGTTATGTAATAATAATAAGATAATCACAGGAAGGTAATTGCCAAGGGCAAATCTGGAGAGGACCAACGGCTGAGAACAGGCAGCTGGCAGCAGTCCCAGCATCTGGAGAGTAAGGTCCTTAATCCTGAGGGAGCATCTGGGTGACACAGGACAGCATTCCTTCATTCTCTTCCATGCACCGCTCAGATCCATGTCTTCTGACAGGTTTTGGGAAAAGCTCCTCCAGGGTTCTGGAGGGCCTCTTTTCCTAGGGAAGACCTAGTGAAGACTCCTGGTGGGATAATTCACTGCCTCCTGCTGCAGATAGTCTCATGGCCTGCTTCCCTCTCTCTCTGCCTGCCTCTCTGCTTACTTGTGATCTGTCAAATAAATAAATAAAATCTTTAAAAAAATAATAAAAGCTCTTTTTATTATATAGACATTATCCCTTAGTAATATAAATTATAAGTATTTTTTCCTAATATTTCATTTTTTTCTTTGCTCATGGTGTTTTTTTCCATGTGAAGTTTTAAAAACCTTTAAGTAGATTTATCATTCTTTTTATTGCTTCTATATTTTGAGTCATAGGAAAGTTTTCCTATTCTCAGATTATGGAAGAATTCACCAATTCTTTCCTTCTAATTCTTGTATAGTTTTATTTTTTTAAATTGTATTATGTTAGTCAGCATACAGGACATCATTAGTTTTTGATGCAGTGTTCCATGATTCATTGTCTGCCTGGAACACCCAGTGCCCCATGCAATACATTCCCTCCTTAATACCCATTGTATAGTTTTATTTTTCACATTTAAATATTTGATTCACTAGGAAGTTATCATGGTATGAGGAATGAATCTCATTTTTAATATAACCAATTATTTCAACCAACTTGTAAAAAGTCTTTTCTTCCTGAAATCACATCGCTTTTATTTCTGTATGCAGTTGGTTTATTTCTAGAGCTTCAGTTCCATTTCACTGGTTTGTCTATCTGTTCATGTCCTAGTATTAATTTTAGTTTTAGAAACTTTTTATAGGTTTTAATAACTGGTAGAGCCAGCTGTCCTCTCACTTCTTTTCTTTGAATTTTTCTATTTATTCTTGTGTTCTTCCCGTTGAACTTTCTAATCAGTTTGTCTAGTTCCAGAAAGTAACGTAAGTCATTTTATTGCTATTATTTCAAATTTATATATTTGCATGGGAAAAACTACCATCTTTTTGATACTGAGTGTTACTATCCAAGAACAGGGGCTATATTTTTATCTGTTCAGGTCTATTTTTCTGTCTCTTAGGAATGAAAACACTTATAAGTTTGGACACTTCTGTCACCTGATATAACTTTAACATAATATCATGGACTTTTTTTTTTAGGTGTTACACTTTTTCAATCTATAGCCTCATTCTTTTTAGGATGAATTTTCCCATTTATGGTTTCTGTCATAATTTCTGTAATAGGGAAAACCTCTTGTGAGAAACAAGATTAGATTCTAGATTAGATAATCAGAAACTTACTTAATTATGAGTACCTTTCCCTGGTTGCTTAGGGACCATTTCAGCGAAATAGCAGCCTGACAATAACACTTGGATTTCTGCTTTGCTTTTGGATATCATCATTTCCAGGTCTAGATTGTCCTTAATAGGGCAGGATGTTTTATTACCATGGGAAAGATATGAGGAGAGTATGTAACTTGGAGATCTCTGCTCTTGACACTTAGGCTTGCTGTAGGAGGAAATGCACAAAACAGTGGTACTTCTAGAGAGGAAACAAAGAAGTTACCTCTATCAGAGTCCCAAAAAGATAAAGTCATTAGAGAAAAATGGAGCCAGATTTTTTGCCAATTATAGTCTGCATGAGGAAAACTCTTGCATTTTTTTTTATTATTTTTATTTATTTATTTATTTGACAGAGAGAGATCACAAGTAGACAGAGAGGCAGGCAGAGAGAGAGAGAGAGAGGGAAGCAGGCTCACTGCTGAGCAGAGAGCCCGATGCGGGACTCGATCCCAGGACCCTGAGATCATGACCTGAGCCAAAGGCAGCGGCTTAACCCACTGAGCCACCCAGGCGCCCCAACTCTTGCATTTTTGTATGTAGTTCATACAAAAAGTATACTTCTCTCCTCTGTACTCTGTGAGAGTTGTGTGTGCACAGTGCATGCGTACACACACACACACACCCCCCCTCAGTGGTTCCCTGAGACTTGGTATTTGGTAAAATGATAGTAAAGACTAATAATGGTGAGCTTTCTTTTTTTTTTTTCTCTTTTAATTAATTAATTTATTTTTTCAGCATGACAGTATTCATTGTTTTTGCACAACACCCAGTGCTCCATGCAATACGTGCCCTTCCTATTACCAACCACCTCATTCCCCAAACCTCCCACCCCCGCCCCTTCAAAACCCTCAGGTTGTCTTTCAGAGTCCATAGTCTCTTATGGTTCGCCTCCCCTTCCAATTTCCCTCAATTTCCTTCTCCTAATGGTGAGCTTTCTTATGTCTTTTGCTTTTTGCTTGGTACCCAACATGGAAACTACTGAGATGACTCAGTGTGTTCAGATGGTCTAATTTTTGTATATCAAACTGACTTTTGACCATAAAGCTGATCTCTTTTTAGTGTCAGGTCCTTTCTTGAATGATTCTTTGTTTTTCTATCTGTGTTTCCTCATCTGTCCCTTTTTCCCTTTCCTTCATCAGTGGTTACTTTATAGGGAGAAGGAGGCAGTGTGAAAGAAATTAAGGTTGGAGAATAAGTTGTGCAAAGTCTGGGGAAGAAAGTACAGGGCTTACCATTCCTTCTTGGAGTTGATTGTGTGTGGCCATCTCCTATAGATGGAGTTGTTTATGCCTGGGGCCACAATGGATATAGCCAGCTTGGGAATGGGACGACCAACCAAGGCATTGCTCCCATCCAAGTCTGTACCAATCTCTTGATCAAGCAAGTGGTTGAAGTAGCTTGTGGCTCACATCATTCAATGGCTCTGGCAGCTGATGGAGAGGTAAGTACCCTGCTTTTATTCTTTATTTTTAAACTGTGGTAAAATATACGTAATATAAAATTGCTGTCCTAGCCATTTTTAAGAATTGTGGAAGCCAGGCCTCAGGATGTGTGAGAGCCACTTCCTGCAACCATTTTATCATATGCCTGGACTATTGCCATGGTCTCTTTAACCACTTAAAATGGGTTAGGATGGCAAATTTTATATTTTTATAAAGTATGTGTATGTATTTTTATATCCATGTGATCTATTGAATGCCAGTTCAGTGACATTAAGTATATTCACATTGTTATGCAAGCAGCATCACCATCCGTCAGCAGAACTCTATCTTGCAGAGCCGAAGCTGCATCTACCAGACTAGCTCTCCCTCTCCCTCCCGGCTCCGGGTGAACACCATTTTGTCTCCATGAGTCTGACTGCTCTGGGTAGCTCATTGGAGTGGAACCATGCGGTGTTTGTCCTTTATGACTGCCTTATTTCACTGAGCATAATGTTGTCAGGGTTTGTCCGTGTTGGAGTATGTGTCAGAATTTCTCTCCTTTTGAGGCTGAATAATACTCTATGTGTATGCCATATTTTGTTTGTCCATTTATCTGTTGATGGATATTTAGGTTGTTAATACCTTTTGCTAACAACCTAAAAGGTAAATAATGACCCTATTTATATCTGGGATATAGTGTAAACATAGTAGCCCTATGTGTACAACTAAAAACACGTGGGAACACACTCTTTTTCTAATATAACCTATGGGATGAGGACCACTCTTGATAGCAGTAGACTAAGCCTTAAGGCAGTTGAGTCTCCTGCTCTTTGCTAAGACTGTAAGTCAGATGTGTATGACAGTGGTCTGTCCTTTAGTTTTTGTTTTTTCACTACTCCATCCATTAAGGTCTGTTTTGTTTTTTGGCAAATGTAATGATGTCATAGAAAATAACTTTACCAACATTCCAATAGGTATTGTGCTACTTTTTCACCCCCAAGTTCTTTGCTTACTTATAAAGTTTTCTGATCTTATTGATTCTACCTTCTAATCTTTTGTCTCATTTTGTTTCTCTTCATCTCTATAACCTTAGGTCAGACCTTGCTATCAGCCTGGGCTATTGCCATGGTCTCTTTTATTCTATAGCTTTTTAATTGGTCTACCTGTTAAGTATTACAACTTTTCTGCCCCCTGTAATTTTTTTTTTTTTTTTAAGATTGATTGATCTATTTTAGAGCATGAGTGAGAGGAGCAGAGGGAGGAGAGAGAATATCAAGCAGACTCCACATCGAGCAAGGAGTCCAATGTGGGGCTCAATCTCGGGACCTTGAGATCCTGACCCAAGCTGAAACCAAGGGTCGGATATCCAGCTGACTGCACCATCCAGGTGCCCATACTCCCTGTGACTTCTAAAGCACAGATCATTCTGTTCTCCCTTTAAAATCCGTCAGTGATGTTAACAGTGATATATTATGTGGGGCAGGTTACAGGTGAAGAAACCAGAGAACCTGAGGGAGATCAAGGTTTCACGGCCGGGATTTGTTGGGACTAGGCCTAGCACCCGGGTCTTATGCCCCGAATCCGTAGTTTGCTGCTCTGATTTTGATTTTTGGAACCCCAGTCCTCATTTTTAAATAAAAGACAGCTGCATTGCAAGGGGCTTGTGATACTTGAGAAGAGGTGCCAGAAGAACATTAAAATTAGAATTCCCTAATTTGTACAGCCTGGAATCCTGGTTTACTTTAACTCTAAGCATATGCTACTTTGGATAATTGTGCTAAATATTTGCCTTATTATACCAGATGCTCCCGTGAACCCACTCTCGGGAAGTGTTGCTGGTTATTTCTTTTGTACCTGTGAAATGAACCTCTGGTGCATATTCTTTTAAGGCGCCAGCCATAGGTTTTGCTCTGGTTGCCTTGGGCAGCATCAGACATGTGAGCGAAGATAGGAAGTGCTGACCAAGGAAAGATTTTGGAAGCCAGACTTCAGGATGTGGGAGGACCACTGCTGGGGCAAGTGAAAGGGGTGGGGGTCCCTAGAAATTCTAGTGTTGGAGGAAGTTCTTTCCCAGGCTGCTGGCATCCACCCTCCCCTTATTTTTCTCTCTGGTCACACTCTTATTTGATAGGCTCAGTTGGTAATTAATGTGAACTGATTTTTCTTGTTTTGTTTTTCATCTTTGTTACTAGATTTTAACTAGCTTAGAGATTTATTTGGGTCTCTTTAGAAATCTGGTTTTCACCTAATGGCAAATCATAGGCCAAAGGTGCACAGGGTGCATTTGAGGAGGGGAGCTGTTTGGAGCTTACAGTGAATGAAAACTCAGAGGAGACAGTACCCAGAATAGCCTAACAACCTGGTGTCATTTCTGTAGGGACAGACACCTTTTTGGTACTTGTGAGCCTTACTGTGTTATGACCTGTAACTGTGATTGGTAATTATAATCGTCATGGCCATGAGTCATCAGGAAAGGTTATGTAATACTCAGTTTTGGCAATTAGTGAGACAGGGAGAAGCATTATAGGGCTTTAAAGCTTTCCATGAAGGAAAAAAAAGAGTATCTGTGTCCACAGAGTTAAGCAGACTTTTCCTCTCACTGCTACTTATGTGATATATGCTTTATTTCTTACTGATGCCAGACAAATCACATATGGCTGTCATATGACAGAGGCAGTACAGTGTCATGGTTAAGAGCACAGCTACACTTCTTGGGTTCCCATTCCACGTATACTGCTTACTGGTGTAGAACCTCAAGTAAGCCACTTAACCTCTCGGGTTCCATTTCCGTGTAGAAAATGCGGGTGATAATAGTATCTGCCCCGGGCCAGGGTCACTGTACAGGATGACTATGAAAATTAAAGACGGTAGTGGTGCCCAGAAAGTATGTAGAACCATGTAGCACATAGTAAATATTCATTAAGTAGATTTATTTTTATTTTATGATTATTAATGTGTGTTAGAGGTAGAATGTTCACCCTGTTACTAGTAATTCATTCTTTTTCCCTTGTTTTGTGTAGGTATTCGCTTGGGGCTATAACAACTGTGGCCAGGTGGGATCAGGATCTACAACAAATCAACCAACTCCTCGCAAAGTTACAAACTGTTTACATATTAAGAGGGTAGTTGGCATTGCTTGTGGTCAGACCTCATCCATGGCTGTTCTGGACAATGGTGAGGTGAGCTCTCTCTGCACTCCGCCCCTGTCCTCACCTCCTCTCTCGTGAATGGCATTTTCTGCACGAGGAGCATGTATGCGATCACGGAAGGAAAAGTGCTTTGTTTTATAGTTTCGTGGGTAGTTAATTGGTTACTGATTGTGGAGTACCTAGAGGGTGTTTGCTCCTCAGTATGAATTTTTAAATGCTAAGATTAATCTGCAAGTAAAGATACTCATATGTCTCAATTTTATTTTTTTGTGAGACCCCAGGTAGTTTGGTGTCCATAGGTATTTGTGATTTACTGTAGTGAAGAATTTGATACTACCTCTTTTATCCAATGAAAAAATCAAGTGTGCACTCTGTCAAGTTAACCGGTGATGTTTGTCAGCAGGGATGGACGCCAGTGCGCCTGCATCCGGAGTTTGTTGGCAGGAGGAAGCTACTTACAGGAGCAGAATTCTTTGTGCCAGTTGTTGTTGGCTACTTTTATATAAAACTCAACTTTTAGTGATCCTTTACTGTGGCTGCCTTTGAGCTGATGGTTATTTCTGTACAGTTATTCTGGTTGTAACTTCTACTTAAATAGGCCTGTTACCAATCTATCAATGTCTTAGTGGAGAAAAATTATGCAAAGATATGTCTTTGAGATTTTATTCATTTGAGTGAGAGAAAGAGAGCTTGTGAGAGCACAAGCCAGGGAAGGGCAGAGGGCAAGGGCAAAGCAGACTCCCCGCTGAGCAGGGAGACAGAAGAGGTGGCGGGGTGGGGCGGGGTGGGGGGTGGGGCTTAATCTTAACCAGGACCTGGAGATCATGACCTGAGGCACCCAGGCACCCCACAAAGATTGTCTTTGGCTACAGATGTGTGGGGTATGCATTGCAGTGCTAGAGTGCTTTGGAGTTTTCTGAATACTCACCTATGTTAACTTACTGTTTTAAATTACTTTTATTGAGGCATAATTGGCATACATTATGTTAGTTTTAGGTGTACAGTGTAATGATTCAATATTTGTATATAATTAAAGATCACCACAGTAAGTCTAGTTAAAATCTGTCACCATGCAGTTTTTTCCTTGTGATGAGAACTTTTAAGATGATTCTCTCAGCAGCTTTCAGATATGCAATAGAGTATTACTACCTGTAGTCACCATGCTGTACATTACGTCTCGATGACTTACTTATTTTACAACTGGTAGTTTGTACTTTTTGGCCCCCCTTTACCCATTTTGCCTGTGCTCTCCTGCCCCTACCTCTAGAAACCGCCAATCTGTTCTCTGTATATATGCGCTTGGTTTTTTTTTTTTTTTTTGATTTTTAAAATTTATTTATTTATTTATTTATTTGGCGTAACAGTATTCATTGTTTTTGCACAACACCCAGTGCTCCATGCAATACGTGCCCTCCCTATTACCCACCACGTGGTTCCCTCAACCTCCCACCCCCGCCCCTTCAAAGCCCTCAGGTTGTTTTTCAGAGTCCATGGTCTCTTATGGTTCGCCTCCCCTTCCAATTTCCCTCAACTTCCTTCTCCTCTCCATCTCCCCATGTCCTCCATGTCATTTGTTATGCTCCACAAATAAGTGAAACCATACGATACTTGACTCTCTCTGCTTGACTTATTTCACTCAGCATAATCACTTCCAGTCCCGTCCATGTTGCTACAAAAGTTGGGTATTCATCCTTTCTTTTTTTTTTTTTTTTAATAAACATATAATGTATTTTTATCCCCAGGGGTACAGGTCTGTGAATCGCCAGGTTTACACACTTCACAGCACTCACGATAGCACATACCCTCCCCAATGTCCATAACCCCCTCCCCCTCTCCAAACCCCACCTCCCCCCAGCAACCCCCAGTTTGTTTTGTGAGATTAAGAGTCACTTATGGTTTGTCTCCCTCCCAATCCCATCTTCTTTCATTTATTCTTCTCCTATCCTCCTAAACCCCCATGTTGCATCTCCACGTCCTCATATCAGGGAGATCATATGATAGTTGTCTTTCTCCGATTGACTTATTTCACTAAGCATGATACCCTCTAGTTCCATCCACGTTGTCGCAAATGGCAAGATTTCATTTCTTTTGATGGCTGCATAGTATTCCATTGTGTATCTATACCACATCTTCTTGATCCATTCATCTGTTGATGGACATCTAGGTTCTTTCCATAGTTTGGCTACTGTAGACATTGCTGCTATAAACATTCGGGTACACGTGCCCCTTTGGATCACTATGTTTGTATCTTTAGGGTAAATACCCAGTAGTGCAATTGCTGGGTCATAGGGTAGTTCTATTTTCAACATTTTGAGGAACCTCCATGCTGTTTTCCAGAGTGGTTGCACCAGCTTGCGTTCCCACCAACAGTGTAGGAGGGTTCCCCTTTCTCCACATCCTCGCCAGCATCTGTCATTTCCTGACTTGTTAATTTTAGCCATATGTGCTTGTTTTTGTTTTTGTTTTTGTTTTTAAAGATTTTATTTGTTTGACAGACAGAGATCACAAGTAAGCAGAGAGGCAGGCAGAGAGAGAGGAGGAAGCAGGCTCCCCACTGAGCAGAGAGCCCGATGCGGGGCTCGATCCCAGGACTCTGGGATCATGACCTGAGCTGAAGGCAGAGGTTTTAACCACTGAGCCACCCAGGCGCCCCGTTTTTGTTTGTTTTTTAAATTGAAGTATAGTCCGTGCACAATTTTACATTAGTTTCAGGTGTACAGCGTAGTGATTTGGTGAGTCTCTTCCTCAGGCCATGTTCACCAGAAGTGTGAACTTATTTTTTGAATCAATCCTGATGTCATCTTGGATGTTTTCAGAATTTCTTGGGATAGTCATTGGATATCCTCCATCTCAGTATTCTTTACTTTTCCTTTATTTTTAAAAATAAATTTAATTTTAAAAATATTATTATGTGGTTATTTTCACAAACAAAAGGAGATGAAACACATAAAGTAAAAAGTTGAGTACCCTTTCTCCAGTCTTGTTAATAGTTTAATGAATATCCTTTTGGGTTTTTCCTATAGACAATTCTGTATGGGTAAATATAACTATCTTTTATAAAAATGGGATCATTATAGGTTACTAATCTTCTCTGCTAGTCTGCAGCTTTCCTGCTAACAAGACAGATATTTACCTGAATCTATTATCAGACCATTTATAGCTGCTTTCCATTATAATGGCTACTTAGTTTTCCTATTGGATGACCCACACCCAGAAATCTAGTAATGGATATTGCAAATGTTTCTAAATTCTTGCTGTTACAAACACTGTAGCACTGACTTCCTGTGTTACTGTGTATCTCTGTACACTTCTGTAGGTGTTCTGTAGAATAAGTTCACAGGAATAAGATTTCTGAGTCAGAGGGTATGCCATTAAAGTTGTTGATAGCTATAGCCAAATTTCTCTGCAGAAAGTTAAAACCTGTTGCACTTATGTTATGGAAAGTGCCTTTAACCATCTCCTGCTAGTATCTTAAATTCTCTGTCCTCCTTCCCCTTCTGTCACATTGCCCTGAAAAGCCCCATCCATCCATTTGCCCTGCCTTGGCCTGGTGCCGCCAGACATTTCAGGTTTCTCATTTGACCAGACCTATAGTCAGTTCCTGGTCAGTGCTTTGTCCTGTGTCCCACACTTGCCATTCTAAACCTTTACCACTGCTGGCAAACCTGGCTCCAGCTCCGCTACTTTCAGCTGATGACTCCCCCTCCAGAGAGCAAAGGGGTCACCACATTCTGTTATGTCATCCTCTTAATCTATTTCCTGTCTGTTCCTTCTCTCTGGGTCCCCCTGTCATTGCCTTAGTTTAGACCCTCAGCAGAGCTCATCTGTGTGCTAATGAGAACACATATCTCCTGAATGACTGTCCTGCCTCTAGTCTTAGATAGTCCGGTCCCCTTTATGTCGAGCCAGCATGATCTTTCTAAGATGTGTGAAATATTTCAGTGGAAGGCCCATAGATGCATTCTGCTTTCCCTAGTATGTGTTTCGGTATTTCACCCCATTGGCCTTTGCTTTTCTTTCTAGTCTTCAGCCCTGCCACTGTGCTGGATGTGTCCTGCCACGTCTGCCTGCTCATGTTTAGAACCTGCTTCTAGAACATTCTGTGCCCTCTCCCTGGAATACATTCACTTCCATTTATCTCTGCTCAAATCTGCTTTCTGAAGGTTGTTCCTAAGCTATCTTTCTGTAGCTAAGTCCTTTCTCTGCTCTGTTTTTGTGGTGCCTTGATTGTATCTCTAGGATAGCACTTACCACCTGACTGCAAAAAGTTTGCAATTGTCCATCTTTCCTGTTAAACTGTGACCAAAAACTTATTCCTAGTACCTTTTATCGTGTCCTGACATATGAGAAGTGCTTCATAATTGTTAATGAGCATCAGCTTCCTCATGTATAAAACAAGATTAAGTGACTTGCCCCAAGGCTATCCAAACAGTAGGTTACAGCATAGGAACTCGCGCCAAATTCTGTCATCCCCACCCCCAAAATATCTTCTGTTTGGAGATCCCCTGTGGGATCACATAGAGTGTGGGTGTTGGAAGTGGAAAAGTACCTGATTTGTTTAGGTGAACGGCATTTTTATATGTTCCCTCTTACTAACAGTTTTAAAAGCCTGTTCTCTCCCTTTCTTTCTCTAAGGTATATGGCTGGGGTTACAATGGCAATGGTCAGCTAGGCTTGGGAAACAATGGCAATCAGCTGACCCCTGTGCGAGTGGCGGCTTTGCACAGCGTGTGTGTGAACCAGGTATGTGTGCTGGGTTGCGCTGCTGCTCACCTCCAGCTCCCCTGCCCTGACTTGGAGACAGTACTGTGTGCCTTCATCTTCCACATTTACAGTTTCATCTTCTCTAAATTCCCATGTTGAGGAGGAACACCATGGTGGTGACACATCAGGCTTGACAAGTTAAAAAAAAAAAAAAGCGATTGGAAAACTCTAGGAGTCTCAGTCTTGGGCTTTTCTAATGCTTTTTTAATGTTCCAGAGAATGTCAGTCCATAACTGATGATGAATTGGCATTCTGCAGAAGCTGGCTGTGGTCTTTAAGTAGATGTTTCTCCTGCCTTTCCTGTTTTCCTGTTGATGGTAACCATTTAAATTTACTTGCAGATTGTCTGCGGCTATGCACACACTCTAGCACTAACAGATGAGGGCTTGCTCTATGCCTGGGGAGCTAACACGTATGGGCAGCTGGGAACTGGCAATAAAAATAACCTGCTAAGCCCGGCCCACATCATGGTGGAGAAAGAAAGGTAACTGGGCTGTACTGTGTCTCAGGGTTCTGTGTGTGGTTTTGGACTTGGGGCTCTGTGTGCTGAGCTATGGGGTTTAGCTTTTGTAACTCTTCTGTTTCTTTACGTTGTCATTTTTGTTTTTTGTTTTAAGATTTTGTTTATTTATTTGACAGAGAGAGATCACAAGTAGGCAGAGAAGCAGGCAGAGAGAGGGGGAAGCAGGCTCCCTGCCGAGCAGAGAGCCCCATGTGGGCCTCGATCCCAGGACCCTGAGATCATGACCTGAGCCAAAGACAGAGGCTTAACCCACTGAGCCACCCAGATGCCTTCTTTACATTGTCATTTTGAACAAGAGTTTGAGTAGCAGCCAGAGTGAACGTGAGGTTGATATGATTCTTACGCAGCTCTTTAAAATAACCTCCTGTGATTGATAGGCATTAATGCGTATTGGTGTAATTCTTGCTGTCTTCCTGTGACCCATCTAATAGGGGAGTGAAATAGGGTCTGTCACCATATAGAAACTCAGAGTGTAGTTCTGACTTTTCCTTTGAGCCAACTAAAACAACTTCTAAATAAATAAAATCTCTTAAAAGGACAATACTGTTTAAATATTGATTTGATCTAATGTGTATCACTGCAATAATGCTTTGTTTATTCAGCCAAATTGTGAGTCCTTACCCACTAAGTTTTAGAGGGTTGTCTTCTGATTGTAGGACCTTGTCTAAAAAGCATACTGAGAAATGTAGGTCTGGCTTGATGTCCATTTGGATTAGGATGTTCAGAGTCCATTACCCTGAGGCCAGTGCTTATTTAGGGGTTGAGAGAATAAGTTGTATCAAGGAAATGGTATTTTGAAGACACTATTTTTTTTTTTTTTGCTACTGTCTAAGTCCCCCAGAAATGTCAGGACATTTTGCCTCTGTCCACTTTCCTCATCTACTTAAGTTTCTAGTCCCTTTTTTTTTTTTTTTTTTTTTAAAGATTTTATCCATTTGACAGACACAGAGATCACAAGTACGCAGAGAGGAAGGCAGAGAGAGAGGGGGAGAAGCAGGCTTCCCGCTGAGCAGAGAGCCTGACGCAGGACTCGATCCCAGGACACTGGGATCATGACCCGAGCTGAAGGCAGCGGCTTAACCGATTGAGCCACCCAGGCGCCCCAGTCTAGTCCCTTTTTCCAAGTTGTCCTCAACAGTGTTTGTTATTTATCCTAATTCAGAATGAGGTTAGGATGAGAAGTGGGGCAACAAGCAAGGGAAAAACACAGTACTCTTGTTCTGACCTTTCAGTTGTGTTCTTATGACCTGATAACTAATATCCCTCCATCCTGGGCTGTTTGTTGTGGTGCTGTCAGCATGACCCCTTTATCTACCTTGTGTGGTGTGCTGTCAGCTTCTGTGATAAAGAAATGACATATATTTTTCTGAAAACTTTCCAGGGTCATAGAGATCGCGGCCTGCCACTCCGCACACACGTCGGCGGCCAAGACCCAGGGCGGGCACGTGTACATGTGGGGCCAGTGCCGGGGCCAGTCGGTGATCCTGCCCCACCTCACCCACTTCTCCTGCACCGATGACGTGTTCGCCTGCTTTGCCACGCCTGCCGTCTCGTGGCGCCTCCTGTCCGTGGGTGAGAAAGCTCAGGCCTCCTTCCACCCGGGGGAGAGCCGTGCTAGCAGCTGACCATTCTGTTTCTGTAGTTGCTCGTTGTGGGCCCTTTCAGATCCTAGAACGTTTTATTCTCCAATAGCTGTAATTCCTTTCCTCAAAATAGATTTGCATAATAAAATTTATTTGTAAGTTATAAAATATTATAGGGACTTATTGTTTTCTCCCATTCAGTGCTTTCATTTTAATTGAGGTAAGATTTACGTCCATGAAGTTAACCATTTGAAAGTGCACAGTTCAGAGGCATCCGGTACGGCCACAGTGCTGTGTGACTGCCATTTATATCGAGTTCTGAAGTATTTTCATTTCCCTGAATGAAACGAAACCCCTGTGCCTGTTGTGCAGTCACTCCCCATTCTCCCTTCCCGCATCCCTGGCAGTCACATCTTTGCTTTTACTTTCTAAGGATTTACCTATTCTGGACATTTCCTATAAAGGGAATCCTACGATATGTTGACCTTTTGGGTCTAGCTTCTTTTACTTAATGTCTTTGAGGCTCCCCCATGTTGTAGTACACATTAGTTCTTCATTTGTATGGCTGGATGAAATTTCATTGTACGTATAGACCAAACTTTGTTTTTTCGTGCATCTCTTGATGGATATTTGGATTGTTTCCACCTTTGGCTGTTATGACTAGTGCTGTTAGAAATATTTGTGTACAAATCTTTGTTTGAGTAACCTTGTGTCATCAGGTGGGTCAGACAGCTAGCGTGGCTCTCTCACCAACAGGTGACCAGTCTTTATGGGCATGGCAGCAAGAGTATGTTTAGGAAGAGCTAAGCTGCTACTCAATTTAAAGTGAAATAAGTGATCTTTGGTTATATAATCTGTCCTTTTTCTGAATATTATCTTCTTTAAGAGTCTGTTGATGGAAAATGGTAAGGTGTCATAAAGCTGAGTAGCCATCAACAAGATGAGTTTAATCTCTTTTTCTTTCATTTCTTGTTAATTTCTGCCCTTTTTGGTGATGTATTTCTTCTAAGTTGTTTATATACAGAGGGAGTAAGTGGGTCATGCTGGCCCTATGCTTGGAAATTAATGTTGCTCTTGTCAACTATGGCATTTGGGTTGCTTTCGCAGTTGACATTGGAGGCCAGTCTTGTCATACATGTCATGCTCAGGTGTGTCAGACAGCTAGCGTGGCTGTCTCATCATTGGGTGACCCTCGTCTTTATGGGCATGGGAACAAGAGTATGTTTGGAAAGAGTTAAGCTGCTACTCAATTTAAAGTGAAATAAGTTGAACATTTCCAGGTTCTTTAATTATAATACAATGTAGACATTTTTTTTAAAGATTTTATTTATTTATTTGACAGAACGAAATCACAAGTAGGCAGAGATGCAGGCAGAGAGAGAGAGAGAGGAGGAAGCAGGCTCCCTGCCAAGCAAAGAGCCTGATGCAGGGCTCGATCCCAGGACCCTGGGATCATGACCTGAGCCGAAGGCAGAGGCTTTAACCCACTGAGCCACCCAGGCGCCCCAGACATTTTTTTTTTTTAAAGAGAGAGAATGTGTGGAGAGTGGGAAGGGCAGAGGGAGAGGGAGAGAGAAAATCTCAAGCAGACTCCATACTCAGCATGGAGCCAAAACGGATGGGTTCGATCTCGTGATCCTGAGATCATAACCGGAGCCGGCAGTCGGACATCAAGAGTCGGACACTTAACTGATCAAGCCACCCAGGTCCACCTGCCATATTTTTTTGCAGTGAATGTTATGATTTGAAAAAATTAGTTTCCAAAATGGGACTGTTTGGCCATAATCACACATATGTGTAGCATGTACAGCCAAACACTGTGTCCGTCTTCAGAATCCCATGTGTTCCTTAACCTGGACCTGTTTATAAAGGACTTCTCCAGGTACTTGCCTCTCAGAATCCTAATCCTGAAAAGACATCCTTTTCAGAACAAAAGTTGTAACATTTTTTTAATGTTAAGTTTGGAAAGGTACTTCTTTCCCGTCTACCAAAAGTCAGAAAGGTTTTTTCCTCTCAGTTTACTGCCTCAGCTGTGTTAGAAAGAGAGCAGCAGGTTAAGAAACACCTCTGAAGAATATTTTTTCAGAGGCAGCATTGTCCTTGTTGCTGGAAGCCAAGACAGGGAAAAGGGAAAGTCAGGCCTTAGGACTGATGCAGAAGTGGAGGTACCGATACAAAGCTATTTTGTGAGTGGGTAGGGTGCCTGGATTCCATGCTCATCTTAATCATTTCCTTTCTTTTATTTCCCAGGGATCCAGGGTCAGGGAAAGCCTGATTTTTGAGAGAGTGTCCACTTTCCTCCACAGCCAAGAGAGCTCTACATTGTGGGAGCCCAGGGGAGGGCTTAGACAGATGCCATTTTCTTGGGAGGTTCTGATAGTAAAGTTTATGGTAAGCTTCTTTGTTAAGTTTCAGCCTCAGTTTTAGCGGATGTCCCTCCTCCAAGAGCAGCAGGGTGCTGCGAGAGCCCCGTTCTCATCCTAAGGGCGGTTGAAACCTGTCGCTTATGTTCACAGCACCTGCATTCATTGCCAGTGATCTCTGGAACTCTTTTTGTTTTCCTATTAGCCTTTTACTTGTTTTCCTTTGTCCGTGCATAGACTGCACAAGAAAGTGTTACCTAATTTGTACAAGTGCCTTTAATTTTCTTTGTGAGGTCACAGTTGGACTTACAAATAATCATTTCAGCAGTTCTTATCAGGCAGTGTGATCAGCTTTTTGTAAAACTGTTCCCTTTGAGTATACGTGGTACTAAGTCAATTTACTCTGTTTTTAGATAGTAGGTAAGGATTATTGTTTGTACATTAATCTTTAGGATTAAGAGGGATGTTGAGATGCCACAAACCTAGGAAGCAGGATTTCTTTGTATAAGAACATGACTGCATGGCGTTACCACTTCACTGCTAAAGTTCTTTCTTGACACAACTTCAGTTGAATTTACTAGCTCCTTGAAACTACCCCAAAGCAGAGCAAAGATGTTCTTGGTGTTTCAGTCAGGGAAAATTGATAAATTCTTAGTCTGTGAAGAGAACAACCAGAGTTTAAAGATTTATTTAAGAGAAAGCAAGAGTGAGCACAAGCAGGGGAAGTGGGAGAGGGAGAAGCAGACTCCTGCTAAGCAGGGAGTCTGTTGTGGGGCTCAGTTCCAGGACCCTGAGATCATGACCTGAGCCGAAGTCTGACTTGGGGCGCTTGGGTGGCTCAGTGGGTTAAAGCCTCTGCCTTTGGCCTGGGTCATGATCCCGGAGTCCTGGGATCGAGCCCCGCATCCTCCTCTCTCTCTTTGCCTGCCTCTCTGCCTACTTGTGATCTCTGTCTGTCAAATAAATAAATAAAATCTTAAAATAAATAAATAAATAAAATGTCTGACTTGTATGTAAGACTGGTAATTGGCTTTTCCCACTACTATTTTTGGTAGTTTATAGACTCAAAGTACTTATTTTGATACAGTGAAATTGATGTGTCAAATAAGGCATGAACTCTTGAAAAAAATCAATGGAATTATCTATCATGCTAATGGTTATTTTTTTTTTAATTCTTTCATATCTCTAGCACGTTTCCTGAGCCTTTTGTATTAATAATGTGTTTGTTGCTTTCAGAGCATGAAGACTTTTTAACAGTTGCCGAATCACTGAAGAAAGAATTTGATAGTCCAGAAACTGCTGATCTGAAGTTTCGAATTGATGGGAAATATATCCACGTCCATAAGGCTGTTTTGAAAATCAGGTATTTTTGTATGAACTTAGAGACATTAATAACCTTTTGTTTTTGCAATCTCCATTTTTTTGTTAGCCCACAAAATGGGGACTGATAAGGAATAGCCTTGGCAGTAGAGAGAAATGGTACAACTTAGTATTTTTGTGAATGGGATCCATGCATTACTGAAGAGTTTTGCATGTGTATGTGAGTTTGCAGTCCTGTCTTTTTGAAAAGGCTTGATGTGGTAATGTGAATATTTGTCTGTATTGTGTTGGCGTTTTTTTTCCCCCTTTTTTTTTTGAGAGAGAGAGAGAGAGAGATCGCGCACGCAAGCATGCTCTGAGCCAGGGTGGGAAGAGGGGTGGAGGGAGAGGGAGAGAGAATCCTAAACTGGCTCCACCCTGGGTGATGTGGGGCTCCATCCCACGACCCTAAGCCAAAATCCAGAGTCCGACTGAGCGGTTCAGGCTCACTGTCTGTATTGTGTTTTAAATGAAGATCTGGTGAATATTTATTTCCATTGACAAATTTACATGCTTAAAAAAATACAGAAGATTTTTAGTGAAAAGTGTGTTTATCTTCTTTTACACTTAAAGATTCCTTTTTCCTCAAACAGAAAACTCTCACGGTCAGGAGTGGTGAACCTCTGACCCTAAAGGACATCTAAGTCCCAATTACAGGAATGTCCTTTAGAGAGAGTAGATGACAGGATTGTATTTGTTAATAACGGTTTGGACTCTTGGGCCCTGAGGCTGCCATTACTGCAAAAGAGGCACATGAAGTGAGACTGTTGGGAGTTACACTGGCCATTTATAAGTCCCTTTTGAAATTTAGCTGAAAACCTTTTTACAAAATAACACATTTTAAGGGAACCCAAATGCCATATGTCAGTCATTATTGAGAGAATAAATATCTGAACCAAAGTATTAACAGGTGAACCGGAAATGTTCCTTTCCACGAACCCGTGGTCAACCATCTGTTCCTTTCATTTAATTGTCGCATTTAATTTGTCATTCCTTGCCTAGACAATGGTTTTTCTTTACTTCTCAGATGAAGTAATGTCTTATGTAGGTGGATCCAGTTTTAGTTGAGAATGGATTTTGAAAATATCTATGTTTATTTACACCATATCTCATTTTAAAAGGATTTGAAAAGACTTTTTAAACTGAAGTAAATGACATGTTTAAGAAAACCCAGTATTTAGAAATCAGTTCCTCATACAGGTGGCTTTTTCCATGCAAATACAACATAAAAAGACCCACTGAAGTTTTTTTTGAAATCTGTGACTCTCCCGGTGAATGTATTTTGTGAGTAAGTTGGTAACAGGCTTGGGAAGATTGAAAGGGAGCAGGTCAAAGCAGAAGAACAAAATAGGACTAATGGCGATTTTGAAGAAGTGTCAGAAAAGAAGGAAAATTATCATGTAAGGTAATAGGATAATAATCAGCCTAAATGTAATCCAGTTAGCATTTAAAACCATTTTAAGGATAAGCTGAGTACATGAAAATTAAAAACCAAATGAATTACTTGAGTGATACTGATATATAGTCAAAGATTTGAACTCTTATTTCTGAATTTCTTTTAATTTCATTGTTTAAAATGCATTTCTCTGTAATACTGTTTAAGAAAAACACATGAGCAAAAAAAAAAAACATGAGCAGAATACTTGATCTGAATGAGGTCTGCCACATGGAGACAGTGGAACACTGGAAGTGCTAGGTACTTACTTCTAGGCTCCATTTATAATTCTTAGGTACTTACTTCTAGGCTCCATTTATAATAATTAGGTACTTACTTCTAGGTACTATATTTCTATAAGTCTAGGTACTTCTAGGCTCCATATTTAATTCTTATAATTCTTATAATTCTTAAATTGTATTTGATAGTTCTCATCGAAAAATGAAAGTGGAAATATGTAGATGGTGAATGTGAAAGCCTTTGCTAGCTGCAAATCCGTGATCCTGGGGTGTGTGAGCCCAAGGATAGGAATAGTTAAGGAGACCTGTAATACTTACCTCACCGCAGCAACTTCATAGGTAATTTTCTGTGTTCTGTTTAGGTGTGAGCACTTTCGGTCCATGTTCCAGTCTTACTGGAATGAGGATATGAAGGAGGTGATAGAAATAGACCAGTTTTCTTACCCAGTGTACCGTGCCTTTCTCCAGTACCTCTACACAGACACAGTGGACCTGCCGCCGGAAGATGCTATAGGTACCTTGGCCCGCGGGACAGGCCAAGCCACATGTCACACAACTCTCTCGTCATGTTCTTACAGTGCTGAAGTGTAAAAAGTGTCAGGTTGACTGGTTTTTAGACAATATTTGAAGATAAATGTCTTCAAAAATAGTGTTGTATAGTAATGATGGTTAATAATTGTGGATACATTTATTTATGACCGTGGACTTATTTTCATCTATTAATACTGAAGTATACATTGCTATTGCAAATAACATCTCATCTCGGAAGTAAAATGAGGGGGTAACTCTATTTATTCCCCTTCCTTTGTACTGTAGAAGAAGATGCATAAAGTGAGTGTAGGAGAGGTCTGTTTGGGGGTGGGGGAGGTAGGGAGTGAAAAAGAGGATTTATTTAATAAAATTTAGAGTATTATTCACTAAGAAGCTTCTGTTGATTTATCCACATAACTCTTTTCACTGAAATAAATTATGTATGTTTATAAATTATGGGAAATTATCATAAACTTAAACCTTCCATACTTTTTGCTTTTAGGTCTTTTGGACTTGGCCACATCTTACTGTGAAAACCGACTGAGAAAGCTTTGTCAACACATTATCAAACGTGGAATTACAGTGGAGAATGCCTTTTCACTGTTCTCTGCTGCAGTCAGATATGATGCAGAGGTAACATAAAACAGAAACCACCTCCTTCAACTCCCCATGGCCTGCCCCCTGCTTTTCTTGCATGAGACAAGGAAAAGGAGTAATTTCACTTCTATTTAGGGAATCCATGAACTGACTGACCTAAAAAATGAAAGCTGGCCTTCCTTGTTTATTCTGTGTTCATAGTTTCAAAGATGGCTATTCTTCTTTCATTTTTAACTAAGAAACTAACTGAAGTCCAAGCAGCTCTACTGTGGGTCGAAATAGAAAGTGTCCTACCCAGTTGGACTGATGCCATATTGTAGTTTCGGGGGTTTCTCAAGATCAACATATATATTTTTTTCAAAATCCACTTTGCTATCTCCCTAACTCTACCCTGTTGTCAGCCAAAGATGCTGTATGATTCGTATCTGTGTATGCTCTGAAATTCTATCTTTGTCTAATTATAACTCATTCATGTGTGAAGAACTCAGTCTGGGCTCTTTTTGTTTATGTGTTTGGTTGTGAATGGTTGATTTTGCACTGGATTGAATTCTTAATCTAGGATTCATGGATCTCTAGAGACTCTATGAATGAATGGGCTTTGGAGAGTCTGAAATTTTGCATTTAGTGTGTTTTCTTGACATTAAGAACCAAAGTGTCATCAGATTGTAAGCTGCTCATAGGCAGAAACTGGTTCTTTTTTTTTTTTTTTTTTTAAAGATTTTATTTATTTGTCAGAGAGAGAGAACGAGCACAGGCAGGCAGAGTGGCAGCAGAGGAAGAGGGAGAAGCAGGCTCCCTGCCGAGCAAGGAGCCCGATGTGGGACTCGATCCCAGGACACTGGGATCATGACCTGAGCCGAAGGCAGCCGCTTAACCAACTGAGCCACCCAGGCGTCCCCAGAAACTGGTTCTTATTCACCTCTATACCCTGTAGGGCCTGGCACATAGTTGGCACTGGGTAATAAATGTTTGTGGAACTGAATGAATATGGTACTACCTGAAGGGTGCATTAAGGATAATTAGTGAACTTAAGGCTGGTCTCGTTGGTTTTATAAATTTATAGAGAATAAAAGGTAGAGAGCAGTAGGCTGAGAATTCAAGGTGTCCAGTTAAAGTCTACACTTTAGTGACACAGTTAGCTCTTCTTAGAGGTATTTTGTCATCATTTGACAAGGCAGAGAACCTGGTATCAGGATTTACCAAACACCCGCAGAGGTCTGTAACCGTGGCCTTAGCAGTGTGGTGGAAGACAGATTTCATCTTTATCACACTTAGGGGTCAGAATGCACCAGTACGTCTTGTATTTTCAAAATATGTCCCATTTTTATTTGAGATTATGATTATAAATATTTAATAAGTTCAAATAGCTGACTTAGTCTGTGGTCTGGCAACAGAAGGTATGATGATCAAAGTAAATTATGTCTAATAGGAAATGGAAGTATAGATTTTTTTTCTACCCTTTCTGTGACATCATGAACTTCTTTATTGGAAGTGCTATTTCTTTGGGTTACATTCTACCCAGTGATATAATTTTAAATTGGTTGATGCCTGTTCGGTCCACTTTTTAATTGTCTTTAACATCTTCTCTGTATCTCTCCCTGACTCCTTCACAGCTAATGAGTTCCCTATTCCTGGAATTAGGATAGTGCTAACCGAAGCCAGTTAGAATCATCTGGGCAGAGGCAAACATCTCAGCTCTAGGTACTAGAAATTTCTTTCTCACTAAGCTAAAACCTACCCCCAAAAGTCACAGAAAAACACCTTGTGCTGCTTCTACCCATGCCAGCTGGAAAATTTTTTTTTTTTAAGATTTTTATCTATTTATTTGACAGACAGAAATCACAAGTAGGCAGAGAGAGAGAGGAGGAAGCAGGCTCCCCGCCAAGCAGAGAGCCCGATGTGGGACTCGATCCCAGGACCCTGGGATATTGACCCGAGCCAAAGGCAGAGGCTCTAAACCACTGAGCAACCCAGTCGCCCCTGGAAATTTTTTTTTATTACTGGTTTTTGTTTTTCTCATACTAAGTATAGACACATGAAATACTGTCCCTTCCTTGAGACTGAAAATATATGTGATTCCATAGAGTCTGTCACAGTATGGGCATTTGGTTTGGCACTCAAGAGTGTATGTTGATTGGGCACCTAGGTGCTCAGTCGGTTAAGCTGCTGCCTTCGGCTCAGGTCGCGATTCCAGTGTCCTGGGATTGAGTCCTGCATCGAGCTCTTTGCTCAGTGGGAAGCCTGTTTCTCTTTCTGCCTCTGCCTGCCACTCTGCCTGCTTGTGTGCGTGCGCGCGCTCTCTCTCTCTGATAAATGAAAAAAAAAAAAAAAAGTGTATGTTGAGTTAAATGAATGAACAAATATATTTGAAATACATCACCACAAAGGTGTACTTTATAGAAAACGAAAAAAAAAAACCCAACCCCACAAATATTATATATTCAATGTAGAAAAATTAGAAAATAGAAGACAAAAAGAATCACCTCTTTCTTTCTGGGCTTTTTTTTTTTTTTTGTAAGATTCTTATAGGAGTTCTGTAATTGACTAATATACTTTTACATTATATTTCCTTAATGATGTATAATGTAGTAATTAAAGTGTTTCTTTTTCTTTCTTTCTTTTTTTTTTTTAAAGACTATTTATTTGACAGAGACACAGTGAGAGAGGGAACACTAGCAGGGGGAGTGGGAGAGGGAAAACAGGCTCCCTGCTGAGCAGAGAGCCTGATGTGGGGCTGATTCCAGGACCCTGGGATCATGACCTGAGCCAAAGGCAAACACTTAATGACTAAGCCACCCAGGAACCCAAATGAAGTGTTTAGAATATAAAAATAAAACCCACTCACTTTGTTTATTAGTTGATGGGAAGCTTCTATATTAAGTCAGATTGGAAATTAACTGCCAGAAAATTGACTGACTTTCAGAAGCTCCACTTGAGACCAGGTGACTTTTCCTTCATTTTGTGGTTCAGATGCTAGGAAGATGGAGACTACGTGCTTCTCCCATTTTTTTCTCTTTCCTGCAGTTCCTCTGTACCCCCATTTGACAAGATAATGTCCAAGCAAATATACACACATAAAAGCGACAAAAATGTATTGACTCAGTAGTTAGGAAGATTTTTTAAAGTAGCTGCTTGTTGTGGAGCTGTTGCATTATGACTGCATTGTCAGACTTTCTCCAAGTTTTAGCTGAGGAACGACTTGGCCCAGGAGCACTTTCCGTATTCCTTTAGTACAAACCCAAATGAACATTGCCATCAAGAAGACGTGAATGAAACACTGTATCGAGATAGTTCTATAGCTCATCACACGAATTTTGAAATGTTTCTATTTATACTGTCTTCAGGATTTTTTTTTTCTGTTTATATTTTAACATTAGGAGAAATAGTTAGGAACAAGAGTACAGCACTCTCCAGAAAATCCTACTTGGTGAGCATCTTACATCCTAAGATTTTGCTGTTGTTGGGAAGTCATAAAAATAAGGCCAGGAATCTAATTACAAAATTGGTTTGGGACATTGGTATTGAAAAGTTTTGTGCTAAAGGCTGATGGTCAGCATTTTTTTCTTTCTGAAATTAAAAGTTTTCCATCATCAGTAGACTATAAAATATTTTTTGGTTAGTGAGACAAAGCACCTTTCTTCCCCCCCCCGCCCCAATTAATTTATTTATTATTTTTTCATAAACATATAATGTATTTTTATCCCTAGGGGTACAGGTCTGTGCAAAGCACCTTTCTGTATTTTGTCCTATGTAGTAAGACATTTAAGCACATTCTAAAAAACCAAACCAAAGACCCCTTTAATCTGGAATATTTTGTACCTGGTATATATTATAAAATACTGAACTTACAGTTTTAGAGTTTTGTTACTACTTTAACAACAAGTTTGGACAGAAGTAGGTGTGGTTCACAGTCTTGCTGTCTGGAATGTGTCTCAAGGTTGGCTTGTGACCCATACATAGCGCGTCTCACCCTGGCCAAGTGGCCTTCAGTAAAATTCTTAGCATTCAGTTATTTTAGCTTTGGGGAATTTAGGACTGGTTAAGTTCATTTAGGCTGCAGTAGCATTTTTAAAAATGGGGATATTAAGACCATCAACTGTCTGTGTTTTACTTTGCTGCTAAAGAAAATCTGTGGGAAGGAAAAACAAGTTATTTTCAGAATATAAAACTTATTGGAATAATTTTAAAAATTTGGAATGATTTTATAAATTATTTCAGAATAGCAGTATATTTTGAGCTTTCTTGCTGATTACAACAAATCAAGTACTTTATCTGATTTGCCTTAGAACCACTTTATAATTATTTCTCCATAAAATGTCATAAGTAAGGGATTTAGTTTCTAAAATACCAAGAATATCGTTTTAGAGCCCCTGATTTTGCACCCTTTCCCACTTCTGTATTCCATGGGCCTTAAGAAGATGCTTCAATCTGTTATGAACTTTTTTAAAAAAAGATTTTATTTATTTATTTGACAGACACAGCAAGAGGGAACACAAGCAGGGGGAGTGGGAGAGGAAGAAGCAGGCTTCCTGCTGAGCAGGGAGCCTGATGTGGGGCTCGATCCCAGGACCTTGGGATCATGGCCTGAGCCACCCAGGCGCACCCCTGTTAAGAACTTTTTTCATCTGCTGGTCAGTTGATGCCTTCTTGTTCTTCTTGGAAATGTTTTATATAAAGCCCGGCACTCCTGTTATAGTTACCTTATTAGTTGGGTAGGAGTTGAATTTTCTTTTTTGGGTATTGATGATGTGATCATTTGCAGAATGAGCGAACAGATTATGTAGGTTCTTCAAATATTTAAGAATTATCAGAAAAATATCTCATTTACACCTCAAAGACAAGCTGGCTCAGAGCATTGGCTGCTAAGTGAATTGCGTTGCTATGTCTCTCTGCTTCATGCAAATGAACTTGCGAACAGTTTCTCTTTCCAAGTGCATTCAGTGCTTCCTTTTCCGTAGAACTTCCTTAAGCAGGATTCAGCTGTTAAACGACAATTACTTATTTCAATAACCCAGATTTAGATAATTTTCAGGGTTCTCTAGTTGAACTTTCAGTGTTTAAAACTGCAGAACATTTTTTGAATACTGAGTTATCGCACCAATTCAAACTATTTGGAGGGGAAGGGAAGGCAGTTTGATAGAGCTAGTTTCACAAATGTATGAAGTGATTTGTAATTAGAGGCACCCTTTGTATACCTGTACTACATAAAAGTTCTTAAAGTTTATACCCAAGATCATCTCTGTATAATTAGTAAACTGGGTAAACTCATTTTTTCACGTGTACTTAAAAGAGCTTGAATTCCAGATTTGTAGACACGGAACTGATAAGGTTTTATAATGCGAATTTAGTGCAGTCTTCTTTAAATTCTTCAAATTCTTCTTTGAATTTGAAATTATGTGATTAAAAGTTAATATTTAAAGATCCTCATCTGATACATTGCATGGTTTGAAGAACTTTCTGTGCTTATGACTTGTTATTTCTTCCTAAATTATGTGTAGAAAAACTAGTGGGTTTTTATTTTTATTTTTTATAAATAAGATTAAAATGACTTTTATCTCCTTGTGGAATATAATTTAGTCCCTAAAGCTGTTTCTTAATCATTGAGTTGTAATACCAGGAGTAGGGCTTTTTCTTTAATAGTAATGTGAGAGGGAATGTTTTATATAGTTTAACATTTTAGGTTATTATAATACACAGAACATTTACCTGTACTTCAGCCCACGGGGACTCTCATTAAAAAGCGCTGATGCAAAGATTGTGCTGATATTTTATTTTTTATTTTTATTTTTATTTTTTTAAAGATTTTATTTATTTATTTGACAGAGAGAGAGATCACAAGCAGGCAGAGAGGCAGGCAGAGAGAGAGGAGGAAGCAGGCTCCCCACTGAGCAGAGAGCCCGATGCGGGGCTCGATCCCAGGACCCTGGGACCATGACCTGAGCTGAAGGCAGAGGCTTTAACCCACTGAGCCACCCAGGCGCCCCTGTGCTGATATTTTAAATGCATTGTGAATTATCTAGAAAACAAAACTCTGGCAGCAGCTGACTGATACACATAGAGGTGGTTTATCTCTTACTGGTGATATGACTGATGGGAACCTCATTCAGGGACCCTTAAAAGAAGGAAGCATTTGTTTGCAGGGGTCTGCACTGAGAGAGTAGAAAGGGATGTAACTCTGTGTTTGTGTGTGCCCTTCCCCACCCTGCCTGAAATTCTCATTTGACAGTATCTGGAAACTTGAAACCAAGACACTGCAGTTTAAATGTTGAGTTCCTGGTTTGCTAGAACCCTGAGTATTGACCTTCAGTGTAGCTTGCAAAGTTAAAAAAAAAAATTAAGGTATTTGTGATAAGTGCTTTCAGTGTGATTTGCTGTTATATATTTAGACTTTGTATACATTCCAGTGCCTGATTTAGTAAATATATGTTCTAGTGTTTAAAGGAACAAACATAGTAGCCATTTTGCTGGGGATGAAAGACTGTATTATCATTGGCGCAAATGGGTTTTTAAGTTGTTCTGGTTTGCCACGTGTGTGTATTACTTTTCCTTCTGAGTGTCGCTAGCTTCGTCTGACTGAAAACTCCAGTCTCTGAATATTCTTCTCTGGATTGACCATCTGAGAAATTAGTTTGCTGGGAATTGTAGTGTATTATTCCTTATGGCTTTAAGAATGATGGCATTTTATCTAGGAGAGCATAAAAGTGGATTTAAGATCTTTGGAATTTTTTTCTTTTTTAATATGTCTCTTGAAGACATCTCTTTATCACTTTTTTTGTTTCTTAAAATCTTTAAGCTAAGTCTTAATTCTTTTTTTCAGACTTCTTGACTGTGGTAAAACATATGATGGACTGAAGTTGCTTTCAGCTTTGTTTTTAATTATTATTGAAGAATAATTGACCGGCATTATTGTACTAGTTGTAGGTGTATGCTTTCAACTTCTCAGGATGAAGTCTGCATGGGACGAGACTGTGTGGTAGCCTTGCAGAAGCTGTCCCCCCATAGGCTGTGTGAATGGGTGTGTGTTTTGAAGAGTCAGACTGGAGGTAGTGGAATTACTGCTTTCACTATGTTTTGGCTAAATAGTGTTTGCTTTTCTGATACCTACCTATGGTCACTTGTTTGCTTAGTTTGAGGTTTCTGGCCTCAAATATCTTTTCTAGGGGAGGGTGAAAGATTTGGGATGAGGGTTTGGATAGAAGTAATTCGATCAAAGTTAATAAAAAAAGGCCTCTTCTTGTTTTTATTTTTGTTGTGTGTGTCCAGGATTTAGAAGAATTCTGCTTTAAGTTTTGCATCAATCATTTGACAGAAGTTACACAGACTGCAGCATTTTGGCAAATGGATGGCCCTCTGCTAAAGGAATTCATTGCTAAAGCCAGTAAATGTGGAGCCTTTAAGAACTGAAGCCCAAGGCTGCTGGGTTTTGTGAGTGCCCGGGGGCATGGGCGATGGTGCCTCCTTTGTGCTCTGCGGGTGATGTAATTTTGCAGGTAAAAAACCCATCAGGTGTTTTGTTTTGTTTTTTTTCCCCATTTCTGAGACACAGTTCTCTGTGTAGGAATATATGAAGGATGTACAGCTTTCTTGAACCCATTTTGAGCAACTCTTGTTTCCGGATATGTAGATTTTAAATATGACCTTAATTTGGCTGGAATGTTGTAAAGGGGTGAAAGTTCAGCTGGTTGGTGTTTTGTTTTGTTTCTGATTAGAGGAACTTAGGAACTTGGAAAGGGGAAATCTGTGCTAATTCTTCTGTTTCACATATTGACAACCCTTTGACACCAGGAATTGGGACAGTCTGTGAATTGTGGGATAGTCATAGAGGCCCCGCGGTGAATTAAAGATGCTGACTTGGGGGCTCGTTGAACTGCTGCATTAGTTGCTGTTTCAGTAGCCATACTGTGAAGGCATAGTTAAGATAGTTTGAGGCTTTTGTATTTGCACTACTGAGGACCTTTTTAAATTTCATGATGTTTCAAAATAGTAATCAGTTTAATATGAGTTAAACCTATTGAGATGCTGATCATGTAAAGATAAACTTCTAGGCCAAGACTTCTCTAAAGACTTAAGCACAGAAAGAGTAGTAATTTAGTCCTACCCGTGAAAACTTGATCATGAAAGAAATTTTGTTTGGACAAAGATCAATGTTTTATAAATTAGAATCTCCACTACTATCCAACAGTGTTTTGTTTTATTAAGACAAAGTCTGAGAACTGAAGTTAAAATTGCTGCCCCATCGTTTCCCCCTATAAATGCTCATCATAAGAGGAAAGTAATGGCATGCTCAGTATACTCTTCCGTCCTAAATCACGGCAGCTAGATCATCAGATCTGCTACATCAGACTCAGAAGTGGTTCTTAAAACCACCTTTCTGGCGGGACTTCTTGTAATTTGTTTTAGCTCTTTTATGCAGGCCGAGTATCACAAATTCACTTATTTGTAATCTCAGTGGCTTTCATTTTGGACTTCTTTAGCTTTTAATTGTGTTACGTATAATATTTAGCACAATTTAACTTCAAGAAAGGATCCAAATTATGGTTTTCCTGAAAAGATCCTGCTTAAAAGTGTCTTTTCAATTTGGTTTTGGTTTGTTTCAGTTTGTGTTTGGTTTGGTTTTGGTCTGCTTATGAGACGTGATTTCAGGAGGAAGAGTGTTCAGCTCTGGGTTTTATCATGTGTGTCCGTTGAGCTTGCTGTGAGAACAAAGCTTTGTTCTGCTCTCTGGCCCATGGACTCATTTCCATTTGCCGGCGTGCCCTCCTGAACCCTTTCCTGCTTGGAAAAGTTCCCTCATCTGAACTTGGAGCCTAAATACATTTTCAGAGGTGAATTAACAGGAGAGGGAAGATATGCTGCAGCTGCTGTTTTTAGCAATGTTTCGATGTGGGGGGGGTTGGTGGGAGTGAGGGCTCAAAGATAGTTCAGGGATAAGTGAGATAACTACAAGCCTAGCAGTCCCAGTTTCCTTTTCTTGATCCTGTCGCAGGTGATTGAAGTCCAGTCAATTATTAGATTAGAATTAGTTCTGCAACATGATAGAATTTTTCTTACTAGGTTGATAAATGCACATTAATTTGATTATTAGCTATGATGGGTAGTGTTTGTAACAATCACTGTTGTGTAGGCTTATGATCTGGACAAACAAGAACATCAGTATGTTTACTATTGCTCTTGAAAAAAAAATTTAAAAAAAGCACAAATTAAAGTAGTAGATAAATTTCTGTAGATTGTTCCCTCATTCAACAAATATTTACTGAAGTTCCTTATATAGGTGAAGAACCACTTCTCATAGTAGATTAATGAGTAATTTGTATGAGTATGTATGTAGTGAAGAAAATGGGAATAAGTCCTTTGAAAAGTACTTGAGTATCCTTTTTTTTTTAAATACACTCTTATTTTTCTACTTGGTTTTATTGTTAATTGTAGCAGGAAATGAAAACTGTTCTTTGAATTGTTTTTTTCATCTGATGTAATAATGAAAGCCAAAGTATTCATATTTCTTAAGATAGCCCTAAATGTACTCTTAAAATTCTTACTGGAACAATGTTTGATACTCTAGTATATAAGCTGTATTTATGTAATGCTTAGAATGACATATTAATAAATAATCTGTTAAGACATATATGTAGTGTTGTTTTTCCCCCTCAAAAATCAGTAACATGAAGTATGCCAGTCACAGAAGGACAGACGCTGAATGGCCCAGCTATGGGAGGTAACAAAAACAGTGGCCAGATTCTCTGAGACAGAAAGCAGAACACTAGTTGCCAGTTTGGAGGTAGGAGAGAGGACTTGAAGAGTCAATGTTTAATGGATACAGAGTTTCAGTTTTGCAAGATGTAAAGAGTTCTGGAGGTTCATGGTGGTGATGACCACCCAGCAGGGTGAATGTGCTTCATGCTGCTGAGCTGTGCACTCAAACATGGTTAGCATGGTAAATTTCATGTTACCTGTTTTTTGCCACTCATCAGTACTGTAATTCTCAGGGAGTGTTAAGCTAAAAATAGGTACCACAATGAATATGTCATCTGTTTCTCAATTGTGTCCCCCCCCCCGAGAAATCCTGTAGTTTTATTCCCACTGAAAGATAATACAATTGAACTGTTATAGCAGAAAAATGTATCTGGATTTTGTACTTATAAGTGAAGGGAAAGGCATAGTCCCTGTTCTCAAGGAACATACACGTTATTAGGAGAGAGGAGAGAGAAATTTAGGAATTAACACAAAAACATATTTATAAGCAACTTTTCATAATAGGTAGTGAGAGAAAATAGGTTAATATGAAAAGCAGATGCTCCAAAGGTAATGTTTGTGCAGGGTGGGGAAAGATAAAGTGTCCTCGCTCATTCCAAAATGGCAGGCAAGTGGCACAAGCAAAAGCTTGGAGTTGGGGGCTGATGAACCTTCCAGAACTTATCCTAAGCTATTTGTTCAGAACGGAGAACATAAGCCAGGGCTCATTAGAGGGAAACGTGGGTGAGGAGGGTGTGTGTGTGTGTCTCTACATTTCTTTCCTATGGTGCCAGAAACTGCCGTTTTTCACTTATTTTCCTTTTCAGTGCCCGCAGGCAGGCAGGTAGATTGATTAATGTGACGGAAGTTTTTCAGTAGGAAGTGCCATAGCAAGTACGAACCTGGGTCTGTTTCAATAGTTTGCCAGATATTTGCCTACTTGATGACCGTCAAACACACATTGCTCCATTGTGCCAAGTTACCTACCATGGTAGAATGACAGATTAAATTTGAAGGTAAAGTGAGGGACACAGGTTGTCTTTTAAGTGACGTTAAAACTCAGGTAAGCTTTGCTCTAAGATGTACTATCAGGGGAGGAAGTCCAAGTTACAATAATCAGCTAGACCAGGAGAATGTTCACTGCATCTGGACTGGACTCTTGGCATCTGATTTTACTTCTAGAATTCTTTTTTGTGGTAAAACATATATAAATTTACCATTTTAATCATTTTTAAATGTACGGTTCAGTGTTCTTTTTTTAAAAACTGAAGTATAATTGACATTAATCAGGTTTTCAACAAGTAATTTGACAGTTACATGCATTATGAAATGCTCGCCATGATAAATGTAGTTTCCATCTATTATCATGCAGTAATTACAATACTATTGACTATATTCCCTCTGCTGTACTCATGATCCCCGCAGCTTATTTTATAACTGGAAATTTATACCTCTTAATCCTCAGCACCTGTTTTGCTTGTCTCCCAGCCCCTCTCCCCTCTGGCAACCATTAATTTGTTCTCCGTGAGGCTCTTTCTCTTTTCTGTTATTGTTGTTTGTTCGTTTTTGTTTTTTAGTTTCCACATATAAGTGAAATGATAGGGTATTTCTTCCTCTGATTTATTCCACCTAACGTAATACCGTCTGGGTCCATCCATGTTGTTCCAAATGACAAGGTTTCATTCTTTTTTCATGGCTGAGTAATATTCCTCTTGTGAGAGAGGGTGTGCGTGCGTGTGTGGGCATGTGTGTGTGCGCTTGCACACATGCACTTACACGCTTGTATGTGTTATATCTAATTTGTCCGTTGATCTGTTGATGGATACTTAGGTTACCTTCATAGCTCAGCTATTGTAAATAATACTGCAATAAGCATAGGGTGCATACATCTTTTGAAATTAGTGTTTTAGTTTTCCTTGGGTAAATTACCAGTAGTGGAATTACTGGATTGTATGGTACTTTTATTTTTAGTTGTTGGAGGGACCTCCATCCTGTTTTCCGCAGTGGCTGCACCCATTTACATTCCCGCCAGCAGTTCGTGAGGATTCCTTTTCCTCCACGTCCTCGCCAGCACTTGGCTCGCTCTTGTCTTTTGGACACTAGCCACGCTGACAGGTGAGAGGTGATACTGCATTGTGATTCTGATTTGCATTTCCCGGATGCTGAGTCATGTGAGCATCTCTTCATGTGTCTGTTGGCCGTCTGTATGTCTTCCTTGGAAAAGTGTCTATGTAGGTCCTCTGCCCGTTTTTTCATCAGATTATTTGTCTTTTTGGTGTTATTTGGATATTATTAACCCCTTATCAGAGATATCGTTTGCAAATATCTTCTTCCATTCAGTTGCTTGCTTTTTCATGTTGCTGATGATTTCCTTTGCAGTGCAAAAGCTTCTTAGTTTGATGTAGTCCCATTAGTTTATTTTTGCTTTTGTTTCCCTTGCCTGAGGAGACACAGCCAGAAAAATAATGTCTCAGAGATTACTATGTTCTCTTCTAGTTTTATGGTTCCTGGTTTCACATTTAGGACTTTCATCCATTTTAAGTTTATTTTTATGTATGTTGTGAGAAAGTGGCCTGGTTTTATTCTTTGTAAGGTTTTCCCAACATCATTTTTGAAGAGCCTGTCTTTTCCCCCATTATATTTTCGCCTCCTTTGTTGTAGATTGGCAGAGCATAAGGGCATGGGTTTATTTCTGGGCTGTCAGTTCCATTCCATTGTGTTTGCGCTGGTACTGTTTGAATACTGTAACTCTGTAGTATATTTTGAAATATTGGTTTGTGCTACCTCCAGCTTCGTTGTTCTTCCTCAAGAAGGCTTTGGCTATTTGCGGTCTTTGGTGGTTCCATACACATTTTAGAGTTGTTTGTTCTAGTTCTGTGAAAAATACTATTAGTATTTTGATTGGGATTGCATTAAATCTATAGATTGCTGGGACGCCTGGGTGGCTCAGTCGGTTAAGTCGCTGCCTTCGGCTCAGGTCATGATCCCAGGATCCTGGGATGGAGCTCCGCATCAGTCTCCTTGTCCATCAGGGAGCCTGCTTTCTCTCTCTGCCTCTGCCTGCGACTCTGCCCGCTTGTGCTCTCTGATAATAAATAAATAAAAAATCTTAAAAAAAAAATGTGTAGATTGCTTTGGATAGTATGGATATTTTAACAATATTCTTCCAATGCATGAGCATGGTATATCTTGCCATTTATTTGTGTTGTCTTTAATTTCTTCATCAGTGTCTTAATAATTTTTAGAGTATAGGTCTTCAACCTCTTTTGTTAAATATAGTCCTAAGTATCTTATTCTTTATTATGCAATTCTAAGTGTTATTATTTTCTTAATTTCCCTTCCTGCTCTTTTGTTACTAAGTATATAGAAATGCAGATTTCTGTATACTGTTTTTACCTCCCACAACTTTACTGAATTCATTTATTCTAATATTTTTTGGTGGGGTCTTTAGAGTTTTCTCTGTATAGTGCCGTGTCATCTGCAAATGGTGACAGTTTTACTTCCTCCTCACAACTTAGACATTTTTTAAATTTTAAAAAAATCTGATTGCTATGGCAAGAATTTCTAGTGCTATGCTGAATAATGGTCATGAGAGTGAACATCCTTGTCTTGTTCCTGATCTTAGGGGAAAAGCTTTTCACCTGAGTAGGATGTTAGCTGTGGGTTTGTCCTATCTGACCTCTATAATATTGAGGTATGTTACTTCTGTACCCACTTTGTTAATGTTTATCATGAGTGAATGTTGAATTTTGTCAGATGCTTTTTGTAGATCTTTTGAATGATTTTATCCTTCATTTTGGTAATATATATTATGCTGATTAATTTGCATATATTGAACCATCCTTGTGTCCCTGGAATAAATTCCACTGATTGTGGTGAATGATCCTTTTCATGTATTTTTAAATTTGGTTTGCTAATGTTTTATTTGCATCTACATTTATCAGAGATACGGGCTTGTACTTTTCTTGTGGCATTCTTGTCTGATTTTGGTATTAGGGTAATGCTGGCCATATAAAATGAGTTTGGAAGCATTCCTTCCTCTGTTTTTTTTTGTTTTGTTTTGTTTTTTTGACTAGTTTTTTTTTTTGTTTTTTTTTGTTTTTTTTTTGTTTTTTTTTTTTTGGGTTTTACTGTTCAAAAAATTTTATTGAGTTGTAACTGACATATAAGTTTGACTAGTTTTTAAGAGTGTTATTACTTCTTTTTTAAATGTTTGGTAGAATTTACCTGTGGATCAACTTGGCTCTGAACTTTTATTGGTTGGTAATTTGTTGATTGCTGATTCAATTTTATTACTATTATTTGGCCTGTTCAGATTTTCTGTTTCTTCCTCACTCAGTCTGGTAACATTTTATGTTTCTAGGAATTTATCCATTTTGTCTAGTTTGTCTGTTGTTGGCATGTAATTTTTTGTAGAAATCTCATTTTTAAAAATTTGTCATTTGTAACTTGTCCTTTCATTTATGATTGAGTCTTTTTTTTCTTTATGAGTCAGCTAAAGGTTTATTAGTTTTCTTTGCTTTTCAAAGAACCAGCTCTTAGTCTCATCGATCTTTTTTTTTTTTTCTCTATTTCATTTATTTCTGCTCTGATCTTTATTATTTTCTTTCTTTTGCTAAGTTTGGACTTCGTTCTTCTTTTTCTGCCTCTGTTAGATGTAGAGTTAAATTGTTTGAGATTTTTCTTGAGGTAGGCCTGTATTGCTATAAATGTCCCTCTTAGAAGTGTTTTTTCTGTGTCCCAAAGATTTTGAATTGTTGTGTTTCCATTTTCATTTGTCTCCAGGTATTTTTTTCTAGTTGATTTTTATGTTGACACATTGGATGTTTAGTAACCTGTTATTTAGCCTTGTTTGTGTTTCTTCCACTTCTCTTGTAATTGATTTCTAGTTTCATGTGGTTGGATAGACAGTTGATATAATTTCTGTCTTCTTAAATTTATGAAGACTTGTTTTGTGGCCTATTATGTGATCTTGAATGTGTATTCTGTGGTTTTACATGGACTGTTCTATATCTCTTAAGTCCATCTGGTTTCAAATATTGTTTGACACCGTGGTTTCCTTACTGATTTACTGTCTCAATGATCCATTGATATAAGTAGGGTGTTAAAGCTCTCTACTGTTATTGTAATGCTATCAACTTTTCCCTTTATGTCTTTTAATATTTGCTTTATATGTTTAGGTACTCCTGTGTTAGGTATATAAATACTTGTTACATCCTTTGATAGGAGTGATCCATTTATCCTTATGTAATGACCTTTCTTGGTCTCCTGTTAGTCTTTGTTTTAAAGTCTATTTTTTTTAAAATTTTTTAATAAACATATAATGTATTATTAGCCCCAGGGGCACAGGTCTGTGAATCTACAGGTTTACACAGTTCACAGCACTCACATACCCTCCCCAATGTCCATAACCCCACCACCCTCTCCCTACCCTGCTCCCCTCAGCAACCCTCAGTTTGTTTTGTGAAATTAAGAGTCACTTATGGTTTGTCTCCCTCCCGATCCCATCTTGTTTCATTTATTCTTTTCCTCCCCCCCAACCCCCCCACATTGCGTCTCCACTTCCTCATATCAGGGAGATCAAATGATAGTTGTCTCTGATTGACTTATTTTGCTAAGCTTAATACCCTCTAGTTCCATCCACGTCATCGCAAATGGCAAGATTTCATTTCTTTTGATGGCTGCATAGTATTCCATTGTGTATCTATACCACATCGTCGTTATCCATTCATCTGTTGTTGGGCATCTAGGCTCTTTCCATAGTTTGGCTATTGTGGACATTGCTGCTATAAACATTCAAGTGCACGTGCCCCTTCGGATCACTACGTTTGTATCTTTAGGGTAATACCCAGTAGTGCAATTGCTGGGTCGTAGGGTAGTTCTATTTTCAACATTTTGAGGAACCTCCATGCTGTTTTCCAGAGTGGCTGCACCAGCTTGCAGTCCCACCAACAGTGTAGGAGGGTTCCCCTTTCTCCGCATCCTCGCCAGCATCTGTCATTTCCTGAAAGTTTATTTTATTTGATACAAGTATACCTACCCTCATTTTTTCCCCCCACCTTTCATTTGTAACGTGTATATTCTCCTGTCCCTTCACCCTCTGTGTCTTTAAGCCTGAAGTGAGTCTTCTGTAGGCAGCTAATAAATGGACCTTTTTTTTAATCCATTCACTCAGTATCTTTTGATTGAAGCATTTAGTGCATTTACATTTAAAGTAGTTGTTGATAAGTGTGTACTCACTGCCATTTTGTTAATTGTTTTCTAGTTTTTGTAGCTCTGTTTCTTCTTCTCTTGCTCTTTTCTCTTGTGGTTTCTTGGCTTTCTTTAGTGTCATGCTTGGATTCCAGTTTCTTTACTTTTTTTTTTTTTAATTTTTAATTTATTTATTTGACAGACAGATCACAAGTAGGCAGAGAGGCAGGCAGAGAGAGAGAGGGAAGCAGGCTCCCCGCGGAGCAGAGAGCCTGATGCGGGGCTCGATCCCAGGACCCTGAGACCATGACCTGAGCTGAAGGCAGAGGCTTTAACCCACTGAGCCACCCAGGCGCCCCGAGTTTCTTTACTTTTTTGTATTAATTATGGGTTTTTGGTTTGTGTGTGATTGCCATGGGGTTCGTATGTAACATCCTGTGTGTATAGCAGTCTATATTGGGTTGATGGTCAGTTAAATTCAAACACATTATAAAAGCACATTAAATTTTTATTACCCCATGTTTTATATATGTCGTATTTTGCATGTTTTTATTTTGTGTATCCCTTGATAATTTTTTTATATATAATTGAACCTCCTTACTAGTTTGTAAGTGAACACCCCACTGGATGTGGCAGTGCAGGTGCCTGTGGGCAGGTGGGTTGGATGGTCTGGCTTTTCCGGGGAAAACAGGGGCAGGCAAAAACGTGGAGCTAGCAAGGTAGATGGAGAGTGTCAGAAATGGCTCCCTAGAGAGCCAGAGTGGGGGGCAAGAAAAATAGCACCAGCCAACCACTTTCGTTCCAGAGAACAAAGGTCTGCAGATCCCTGCCCCTCTGGCATACATCCTGAATCTTTATCATACATCAGTGAATACACCATACAGCAGTGAATCTTTACCTATGTATGCCAGGCGCTTTTCAAACTCCTGCACCTGTGCTCCGCCTTCAGCCATTATTTAGCATGCTGGCTATTTAAGGGCGGAGACATCATTTCCTATAGCTCTTTAGCTCCCCGAGTCAGCCCCACTGGTTTTTTTTGTTTGTTTGTTTTTTCTTGACAGAGAGAAATCACAACTAGGCAGAGAGGCAGGCAAAGAGAGAGGAGGAAGCAGGCTCCCCGCGGAGCAGAGAGCCCGATGTGGGGCTCGATCCCAGGACCCTGGGATCATGACCTGACCTGAAGGCAGAGGCTTTAACCCACTGAGCCACCCAGGCGCCCCCCACTAGTTTTTAAAACTCCCAGAATGAAGTCCTGATGATTGCAAAGCCAGATGTTTTAGGAACCTGCCTTCACAATGTGGATCCCTCCCCAGGCCCAGGATACCCAGCATAGGGCCAGATACCCTCACTCCTTTGTGCCCATGATGTCCCTGCCATTTGTGGAGAGTCCCACCTGGGGTTTAGTTCCCGATTGTGTCTGTACCCCTCCTCATGTGGCCTTCTCTCCAGGTCTAGCTGCAGAAGGCCTGTTCTGCCGGTCTTCAGGTGGTTGTCAGAGTGGGTTGCAGTATGTGTAGTTGTTGCCTCACCGCAGGGGAAGGAGGTGAGTTTGGGATCTTTTCTACCCACCATCTTCCGGGCCATCCTGGAGTTTCTTAAATGCCCAGGTAATTATGATGTGCATGCATCAGGAATTAGGAATTAGGAAACAACTAGATTGAGATTTTGTCCCTCAGGTCATTATGATTTCACCTAGGGTTGCCATTAAAACAGGAATGGGCATGTTCTTTTCCACCTCTACCATATTCCTTCGTGGGTATTTTTTTTTTTTTTTTTAAGATTTATTTATTTATTTATTTGACAGAGAGAGATCACAAGTAGGCAGAGAGGCAGGCAGAGAGAGAGGAGGAAGCAGGCTCCCCGCAGAGCAGAGAGCCCGATGCGGGACTCGATCCCAGAACCCTGAAATCATGACCTGAGCCGAAGGCAGCGGCTTAATCCACTGAGCCACCCAGGTGCCCCTCGTGGGTATTTTTTTTTTTTTTTAAAGATTTTATTCATTTATTTGACAGAGAGAGAGAGAGATCACAAGTAGGCAGAGAGGCAGGCAGAGAGAGAGGAGGAAGCAGGCTCCCTGCGGAGCAGAGAGCCCGATGCGGGGCTCGATCCCAGGACCCTGAGATCATGACCCGAGCTGAAGGCAGCGGCTTAATCCACTGAGCCACCCAGGCACTGTTACATTCTAGACACTGAAATATAGCATTATTGTGAATCTTAGAGTACTGTGGTAAATCAGAAATGTGGATGTGAGGTTTTTAGGGATCGCACATGGTGGTTGTACATAAAAATCCAGTTGGATATTGTTAGGTTGAGAAAAAAAATTTTTTTTTCTTTAAGATCTTATTTGTTTAGAGAGCAGGGAGAGGGATAAGCAGACTCTGCACGATGTGGGGCTCCATCTCACAGCCCTGATGACATGACCCAAGCTGAAACCAGGAGTTGGCTGTTTAACTAATTGAGCCACCCTGGTACCCCTGGTTTTTCATTCTTGCATATTTCCACTGATGTTCAAAGCATTGTTATAAATTTAAATGTTTAGTTTGAAGATGATATATGCTTATGTAGTGACAGTGGCTGAAAATAAATTTAAAAAGCAGACTTTGTGATGAGCAGTAAATTTGATACAAATGGAGTAAAAATTCAAATTTATTATATGTTATTACAAACTGGAACTAGTCTCAAAAGATAAGAACAGTTTATGCATTTATTCAACATTTACTGAGCATGCTAGGTGCTGGGAATGTATTGGGAATAAAACACAGGAATAGTGAGTTTTTGCCCTCAGAGTACCATAACGGAGTGATACAACATACAGTGGGTTACACTGGGAAGTGATGGGAAGGAAAAGTACTCCAATGGAATGGTATAATGAGGTCTGCAGGAGGAACAGGCAGAGAAAGGTAAAAGCAGTTAAGGCTTCACAGCAAGATGAGCAAAAGCCCTGGGGAGCCTTTATTCCAGGTGCACCTTGTGTGTTACTAGAATCAACGATCACTGGAGTGGGGGAACGGGGGAGGGGGCTGGGGGGGTGAGGATACACCAGCACGAAGCTGCCAGAGGATTTTCAGTGCAGAGGGAGGGAGATGGGAGGTATGATCCAGTTTACTCAAGCAGAATCTCACGAACATTTTACTGGAGAGCAGAAGTGAGATGATAAGAGGCAGGATCAAATGAAATGTTGATCAGCAAGGACAGGTAAGAGTTGATGAGGACTGAAGAGAGACAAGAGAGGCCTAGTTCTAAAGATGTGTGGCTTCCACAGGTCAGGCCTTCAGTTTGCAGCCTGCTTGCAACTGAACCTCATTCCTGGTTTAGGGAATGGTAATCCTTAGAAGACACAGAAGACACTGAAGTAGAACTTGACCTCATGTCTCTATTTTCTTGAAGAAAGTACATGGTTTGTTTTAAGTCCTGAAGTACCTCAATCTCTTCCTTCAGTTGCTGCTGCCTTTCTTCATATTGATGGATTTTTTTCTGTATTGCTATGATAAAAAAAAATTTCAGGTTAGTATACTGTTTTATAAACAATGTACTGTTTTTAGCCTCTTTCACTTGCAAGTGCATAATAGACACTTTGTGCCCCAAATGAAAAGAATTTAGGGCCTTGTGAGCAGGAACTGGTTCTTTTATACCTTTGCTTCCTCTTCGAATTCAGGACAGAATTCTAGTTTTTAATCACATAAAGCCAGTCAGTACATCTTTAGAGCTTGAGTCCTCTTTGTATATATTTGAGAACTCAGGAGCAGAAACTGTATAATTTTCATGCTACACATTACCCATTTGTGGAGAGATAGTAAGGGGAAAGAGCATGTGATGAGAATATCAAGATAAGGGCAAATCTTTCATAAAAATGCATCCAATTTTTAATGTTACATAAAAGCTTTTGGTTTTATTTAGAAATAGGAAGGCCTTTATGGTGGAAACTTAGGAAGAAGATACTTTAATTAGGCTTTATAAATAAGAGTATTACTCAGTGACAGTATCATTTTTTGAAAACTTCAAGGTTGAAGAATACCAAAACACACATATAAGCTGTAGTTAACTGTCTGGAATATTAGAACTGAGCAACATTAAACTAAGTAAGAGAGTCTGTATCAGTAGGGATGTCAAGTTAGGTCTTTTAAAAGTTGGTTCTAATGCAATTCCATATAGTGTCTCCTCCTGGTGCCCCACTCCCCCCAAGTTCTACACTGTAACGTATATCCTCCCAACTAACCCATACATGTAGTGGAAATGTGACTTTTATGTGAAAGAAAAGTAACAGAGATGAAAGTCCCCTACAAAATAAGGATTTTTAGAAAAAGACTTTAAAGGCTGCTTTTTCTCTTTTTCTTTTCTTTTTTTTTTTTTTAACATACAATGTATTATTTGTTTCAGGGGTACAGGTCTGTGAATCATCAGGCTTACACAATTCATAGCACTCACCATAGCACTTACCCTCCCCAATGACCATCACCTAACCACCCTATCCCTCTCACCCCACTCAGGTTTGTTTCCTGAGATTAAGCGTCTCTTCCAGTTTGTTTCCCTCCCTGGTGCCATCTTGTTTCATTTGTCCCCTCCCTTCCCCCCACAGTCCCCCACCCTGCCTCTCAAATTGCTCCTATCAGAGAGAGCATATGGTAATTGTCTTTCTCTGATTGACTTATTTCACTCAGCATAATACCCTGTAGTTTCATCCACATTGTTGCAAATGGAAGATTTTTTTTTTGATGACTGCATAGTATTCCATTGTATATATCCACCACGTCTTCTTTATCCACTCTTCTGTTGATGGGCATCTAGGCTCTTTCCATAGTTTGGCTATTGTGGACATTGCTGCTACAAACATTCAAGTGCACATGCCCCACTGGATCACTACATTTGTATCTTTAGGGGAAATACCCAGTAGTATGATTGCTGGGTCGTAGGGTAGCTCTATTTTCAACTTTTTGAGGAACCTCCATGCTGTTTTCCAGAGTGGCTGCACCAGCTTGCAGTCCCACCACCAGTGTAGGAGGGTTCCCCTTTCTCCGCATCCTCTCCAACATCCGTCATTTCCTGATCTGTTGTTAATTTTAGCCATTCTGACTAGTATGAGGTGGTATCTCATTGTGGTTTGATTTTTATTTTCCTGATGACAAGTGATATTGAGCACTTTTTCATGTGTCTGTTGGCCATTTGGATGTCTTCTTTGCAAAAATGTCTTCTTTGCAAGAAATGTCCTTTGCCCATTTCTTGATTGGATTATTTGTTCTTTGGGTGTTGAGTTTGGTAAGTTCTTTATAGATTTTGGACACTAGTCCTTTATCTGATATGTTATTTGCAAATATCTTCTCCTATTCTGGGGGTTGTCTTTTGGTTTTGTTGACTGTTTCCTTTGCTGTGCAGAAGCCTGTTATTTTGATGAAGTCCCAGTGGTTCATATTTGCCCTGCTTCCCTTGCCTTTGGTGATGTTTCTAGGAAGATGTTGCTGCAACTGAGGTTGAAGAGGTTGCTGCCTGTGTTCTCCTCAAGGATTTTTTTTTTTTTTAAAGATTTTATTTATTCATTTGACAGAGAGAGAGATCACAAGTCGGCAGAGAGGCAGGCAGAGAGAGAGGAGGAAGCAGGCTCCCTGCGGAGCAGAGAGCCCGATGCGGGGCTTGATCCCAGGACCCTGAAATCATGACCTGAGCCCAAGGCCGAAGGTAGCGGCTTAATCCACTGAGCCACCCAGGCGCCCCTCCTCAAGGATTTTGATGGATTCCTGTCTCACATTGAGGTCTTTCATCCATTTTGAGTCTATTTGTGTGTGTGGTGTAAGGAAGTGGTCCAATTTCATTCTTCTGCATGTGGCTGTCCAGTTTTCCCAATACCATTTGTTGAAGATACTTTTTTCCATTGGACATTCTTTCCTGCTTTGTTGAAGATTAGTTGACCATAGAGTTGAGGGTCCATTTCTGGGCTCTCTATTCTGTTCCATTGAGCTATGTGTCTGTTTTTGTGCCAGTACCATGCTGTCTTGATGATGACAGCTTTGTAATAGAGCTTGAAGCCTGGAATTGTTATGCCACCAACTTTGTCTTTTTCAACATCCTTCTGGCTATTTGGGATCTTCTCTGGTTCCATATACATTTTAGGATTATTTGTTCCATTCCTTTGAAAAAAGTTGATAGTATTTTGATAGGGATTACATTAAATGTGCAGATTGCTCTAGGGAGCATAGATATTTTCACAGTATTTGTTCTTCCAATCCACGAGCATGGGACGTTTTTCCATTTCTTTGTGTCTTCCTCAATTTCTTTATAGGTTGAGTTGAGTACAGATGCTTGCCTCTTTGGTTAGATTTATTCCTAGGTGTCTTATGGTTTTTGGTGCCATTGTAAATGGGATCAATTCCTTAATTTCTCCTTCTTCTGTCTTCTTGTTGGTGTACAGAAATGCAACTGATTTCTGTGCATTGATTTTATATCCTGATACTTTACTGAATTCCTGTATGAGTTCTAGCAGATTTGGAGTGGAGTCTTTTGGGTTTTCCACATAACATATCATCTGCAAAGAGTGAGAGTTTGACTTCTTCTTTGCCAGTCTGGGTGCCTTTTATTTCTTTTTGTTGTCTGATTGCTGAGGCTAGGACTCTAGTACTATGTTGAGCAGCAGTGGTGATAGTGGACAGTCCTGCTGTGCTCCTGACCTTAGGGGAGAAGCTCTCAGTTTTTCTCCATTGAGAATTACATTCACTGTGTTTTTTTCATAGATGGCTTTGATGATATTGAGGTATGTACCCTCTGTCCCTACACTGTGAAGAGTTTTGATCAGGAAGGGATGCTGTACTTTGTCAAATGCTTTTTCAGCATCTATTGAGAATATCACAATGGTTTTTGTTATTTCTTTTATTAATGTATTGTATCATGCTGATTTGTCCATGTTGAACCAACCTTGGAGCTTAAAGGCTGCTTTTAAAAAATATGTGGGTACTCACATTAGCAGTGAGCAGACGTTCTCAAGAGACTGTTAAACGATAGGCTGATTATAAATGTAATACAAAATCTGAATGGAGAGTAGGACGCTGTGGTTTTGGACCTTTAGGGGGAACTGTTCACACTCAGTTCTGTGTCCCACTCCGGCCAGGATGTGCAGTGCACAGCCTGTCCAACTGTGTGGAGGCTTGATAGAGAAGTCAGATCAGACTCACCCGTAAGTGGAAATTTAGCTGGTTTTGAAAGCATCTTAAAGGTGGGAGGACCTACTCACTGAATGGTTGAAGTATTATTACATACAGTGTCCTATTAGTTTCAGGTGTACAATATGATTCAACAAAACCTTTCTATAAAATATCAACCACTTAAGTCCCTACCCCCCCAGGCTTGCTTCTTTTTCAAAAATGTCTGAACTGGTTTTTTCTTGCTCGTCCTTAGAATCAGTGAATTGCAACCCTCCTTCCCCCAGTTAGACTGGAGATTAATACTGGGAGAACTAAAATTTGTACACATCAAATCAAGTGAGAGGGAGTCAAGCAGCAGTGTGGTCACGGCCTTGCCGCCTCCCCAGCTCCTGCTGAGTCCTGAACATGGGCCCAACGACCTCCCATTTTGCAATCATTTGAAAGAGTAGAAACAAAAAATTGAGTTTTTCCTGATGACTAAGGTACTGCATATATGAATGTGGAAAATCTAACGCAGCACCGCCCAGCCGCCTACTGCTAATGACTGTTCTCATTTGGGTATATTTTCTGTGGGTGTGTGGGCTCCTGTTGCTATGTGGTGGGCTTTTTTCATTTAGTAAGATGATGAACGTTCTTCTAAAATGATTTTAATGGGGCGCCTGGGTGGCTTAGTGGGTTAAAGCCTCTGTCTTCGGCTCAGGTCGTGGTCCCGGGGTCCTGGGATCGAGCCCCGCATCGGGCTCTCTGCTTGGCGGGGAGCCTGCTTCCCCGTCTCTCTCTCTCTGCCTGCCTCTCTGCCTACTTGTGATCTCTGTCTGTCAAATAAATAAATAAAATCTTAAAAAAAAAAGATTTTTATCACCTGAATAGTATTATATTACTTCAATATATATATATTATGCTGCTTGGTTAAAATTCACTTACCTGCTTGAAAATTGACAAATGTGTCTTCAAACAATTTACAGTCAAAAAGTGAAGTCCCAATTTCTTCATAGTCTGTAGGGAGAGAAACATTTTCAGTTTTAATTTTAGTAACTGATACAGGCAGAAACCCCTTACAGACTAACCCAGGTAAGGAAAGTACACAGAACAGTCCGGCCTGCACAACGTCCTCCCTGCGGACATGGTGGAAATGCGCATGCCGAGGTGGCTTCAGGGAGAGGCCCGCTCACGTGTGTTAACAAGCCCACCCGGGATTCTGAGGGGATCATGTTTGAGAAGTACTTCGTCTCAGGTCAAGAGGAAATGAATGAAAGAATGTAATGAATGAATTTTTGGAAATTTGCTTTTAATTTCACTTTTTAGTTTTGTCCTATAGAAAATAATCCCTTTCAAATAATTATATACCTTACATTGGTGCCTACAGCATAGACTGTCAAGTTTTTCCTTGTAAATAACTGCATTTATCATGGTTTTTAAGCTTACACTGTAGGGTCTAAGAAAGCTAAGTGGCTATATACCTGCATATACAAATGGAACTTTGGCTTCCCAGAGAGCTCCTTCTGAAAGGTCACGTTAACTAAGTGAAACATCAGAAAAAACATTCCTCTTTTCTTCTATAAGCTTTGAGTTGACATTATCAAAAAAGACATAAGGAACAGAATTTGAGTCAAGTCAAACTGCAATATGATGCTGTTCTCAGATGTTAGCAACAAGCGGTGAGGGGGCAGATGTGTGACTGCCTGTGTTTCTGAGTGTCCACATGCTGTCGGTGGTCACTCTCAGCTATGTGCGTCTGCAAAACCCATCACAGCTTGCAGGGCACCAGGCTGCTGTTCACTGAATTAATGAGTTTGTGAATTACCCACATCCTTTGACACATAGAAGACTAGAGATCTGGAACAGTGAACTTATGGCAGAGAAAGAAATGTGTACTTTTGGTTTGGTCTGTTTTATAAGTAGGTGTGCAAGAAGGCTCTGCACGGAGAAGTGTGGCTGTTTCGGTACCTGAATCAGAAGCAGTGTCACCCAGGAGTCTTTCCTGACTCAAATGAAGTTTGTCTACGATTTCTTCAAATAAATCATTAAGAAGCCCCACTTCCTTACATTTCTTAAGAAAGTCAATCTTCTCAGTTGCATCTAAGAATAAGAAAAACATTTTAGGAGGAAATGATCTTAGGGCAGCTCTCATAAATCCCTTTATGGTCATTTCTTCAGACCTTGCCTGGGGCTGGATGAGCACCGTCAGTAGGATCATAAATACAGCACATGTATCTTTTTAAAGATTTTATTTGTCAGAGAGAGCAGAAGGAGAAGCAGGCTCCCCACTGAGCAAGGAGCCCAGTTCAAGACTCCATCCCAGAACCCCAGCATCATGACCTGAGCTGAAGGCTGCTGCTTAACCGACCGAGCCAGCCAGGCATCTCAGCACCTTTATCTTCTATTGTAACTTCATCATACCTCATGTTTTCCTCACTGAAACAGTGTTACAAAAAGTGAAAATAAAAACTTCTGCTTAGCCTAATTAACTGAGTCAAGAGGATTTTCTAAAATTTAGCTTCAGATTTTTGAGATAATAGCTCCCATCATTTTTTTCTGTCACAGTTACTGTGTGTCATTAAGGAATGTCTATTTCCCTGACAGAAAAAGACAGTGAGTGGCTTCACCTTCCTGGACCCTCTTTCTGGGGTCACAGTACAAGAGGTAGCAGGGGCCTGGATTCTGAGCTCAGGTAACCCTGGCTTCTAGACCAGGAAGTATATCCTTTCTTTATAGCAAAGACAGTGGACCATCCCCATCTCAGTTACTTTGAGCTGGGGCTATGATAGAGTGGATAGTTACAATAAAAGGTTTCTATTCTTACAATTACTCTAAGTCTAAATGAATTAAGTGGCATACCAACTTTGAAATAAATGGGTTCTGTTTGTAAGTACTGTAGGTCATATTTGATACAAAATTTATAGCAAACCTGTGTGTCTGCCATCCTCGTCCTTCATTTGTTTTATGAATCTATCTAATGTCAACGTTTCAGGTGGCTAGAGGGAGAGAAAAATCAAGATTACACTAATTTACTGTTGACATTTAATACTGTGTAACATGAAAACCAGTCTTTTGTTACAAACAATTCAATGATATGCCTGTGGTGAAAATCATGCCCTATGTTCATTGGTAGTTTACATGTAAACATAAAATCATTTTTGTGTAACAAAACATCAAGAGGCGTGGCAAACTCCTCTTGTATAAACAGTAAGAGGTGAAGGTTGCTGGCTCTTTTTAATTTAGCTTATATGCGCATATGTCTAAAAAGTGTCCTCCAATCCCCAAAACATTTCATTCACTTTGCACAAAATAGTAATACGGAAAACTATGAAAATTACAGATTAGGTCAAGTGTGCATCACGCAGCTGAGAGTTATGTGGTTGGGTAAGGATGCTTTACTGCAGCTCTGCCCCTCTGAAGGCCGTAAGCACACCGCGGGCTCCGACACGTTCACTGATGTGGTGCATGTGTTATCAGAGCCATGGACTGTCGCCTCCTGAAGGGCATGTGCTGGGATACCCAACACACCCAGCCTTCATATTCATCTCATTATGGTTCTGTTACAATTTCACCGGATATGTGAATGTTTAAAATAAGGAAGAAACTGTGAAGAAACTGAAAGCTATAGTAAAATGGAGTCAAATTACCTGTACATGAATGTCTGTTGAGAGACGTTTCTTCCCTCCTCTTTTTCTTTTCACTCCTGAAAAATCAGTTGAAAATATAAATCATGTAGAAACCAGAATCCATAAAGGAAAAGACTGATGCTTGACTACATAAAATAGAAAACTCTTCTATGCTAAAAGTTATTACAAAGTCAAAAGACACAATAAACTTACACTAAATGTTTGCAGCACTTATGATAAAGCACCAATTTTCAAAATATAAAAATCTTATAAATCAGTATAAAAAAGACGAGTAGTAAAATAGGCAAATGGGGAACCCTCTAGGAAGAGTTCATTAAATAGAAAAACAGACTGGGGGGTGCCTGGGTGGCTCAGTGGGTTAAAGCCTCTGCTTTTGGCTCAAGTCATGATCCCAGGGTCCTGAAATCGAGCCCCACATCAGGCTTTCTGCTCAGCAGGGAGCCTGCTTCCTCCTCTCTCTCTGCCTGCCTCTCTGCCTGCTTGTGATCTCTGCCTGTCAATAAATAAATAATCTTTTAAAAAAAATAGAAAAATAGACTGTGTCACAGGAAAAGATACATTGATCAAAAGATAGGGGAATACACTCAGTTTTATTCATAAATAAAGATAGCAAAATAATAATTTTCTACCCATCAGACTGACAAAGATGAAGGTGTTTAATATATAACTTTTGCAAGGATTGGGATAATTGTGTACGGTGGGGCAACCTCTTTGGAAGAGAATTAGCCAGTTATCACGGTTTCATTGTTTATACTTTTTTTTTTTTTTTAAAGATTTTTTATTTATTTATTTGACAGAGAGAGAGATCACAAGTAGGCAGAGAGGCAGGCAGAGAGAGAGGAGGCAGAGAGAGAGGAGGAAGCAGGCTCCCCGCAGAGCAGAGAGCCCGATGCGGGGCTCGATCCCAGGACCCTGAGATCATGACCTGAGCCGAAGGCAGCGGCCCAATCCACTGAGCCACCCAGGCGCCCCTCATTGTTTATACTTTTTGACCCAGCAATCTACACGAAGTTTTCCAAATGGCACAGCTGCATGCATAAAGGCACAAAGATGAGAAAAATGCTAGCTACACTATTCAATGTGATAGAAACAAAAATAGAAATAACCTCAGTGTCCATCATGCAGAGACCAGTTCAGTTGTAATTCAGCTATACAACTGAATAATACAATGGGGTATTATGCAGCCTTTCAAAAATGAGGTAGATCCATTTGTACAGATATGGAAGGATGTCTGAGTGCAAACAAAATATAGTAGTAGGTATGTTTTTACAGGAAATTTTTATAAGTATTTAAATGAAACTGATAGTTTCTTCTGGGGAGAGGATTCATAACCATGTTATAATCTGCTTTTAAAAACAATTTTTAATTTAAAATATTGGGGCACCTGTGTAGCTCAGTCAGTTGAGCATCTGACTCTTGGCTTGGATCATGAGATTGAGCCCTGTGTCCCGGCTACACGATGAGTGTAGCGCCTGCTTGAGATTCTCTGTCCCCCTCTGCCCCTCAGCTCATGTGTACTCTCTTTTAAAAAAAAATTTAAAAATTAAATAAAACTATATTATTGTTACCTTTCCCTTTAGTAAACACTGGTTGAAGCTATAGTTTTAAAAATAATTTCTGATAAAAGTGTACTGACTGAAAAATGAGGGTAACAATACTGTTTAGAGAGTGTTGTTTACCACTAAAAAATGCAGTTGGCATGACGCAGAACTAAGCCTTTTCCAAAGAGGTCCTGTCTCTGGCCCACAGTAAGCATTCCAGATTTAGTGCTGGTGACACACTGCTATTCATGCAGCACACAGAGGCCATTCATGAGTGAATGTACATCCCTAACTCCAGTTAGCCAGGGCCCAGTTTTCCTTAATTACAACTGAAAGGCTAATCACGTATTCTTAGGGAATTTTAGGGAATATGCAGCAATTTATCAATTTTATGTACTGGAAATTCTGATATTCTTTTAGAAGAGAAGCAGTCACAACAGTCAAAGGTTTTTACCACGTCCTCGTTTGGCCCTCTGATTGCAGTGAGGATGGAAGATTCCAGACAGAGAATTTCCTGGGAATAGGTCTAGTTTGCAAAGAAGAAAAATTAGTCCATTATGCTGCACACTGCACAAAGAAACTGGCAATTTTGTAAATATATAAAAATTTAACTCAAAAATTTGTATTTAAGTCAGGGAGGCCAGTAAATCAAATCAGGATATTCCATGTCTTACCTAAATGTATACCTTTCTTCAAACCCATAGTGGTAAATTTTAGAGACTTACCATTATGAGCGTTGTTCAGTGAAGCATGTTGTTTGCAGAACACTCTGAAACATGCAATTTCAAAGAACTGTTAAGTATTTTTACTTACATTTTTAACTATTATGCCTATTTTCTTATGACTTAAAAATAAACCTGTTTTTCATGATGGCTTTACCCTAAATATCTGTGAAAGAAAAATGCTGTCCAAAACTGTGTAAGTTACTGACCCTCATCAAATGCGGACGGAGCCTCTCTCAGATGTCTTTTGTGCTCTGAGCCCTCAAACTGGTATGCTCTCGGAAGGAGTGCGTGTGAAACATTTTAAACAATGGTAAGTAACTCATATATAGTGGTCAGTGGGATTTTATTGTATAAAGAAAGATATCTAAAGATCTAACATCTAAGGCACATTTTCATCTGACTACACAAAGTTCTACTGATCTTCAACAATAAATAGCACAAAATTGCATGCATCTACAATGGATCAAGGGCAGGGAAAGAAAGCAAGCAGCACAGCAGGCTGTGAAGAAGAAATGGAGTGAGTGAATTCTGAGGAGCTGCTTAGGTCCTATTTCTTCTGCAGGCTCTATCCTCCTCAGCCCCAGCTATGTCCCTTCCTTTCTTTATGGTGCTGAGCTTCAGAAGACAGGATCCCTCTTGCCTATGGGAACTGTACAAATTCTTCAGTTTGCACCTCTTACACGCAGTCTTCCTGGCAACCCATCCCTAACCCAAGCAAAATTAATCTCACCCTTTGGATTCCAGTATCTGAACACTTTCGTCTGCCAGGCACTTATTTTTTTTATTATTATGGAAAATTTCGAATATATCTAAAAGTGGAGAAGAGATGATGAGCCCCATGGTTCCCTACCCATCACTCAGTTTCAACAATCATCAACTCAAGGTCAAGCCAGTTTCATGCAAATCCCCTCCTGCTCCCATCATGCCACATGCCCCTGTTGGTTCTGGCCTCTCTGGTCCTTCCACAGGGTACTAGGTTCTCTGAGATTAGCTCATGTCCTGTTCCTCTTTACATTCTTACTGCACCTAGCAAGGTATCTTGTGTATGATAGGCACTCTAACAACTGAATATTTAAATTCAATTAAAAAGTGCATCAAAGTTCACCTGATACTTGATAATGACAAAAATGATTATTTCATTGAGTCTCTATTCATTGGTTCTACAAGACCAATATGTTTGCAATTTTAAGATATAGTGGGAATTGACTCCTTTTTGCTCAGTCTTGTAGCTCTGCTAATAGTGTGTCTACTGGGTGGTTGAGGTCACTATGGAAATCATAATAAAATGAACTCTTTGAGAAGGTTAAAAAAATAATACAATCTGAGTTTCTGAGCAAATATAAAAAGTATGATATAAAATTAACATGATTTACACTTTCCTTTCTAGTCTCAAGCAATAAAATACCTATGGAACTTGCTCAAAATCATGTAAAATTATTTCACAAATCCCTTTTAATGATAGGCTTGCCCATGTTGTTTTAGAATATAGGCTCCTACTTCGGCACAAGTCATGATCCCAGGATCCTGAGATGGAGCCCCGAGTCAGGCTCTCTGCTCAGCGGGGAGCCTGCTTCCCTTCCTCTCTCTCTCTCTGCCTGCCTCTCTGCCTACTTGTGAGCTCTGTCAAATAAATAAATAAAATTATTAAAAAAAAAAAAAAAGAAGAAGAATAGACTATAGGCCCCTAAGCTTGAAGAGGATATGGTGGTGAAAAACAAGAACTCCAGAGCCCTAAAGGCCAGCTCTGCCACTCATCAGCTGTGACCTGGGGACAAATGACTGAGTCTCATAGGACCTCGGTGTCTGCATTTGTAAAGCAGGGATAATAATATCTACCTCACTGGGCTGTCATGAGGATTATATGGGTTAACATTTGTAAAGTACTTGAAAGTATTTTTGGCACAAAGAGTGATTATTAGATAAAACAGCGTCGTTAGTGCCTGAAACACTGATGAAACTGGGGGTGTGTGCCCAAAGGGAAAAATCTAGCCTCCAAATCCAATTTTAAAATACTTAGACTCTCACATCGTTATTAAGATAATGCTCTCATTCAGAATATTGTGAATGAAAATATTATTTCACTGAAATTTAAAATATTCCATCAGAGTGTATGCACATGCCCCAAAGAAGTGAGAAGTATCTGCCTGGCTTTTCAATTTCAGACCATCATTTAATTTTTTATTTTATTTCATAACTTTAAAAAAGGTTAAAACTTCTTCTAGATATCCTTTTATATGACTTTTTTTTTTTAAGATATATTTTTTTTTATTTGACGAGAGTGAGAGAGCACAAGTCGGGGAGAGAGAGAGGGAGAAGCAGGCTGCCCACTAAGCACGCAGCCCAATGTGGGACTCGATCCCAGGACCCTGCGATCATGACCTGAGCCGAAGGAGACATTCAACCAACTGAGCCACCTTGGTGCCCCTATATGACATGTTTTAGACTGCATCCACATACCAAAAAACTGAACATGACCTGAATCAACTCAGTTAACAACTGGCTTATTGATTTCGTCTAAATTGTCTAATTATTTAACTGAACTGCAATCTTTCATCAGAACGAAGATCAAGTTCCTTACTGGGTAGAACAAATACAATTCTATTGGACTTGAAATATGCCTTACTGGGTCAAAATTAACATTAAAGAATTATTGAAAGAAGGGAAGAAGATTTAAAAGCCCAAGGCAATTGAAATAGGATTAATTTTTTCAAGAACTTAATGACTGATTACTATATTTGCTGCATAGTTTATCATTTCTAAAAGCTCTTCATAGGTAAGACAGTGGTGAGAGTGGTGGGAAAAAACATTCATTCAACAGACAAGATGGATAAACCATGGACTTGTGGCTAACAAGGCTCCTGTCTGCAGAAAAGAGCAACAGTGAACTGGTTCTAGGTCCTGTGAACACCCATTAGGTCACTCATGCCAGTATGGCAACCAGTGCTTTCTACTGGGAAAGAAGGCATGCAGGAAGATTAAAACAAAAGCCAATTCTGCATATTGAAGGAAGGTATTGTGAGGTCAAAGTCCCAACGGAGCATCCCCCAAACTCTGTTCTTACTTGGAAACCATTTGCATGAAATTATTTATTTTTTTTTTTAAAGATTTTATTTATTTATTTGACAGAGAGAGATCACAAGTAGACAGAGAGGCAGGCAGGGAGAGAGGGAAGCAGGCTCGCCGCTGAGCAGAGAGCCTGATGTGGAACTCGATCCCAGGACCCTGAGATCATGACCTGAGCCGAAGGCAGCGGCCCAACCCACTGAGCCACCCAGGCGCCCTGAAATTATCTTTAAAAATCTCCTTGTGGGGGTGTCAGGGTGGCTCAGCTGGTTTAACATCTGCTCAGGTCATTATACCAGGGTCGTGGGATGGAGCCCCATCAGGCTACCTGCTCAGCAGGGACACTGCTTCTCCCTTTCTCTCTCTCTTTTGCTTGCTTGCTCTCAAATAAAAATCTTTTAAAAGGATCTCTTTGTCTTGGGGCCCCTGGGTGGTTCAGTTGGTTAAGTGTCTGCCTTCGGCTCAGGTCATGATCCCAGGGTCCTGGGATTGAGTCCCGCAGCGGGCTCCCTGCTGGGACTCTGCTCCTCCCTCTCCCTCTGCCTCTGCCTGCCGCTCCCCCTGCTTGTGCGCTCTATCAAATAACTAAGTCTTAAAAAAAAAAACAACTTTGTCTTAATTTAACAATTCCTTATCCCGTTCCCCCAAGTGTAGCTTTAGAACTGTTTAATTATACATACTTAAAAATTCCTTGAGATTTATCAGTTTGTAGAACTGCGTCGTCATTCTTGGCACAGAAAAAGTGGTAACTCTTGTTACAGGCTTTTAAATCACATCCCACGGTGGCTCCTCCTTTTTTACAAAATGCACATTTCTACAGAAGAATAAATTTTACTGAGTAAGCACCTGTTTAATTTCTGTTAACATTTAAAGTTAAAGATGTCATTAAATGTTATTTTTAAGTCAGCAGCCCTAATGTCCTCAGCCACAAATGTTAGGTATTAACATCTAGCTGCACATTTTGAGATTTCAGTAAAACCTCTGCTAAGTAAAGTACTTGGCTGGCACTGACCTGTAATGATCTTATTAAAAGCAGAAAACCCTTTTGTTTTAGAACAAACAAGTAAAACCTTTCTCTTTTTACAGGAGATTTCTACAAAAAGATTTGTCCTGACTAGGCAAAGGGTCCTGTTAGGGACACTGGGGCCCATGGCGAGGGTGGCTCCTGATGGTGCCTTGGAGAGCTTTGTGATCCAGCAGTCTTTCCCTCTCTTAGACCCAGATCCTTCCCTGGGGAGAACACTGCCTGTCTCATAGTTTCTACTGAGGTGAATGTGAGATAAATAAGTGAAACCTCTCTGGAGTCTATGGTATGTAGTGGGGCCAAAAACTTAAAATTAAAAAAAAACAGAACAAAAACCCTGAGTAGCAAATTTTTTCTAAGTTCAATTTATTTGATCTCTTACTTTTATATATTAGTCAGTTGATCTGGCATTTTATATATTGAAGGTGGTGTAAACATGGCTAGGACAGTATGTAGCCAGCCACAGCAATCTAACTGGTTTGGCAAGGGCAGGGGGTGTCCCAAGCCATGCCCAAGATTGATTTGATTTGATTCAGGCTTTGTCTGAATGAAGGGGAAGCACAATGAAACCACCTTGCAAAACAGGAAATAGCTCAAATAATATCCTAAGGTCAGCACAAGCAACCATACAAATAAAGAAAATTCAAATATGGGTAAGAAATTAGATTACGCTAAAGGTGGAATTTCAAATCACAGCACAAAGTTTGGGGGGGGCATCTGGCTTTATGTGTAGAAAAAAATAAAGTTACACCCCTACCTTATAATATTTTCCCAAATAAATTCCACATGGATTAAGGCTCTAAGGGACAAGTTTTAAAGTTAATAAAAATGTATGGGGTTAAGGTCAGGAAGACTATGCAAGGAAGGAAACTCAGAAGCCACAGAGAAAAAGACTGATAGATATGACTACATAAAAAATTTAAACTTCCATTTTTATGGTGACTGCTACCAAAAAGCCAAAATTTTTGAAAACAGAAAAAGACTCATTAATACAAAGAACTGGTGGCGTGAAGGGGTTAAGAGGTACAAACTTTCAGTTACTAAAAATACACATCACAGGGATATAATGCAGAGCACAGAGAATACAGTCAATGATACTGGAATATAGTGATGGACGGTAATTGGGCTTATTGTGGTGATCATTTCATAATGTATATACATGTCAGATCACTGTGTTGTATGCCTGAAACTAATATTGTATGTCAACTGTATCAATAAAGAAAGAAATGTTTGCTGCATATTTGATAAAGGGTTAAGACTGATAAACTCAGAGAAAAATGAGAAAAGGCAAATTACAGAAGAAACACAAATGGTTAATAAAATTTCATTCACTTAAAGACTACTGAGTAACTGTGATGTGGCAGGCACTGTTCTGGGGTAGAGGGAAACAGTAGGGGACAAGGCACCCGTCCTTGTGAAGTTAACATTCTAGTGGAGAGAGAAAACCAAGGTCACATAAAGCAAACTTAAAAACAACAATACGTGTGTTGTAAGTATCTTTACCCAGTCTGTGTTTTGTTTCTTTACTCTCTTTAATGATATCTTTTAATGAACTTAAATTTCAATTTTAACATAAATAAATAAGAACAGCTCTAGTACTTAGACATCAACATTTACCATGCCATACAGGGTGCGCTGATGTTGGAGTGAAGAGGAGGGTAAGGGAAGAGTCAGAGGTAAGATCCAAAGGGCAAGTAAGGGCTGGGTCATGTAAGGGGTTACAAACCAGGGTAAGGAACTGGGGTTTTGTCTTCATACAATGGAAACAAAGTGATCAGTTTTTTTAAATTTTATTTTTATTTTATTTTTTTAAAAAGACTTTATTTATTTATTGAGAGAGAGAGAGAGAACATGCTGAGAGAGGGGGAGAGGGGGAAGAAGAAGGAAAGAATCCCAAGCACATTCAGTGTTGAATGCAGAGCACAGAGCCCAGCATGGTCTGAAGTGAAATCAAGAATCAGATGCTCAATGGACTGAGCCACCCAGGGGGTCCCAAGTGATCAGTATCTTAAAGATACTATTGTGGCTGTGTGGAGAATAGAATGGGGTAGGGATGGGCAGGAGAACACGCAGAACAAAGATCAGTGATTTTAGCAAGTGTTTGAGGGAGACCCATGACTTTACTACAGTGGGTTAGTGACAGAGAGGAGGGGAGGATAGAGAGTCTGCAGGCTGGATGCTGGGCTGGGACGTTTATGAGAAGATGATGATGGGTGAATGAATGGTGGACAGTTCATTGAAGTGAGGAGTGAACAGGTTTGAATGGAGTGTGTGTGTGTGTGTGTGTGTGTGCAGGGGCTGGGACTGTGTTCACTGGCCAGTTTAATATAAGCTTCTATTAGATGTTCGTGTAGATATGTCAGATTGGTTATCATGACTGGAGGTATAGAGTCCCTGGCGTAAGTATGGACTTGAAGCCAAGGGAACTGGAAGAGGTCACACAGGAAAGATATTCAGATGGAGGCAGGAGCCCAGGAGAGCTATGGGGACTGCACACTTTAGAGGTTCAGAAGAGAAGGAAAAACAGCCAAGGTGTCTGGGACAAAGCAGCCAGAAAGGTGAGAGACATAGTAGCAGAGTGTGTGCAGAAGTCAGAGGAAGAAAGTGCTTCAAGATGCAGGGCATGGACAACTATGTGATGAATCCTGCTAAAAGGTCAGCTAAAGACAGAAGGGACATTGTAGTTGAATAGGTTTTTTGTATATGGAGGAGGATTTAAGATAACATTATCAGTTGATCATGGATGTATGTTGAAGGAAATAATCTAGTACAAAGGGGGATACTGATGTGAATGGGATGAAGGGAAATGGAAGAGGCTAATCCTTAAGGAGGGGCAGGTAATGACTCCAAAGTGTAAGTGGCGGGTTGATTTTGGCAAGCAGGAGGTCCCAGAGTCTGGGGACAACGGTGAATGGGCAGCAGTTTGTATAGTAGGAGTTCCTGGCTAATGGCTCCCATTTCTCAATAAAAATCAGACAAAGATATTTATACCACCAAGGCGAACCCTAATGTAAACTATGGACTTTGGGTGTTTGGATGTTGTGTCCATGTAGGTTTGTCAGTTGTAACAATGCACCACTCTAGTGGGGGATGTTGATAAAAAGAAAGCTGTGTATGTGAAGGGGTGAGAAGTATACAGGAAGTCTTTGTTCTTTCCCCTCAAGTGTTCTGTGAACCTAAAACTGCTCTAAAAAAATAAAGTCTATAAAAAAAAATAAGGCATAGACATCAATTTGGGGATGAGCAGTTGGGGTGGGGAGAGGTTTCAAAAGAAATGAGAGGATATGAAACAGTAAAGGTAGAGGGTGGAGGGTGACATGTTAAGGTTCCTTTTGAGGTTTGTGGTTATGAATCTAAGATTAATCAACACATTTGTGGGTTTTTTGTCTGGTTGTTCAACTGTTCAAGTGCTAGTACTACTCAGAATATGCAGCCCACAGGCAGGTGGCGGGGGGCAGTTTGCTATATGAGTGAGGAAATGTGTGTCAGGGTGATGGGGAGAGGGAGTCCAGGCTGTTTGCAGGACAGTGGCTGTGAGGTGGGGTCACTGACTGTAGAGGGATCACGAAAGAACTGCTGGGTCTGGGGGTGCTGGGAGGGAGGCAGATGCCTAAGGAGAACTACCATTCAGCCTCTCTCCAGTGATGAGGGAAATGCAAGGTAACACTTCCTGTCAGATGCAAGAAATAACAAGATTCGTGATACTCATTTTTGTTAAGGGCTAGGAAAGTGTTCTTTCATCCACATAAGTATAAAATGGTACAACTTTTCTGGGTGACAGTTTATTAGCATGTTTCAAAATTATTATTGTTTTTACAAGATTTTATTTATTTATTTGACAGAGAGAGAGGGTGAGAGCGTGCACAAGCAGGGGGAGCAGGAGAGGGAGAAGCAGGCTCCCTGCTGAGCAGGAAGCCTGTGCAGGGCTCAATCCCAGGACACTGGGATAACAATCTGAGCTGAAGGCAGATGCATAACTGACTAAGCCACCCAGGTACCCTGCATGTTTCAAAATTATTAAAGGGAATTCTCTTTGACTCAGCCATTTCACTTCTAGGAATATGGTGTACAGCACTGTTCAAACAAGTACACAGGATATGTGTAGAAAGATGTTTACTGCAGCATTAGTTGATTATAGTGAAAAACCAGAGTCGACTCATTATCCAGCAATAAGGGAATGGTTTCATGCATTCTGGTCTATCCCGTGGAATTCCATGGAGTCAGTAAAGAGGGTGCCACAGTCATATGCTTACAGTTTTAGGCACATGCCATGTCTTTCTTGCCTTCCCAACTTTTGCACATCCTGTTCCCTTTCCCTGAAATTCCTCCTTTCCCATCTTCATTACCCTCACTCCTCCCCAGCTAGGAAGGCTTCCTGGGCTCCACCTGCGCTAAGGTGCTTGATTGCTTGAGCGAACTGTGCTGACCCTTCTCAAAGTACATCAGGCTGTGTGGAAACTGCCCTCATGTATGTGTATGCCTTGTAAAGACTAAAGAAACGTTTGTTCCAGATCATAAACTGTACTGTGGTGGTGGGCATTATGTGCTCACACCTGCTATACCACTTGCTAAGCCATGAAGGGCTTTTCCTAGAGGAAGTCTACTGTCACAGAATCAACAGGGTAACTACTCTACACTCTGTCTTCCCAAGGGGAGCTGACCCAGGTCCAGGGGGGTTGATCCTGATTAATTATGGCCACTTCTAGCAACTAGAGCAGGTGTGGCCTCATTTAATTTTCAGAAGGGCTCTTATTCAATGCTTGGGGATGAACTTTTACTTTTTTTTTTTTTTTAAGATTTTATTTATTTATTTGAGAGAGAGAGAGAGCGAGCGAGAGAGAGCAAGAGAGTACAAGAGTGGGGTGAGGGGCAGAGGGAGAAGCAGACTCCCTGCTGGGCAGGGAGCCCAATTCAGAGCTCAATCCCAGGACCTAGGGATCATGACCTGAGCCGAAAGGCAGACACTTAACTGACTGAGCCACCCAGGCGCCTGGGATGAACTTTTTCTTTTACCAGATAGGAATAAGAAAGACGGACACTTCAGGAGTTGTCTGTGACCACCCTATGACCACAAGAGGACCAACTGATGTTGTGGACAGGATGACAGAAAGGAGGATGGACTCTTTTTTTTTTTTTTTTTAAGATTTTATTTTATTTATTTATTTATTTGACAGAGAGAGAGAGATCACAAGTAGGCAGAGAGGCAGGCAGAGAGAGAGGGAGAAACAGGCTCCTCACTGAGCAGAGAGCCTGATGCGGGGCTCGATCCCAGGACCCTGAGATCATGACCTGAGCCGAAGGCAGTGGCTTAATCCACTGAGCCACCCAGGCGCCCCAGGAGGATGGGCTCTTAATGACACCACTAAGCCACTAAATTGACCAACTCTGAAGCCAGTTTTCCCTCTGGCTAAGTAAGAAAATAAGCATCCTTTTTGTTAAAGCCAGTTTGAGTTGAGGGTCCTTCTACTTACAGCCAAAAGCATTCTAATGCATATCTACTCTACTGATGAAGTATATTGTAGCTCATTTTAAAATATTAATTGTTCCGTTGAATTTAAGTTTCCAATACAGGTCCTATGTCTTTCAGCTCTCCAAGATGTGTCTCTATCCCTGGTTTATCAATCAAGTAGACTTTCTTTTAGAGACATCCCCTTCAAGATCTGTTTATCTCATATGACTAATAAAATCATTTATACTTACCAACTTCCTTCCTCTATGGATTTCTTTCTTTACTGATTCCACATCAAAATTTCTGTCTTTATTACATGGATCAGTATCCTCACATTCCACAAGTGCTGAAGAGTACAGCTACAAATTGAGAAAACAAAAATTCACAATATGCACAAAGTACCACTGAAAGCTGCAAGTTAGAAAATGGTATCACAAAGTACTTACCAGGAGTGGAAGATGGATTGGGGTATAACAGTGACCACCTTTCGGGGTATGTAAGCAGATCACAAGCCACCGTGCTTTTCTCTGGAAGTGGCCCCAATCCCCAGGCATGTTTTATACTGCTTAACCCTGACCCCTAGTGGTTAAGTGAATGTGGTTGGGGCCCTGACCTGAAGCTGAGCCAACTGGACTCCCTATCCTGAGAGAGTGGAGTTGACTCTCAGCCACATGGTAGAGAGCAATCCAGTCTGCAAAGAGGAATACAGAAATGAGGACAAGAGAGGACAGAATGGGTTCCTAATGGCTTCCTAGTCACTGTTCTTAGACCTGCCTACATGCCAGCCTTCAGGAGCCATGAAATGCCTCTGCAGTCTGATTAAAAACCCACTTTTATGTTTAGGTTGCCTCAAGTTTCCATGTGCTACCTGAATCCAACCTATCTCTGAATTGAAGATCAACGTTACAGAATGAAATCACAAAGCAATCTACAGATTCAATGCAATTTCTATCAAAATACCAATAGCATTCTTCACAGAACTAGAGCAAAAAATACTGAAATTTGTATGGAACCACAAAGACCCCAAATAGAAAGCAGTCTTTGAGAAAGAACAAAACTGGAAATAGCACAATCTCAGATTTAAAGATACACTACAATGCTATAATAATTGAAACAGTCTGGTATGGCATAAGGATAGATGTATAGATCAATGGAACAGAATAGAAACCCCAGAAATAAATGCATGATTTTATAGCCAACTAATTGTTAACAAAGGAGACAAGAATACACAACAGGGGAAAGACAGTCTCTTCAATAAATGGTGCTGGGAAAACTGGACACACACATGCAAAAGGATGAAACTGGGGGGTGCCTGGGTGGCTCCGTTGGTTAAGCAGCTGCCTTCAGCTCGGGTCAGGATTCCAGGGTTCTGGGATCAAGCCCTGCATGGGGCTCCCTGCTCAGCGGGGAGGCTGCTTCTCCCTCTCCCTCCCCCTGTCTGCTTGTGCTTCCTCTCCATTTCTCTAATAAATAAAATCTTAAAAAAAAAAAAAAGGATGAAACTGGACCACCTTCTTACACCACATACAAAAATGAACTCAAAATGGATTAAAGACCTACGTGTGAGACCTAAAGCCATAAAACTTCCAGAAGAAAACACAGGGAGTAATCTCTTAAACATAGCCATGTGGTGCCTGGGTGGCTCAGTAGTTAAGCATCTGTCTTCGGCTCAGGTCATGATCCCGGGGTCCTGGGATCAAGCCCCGCATTGGGCTTCCCTTCTCCCTCTCCCCACTCCCCCTACTTGTGTTTCCTCTCTTTTTGTGTCTCTCTCTGTCAAATAAGTAAATTAAAAAAAAATAAACACAGTCATAACATTTTTGTAGATCTGTCTCCTCAGGGAAGGGAAATACAAGCAAAAATAAACTATTGAGACCATACCAAAATAAAAAGCTTTTGCATGGCAAAGAAAACCATCAACAAAATGAAAAGGCAACCTACTAAATGGGAGAAGATATTTGCAAATGACATATCTGATAAGGAGTTAATATCCCAAATAGATAAAGGACTTTTTGACTCAACAATAAAAAACCAAATAATCTGATTAAAAGTGGGCAGAAGACCCAAAAATTTTTTTTCCAAAGATGTACACATGGCCAACAGACATATGAAAGATCCTCAACATCACTCAACATTAGGGAAAAGTAAATCAAAACCACAATGAGATATCACCTCACACCTGCGAGAATGGCTAGTGTCCAAAAGACAAGAAATAACAAGTGTTGGTGAGGATGTGGAAAAAAAGGAACTCTCATGCACTGCTGGTGGGAAAGTAAATTACAGAGCCACTACGAAAACAGCATGAAGGGTCCTCAAACAACTAAAAATAGAATACCACACGATCCAGTAATTCTACTACTGGGTATTTACCCAAAGAAAATGAAAACACTGACTCAAAAAGATAGACTCATCTCTATATTTACTATAGTATTATTTATAAGAGCCAAGATATGAAAGCAACCTAAGCCTCCATTGGTAGAAGAATGGATAAAGAAGGTGTGGTCAAAACAGATAATCATATCAAAAAATGGGCAGAAGATGTGAACAGACACTTCTCCAATGAAGACATACAAATGGCTATCAGACACATGAAAAAAATGCTCATCATCACTAGCCATCAGGGAAATTCAAATTAAAACCACATTGAGATATCACCTTACACCAGGTAGAACGGCCAAAATTAGCAAGACAGGAAACAACGTGTGTTGGAGAGGTTGTGGAGAAAGGGGAACCCTCTTACACTGTTGGTGGGAATGCAAGTTGGTGCAGCCACTCTGGAGAACAGTGTGGAGATTCCTCAAGAAATTAAAAATAGAGCTTCCCTGTGACCCTGCAATTGCACTGCTGGGTATTTACCCCAAAGATACAGATGTAGTGAAAAGAAGAGCCACCTGTACCCCAATGTTTATAGCAGCAATGGCCACGGTTGCCAAACTGTGGAAAGAACCAAGATGCCCTTCAACGGACGAATGGATAAGGAAGATGTGGTCCATATACACGATGGAGTATTATGCCTCCATCAGAAAGGATGAATACCCAACTTTTGTAGCAACATGGACAGGACTGGAAGAGATTATGCTGAGCGAAATAAGTCAAGCAGAGAGAGTCAAGTATCATATGGTTTCACTTATTTGTGGAGCATAACAAAGAACATGGAGGACATGGGGAGATGGAGAGGAGAAGGGAGTTGTGGGAAATTGGAAGGGGAGATGAACCATGAGAGACTATGGACTCTGAAAAACTACCTGAGGGTTTTGAAGGGGCGGGGGGTGGGAGGTTGGGGAACCAGGTGGAGGGTAATAGAGAGGGCACGTATCGCATGGAGCACTGGGTATGGTGCAAAAACAATGAGTACTGTTATGCTGAAAATAAATAAATTAATTAAAAAAAAAGGTGTGGTGTATGTGTACACACACACACACACACACACACACACATACACACACACAGGAATATTACTCAGTCATAAAAAAGGAATAATATCTTGCCATTTGCAATAATATGGACAGACCTGGAAGGTAACATGCTAAGTGAAATGTCAGACAGAGAATGACATATACCATATGACTTCACTTATATGTGGAAACTAAAAATAAATGAAGAAAAAAGCAGAAACAGACCCATAAACAGAAAATAAACTGGTTGTTGCCAGAGAGGAAGGTGGGAAGGCACAGGCAAAAAGGGTGAAGGGGAGGGGGAGGTATAGGCTTCCAGTGAGTGAATGAGTAAGTCACAGGGATGACAGGCACAGCAAAGGGAGTATGTAGCATTGCTGTATGTAGACAGATGGCTGCGCTTGTGGTGAGCACGGCATGATGCATAGAGCAGTAGAATTACTCAATATGTTTACGCCTGAAACATGTAACATTGGGTGTCAACCATACTTCAATTTTTTATACTTCAGTGTTTTTTTAAAGAGTAGTAGAAAAAGGTAATGAAACAACAACAACAAATCCAGGGAAAAGCTTAACCCAAAGTTCTAGACCTCTACAGAAAAAAATTATTGAACATTTCTGAAATTCATAAAAGAAGACAATCACTGGAGACAGCCCATTAATGGATGGGAATACTCATATCATTTTTTTCTCAAATTCATCTATAAATTCAATGGGATCCCAGTTAAAATTTGTGTGAAACCTTGTAACACTGAAAAATAGCCATGGCTTATCATAAAATCATAGTAATTAAGACAATGTTGTACCAGCTTAGGGAGAGACAAAGTGACTGCTGGAACTAAATAGACCCAGAAACAGATCTGTGCACAAATATTACATTGTTAGCACACTGGATTAAGAGTGAGGATTCTAGAAGTTAGCAGCCTGGGTAAGAATCCTGGCTCAGGTACTTACTGCTGTGTGACCTTGGGCAAGTGACTTAACTTCTCTGTACCTCAGTACTTTCATCTTTAGTTTGGGCATAATAATGATACCTACCTTTTAGGGTTGTTTTAAGGATTAATAGTTTAATACATCTTAAGCTCCCAGAACATTACCTTATGCCTGGTGAATACTGAGTAATAATGATAATTATCATTATTATCCACTACAAATCAACGAGAAAAGAGCAGATTAGTCAATAAATAATGCTGGGAAAAATGGTTAATCATATAAAAAACAAAAAGGGAGATGCCTACTCTACAGAGTAGTCCAAATAAATTCCAGGTGGATTAAGAATCTAAATGAGAAAAGCCAAATTTTAAATTTTAGGGGAAAAAAGGTAGAACCTTAGTAAATGAAAGAATTTCGTAGGGGAAAAATCTTACAAATCATACAGGAAAATGATGAATTTAACTACATTATAAGCCTCTGACAGGAAAGCCACAAATTAAAAGCCAATGTATATAATAAAGCATCAGAATCTACTTATATACATATATAAATACATGTAAGCAAAGTCAATATCTTAAAGACAAAATGCAGTCTATGAACACAAGCCACAGAAGCATAAGCACAGCCAAATGAGGCATAATCACACTAATAATCTAGGAATGCAAACAAGAGACTGTTTCATATCCATCGGAGAGGAAAAAATTAAAATTTTATAATATCATGAATGGCAAGGAAGAGGAGAAAGGAATTCTGAAATAATGTGGAAGTCAAATTTGGTGCAATCCTTTTGGAGAGCAATGTGGCGCGTACAGTGAGGTGCAAAACACTCCCTGTGCCCTACACCAGAGAAACTCTCCCAGGAATTAGGGACCTATGCAAAGATGTTCATGACAGCTGGAGAGTTATATGAAAAAATTTGGAAAAACCTAAATGTTCATTCACATGAGAATAGTATTGACAGCGACAAAATGGAATTCTGTTAACATTTAAAATTAAAGACTTAAAAGTTATATTTATCACATGGATAAATCTCAATAGCCACAGAATTTGGATGAAATTCTACAAAGTCAAAGAACATGTAAAACAATATTTCTTGTTATAAGCACTTAAATATACATGGTGGGAATATAAAATCAAAAATACAAAATAATAAGAAACACCCAATCTGTGATGGCAATTATATCTGGAGGGATGGTGGGAG